>NC_048226.1:75706602-75746904 GCF_002007445.2 Ailuropoda melanoleuca
CCTGATGGCTAATGATTTTGAACATTTTTTCATGTGTCTGTTAGCCATTTGTATGTCTTCATTGGAAAAGTGTCTGTTCATATCTTCTGCCCATTTTATGATTTGTTTATTTGTTTCTCGTGTATTGAGTTTGAGAAGTTCTTTGTAGATCTTGGATACCAGTCCTTTATCTGTGGTGTCCTTTGCAAATATATTCTCCCATTCCGTGGGCTGTCTCTTAGTTTTTTTGACTGTTTCCTTGGCTGTGCAGAAGCTCTTTATCCTGATAAAGTCCCATAAGTTCATTTTATCTTTTATTTCTCTTGCCTTTGGAGATGTGTCGTGAAAAAGGTTGCTCTGGCCGATGTCATAGAAGTTGTTGCCTATGTTCTCCTCTAGAATTTTGATGGATTCCTGTCTCACATTGAGGTCTTTCATCCATTTGGAGTTTATTTTTGTGTATGGTGTGAGAGAGTGGTCAAGTTTCATTCTTTTGCATGTAGCTGTCCAATTTTCCCAGCACCATTTATTGAAGAGACTGTCTTTTTTCCACCGGATGTTTTTTCCTGCTTTATCAAAGATTAGTTGCCCAAAGAGCCGAGGGTCCATTTCTGGGTTCTCTATTCTGTTCCATTGGTCGATGTGTCTGTTTTTGTGCCAGTACCATGCTGTCTTTGTGATCACAGATTTTATTTATTTATTTGGCAGAGAGAGAGAGACAGCCAGCGAGAGAGGGAACACAAGCAGGGGGAGTGGGAGAGATAGAAGCAGGCTCCCAGCAGAGGAGCCTGATGTGGGGCTCAATCCCAGGATCCTGGGATCACGCCCTGAGCTGAAGGCAGATGCTTAATGATTGAGCCACCCAGGCTCCCCTGCCCATGTCCTTTTGACTTAGGTTTCATTAGCTTCTTCACTTTCTGACATGACAAACACATGTTTTTTTGGTTTTTGTTTTGTTTTTCTGAGCCTGGAAATAAGTCATTCCTCCAAGTAATGCTGGTTCTTTTTATTGGAAGCTGGTATTTGGATCCGACAGTCTGGGTACCAGGTAGCTTGTTATTTATTCTTGCCTTGTTATGTTTTAGCCGGTTCTCATTTATAATTCTGCCTATTGCATTTTGCAACAGCTCTAATTTAGAAAACCTTTATATTGAGAAAGGAGCCATCCCACTATAGCTTCGACCTATTTGTCAACATGAGCTTAACTGATGTTGATAACAGTAATGATGATCACGATATGCTATTCCAGGCACTGTACTAAGCATTTAACACGTATTATCTCATTTCATCCTCATAGTGCTACGCATAAATATTGTCCCCTTTTAAAGATAGATAAATAGATTATTAGAGGGATCAAATCACTCTGACCTTGGATACTAATCCACTTCAGATCCCATGACGGCCCTATTCCTATGACAACCTTTCCTTGCTTGTATAAATTGTTTTGTGATGTTAGTAAACATCTATGGCTTTTGTAGGTGCAAATAGGCTGTAGTAACCATTTCTTCTCTGTCTTGATCTTATTATTATGTTCTCCTCCATATACCCAATTGCTGGCTCATGGATTTTGAGACAGGCTTTTCCCTTCTAGAATAAAGGGAATGCATTTTATTAAATATCTTCTCCAATGCATTTTGTTAAATATCAGTTTTTGGAACAAGCCAGTTTTTTTACCAGCCATGAATCTTTGTGCCTCCATTTTCTCATATCAAATATAAGAATAGTAGAAGTTCCTAACTCATAGGGTGATGTATGAAAATTAAACCACAAATTGCCTTTTAAGCACTTAGTGCTGCACTTGGCACAGAGTACTCTCATCATGGATTGCTCTTGCTGTTATTACTAATCTATGAAATTGCCTCCTGTCACCTCAATGGTACTTATGACACACTGATGAGCAGATACTTAGTAATGCATATTCTGGAAAGGATTATGTAAAAATAATGCCCTTTAAATCTCTTTAGAGTGTCAAAACTGAACTGTCAGGTAAATTATATCTTGTGCTTTATGTCATGTGTTCTCAACAGGAACAGTATCACTACCAAGGGGATGAAGATTGTTTCTTGCAGGACAAAAAATTAGTTTTTTAAAGATTTTATTTATTTATTTGAAAGAGAGAGGGTGCACACACACGTGCATGAGAAGGGGGAGGGGCAAAGGGAGAGGGAGAAGCAGATTCCCCATTGATCAGGCAGCCCAAAGCAGGCTCCATACCAGGACCTGAGGCCAAGGCAGACGCTTAACCAACTGAGCTGCCCAGGTGCCCCAGGACAGAAAAATTTACCTGAGCAATAGTTCGTGGCCCTCCAAAGAGCCACCGTACATTAACAGAGATATAGTATATCTGAGGCATTGAAATTCCATGGGGAGGGGAGGCTATTAGGAAAAAAAGTCTAGAAAGTCTCGTGTGGGGGGGGCAGTGAAAAAAATTCAGAAACACTGATTAATTTGGATTAAAGGAGCAAAGAAAAATGAATGAGATTTCCATGAAAAAGTTGAAAGCAAATTTGCAATTTGGAAAATTACAGCTCATGTAGCTTTTCAAAAATTTTTATTCTGTTTCAAGAAAAAAATATAACTCTTCCCTCCCTACCCTGACAGGGAATGCAAGGATAAGTAACGTGGAATTTTATCACAGTGGTCAAGAAGCCTTCAGGGATAGCACAGATCCAAGATACGCCGTAACATTTCTTAACTTAGGACAGGTTTGTACTTGAATTTTTGCATATATTCAAAATAAAATATTTTATTTCTGATTTTATTTTCATTTAACTTTACTAAAAAGTCATATCTTAGAATTGCTGAGACGATGATCTAATATAGCTTTCTTGGGTACATTTTCCATCAATTTTTTTAGACTTATAGCAGCATCTGATCTACCCATTTCACACATTTATTTAAAGTCAGTTAAAAAAAAACAGAAAAAGGAGCACAGAGGTGAAAGAATTAAAGATCTATGATATTATTTCATAACTCCACTTTATTTTGCAGTAATCAAAATAATCAAAATTATTTACAAATAGTTTCTATTGAACAAAGTGAGTATTGCTTACATTTCTCAAATGAAAAGCAAGTCTGTATACCCATGCCTCTGTCAAAAGTGGGAAAATAGATGGGCTTAGAAATCTGGTGATTGAAGAAAAAATGAGAGAGAACATACTTTTTATGGAAAAAAAATTATCTTGCGAGTTTGAGGTTACAATCCCAAGCTTACTCATTGGCTAACAGACCATTGAATTGTAACCCCTGCCTAGAGTGTCAACTTTTATAATTAAAAAAGTCCCTGCTAGTCATATAATAAACTATTCTGAAAAATAATTTTTCATTCCTTAGTATTTTATAGGTAATGGTAGAAATACAAATGCATAAAAAAGTACTTCAGAATTTTTTATCTGCATTTAAATCTGCATTTTTGCTTTATTTAATCATAAATTGAAGATATATGGAAATTTCCCAGGATTAAAAGATCTACAGGGAAATCATCTTCTTTCATGGAATATGAATTGAGTATTTCATTTACCAAGATTTTTTCCTGAAAATCACCTACTTCAAATTTTTTCTTTAAATATATTTTAATTTTATTTTAAAATGTTCCTTGAATCCTGATGTTTTGTAGATTCAAGAACATGGCTCATCTTATATTCGAGGTTGTGCCTTTCACAATGGCTTTTCCCCAGCAATTGGTGTGTTTGGGACAGATGGATTGGACATAGATGACAACATCATTCACTTTACAGTGGGGGAAGGTAGTATAATAATATTTTTGTCCAAATAATATGCTTTCTGAGACAATCTTATGTGAAGACTCTAGAGCCATGCTGTCCAATTGATCTTTTTCAGAGAATAGAAATGGCCTCTCTCTGTGCTAATATGGTAATTACTAAACCACATGTGGCCAATGAACACTTAAAATGTTGCTACTATGATTGAAGAACTGGATTTTTAATTTTAATTGTACTTAATTTAATTGTACTTACTTAATATTTAAGTAGTTACATGTGGCTATGGCTATCATATCAGACAGTACAACTAGAATTATTTATCAGACCATGATCTTGTGTGAATTATCAAATCACAAATAGTTTAAATTACTATGACTTTTTTACTATGACATTTAAAATACTCCTCACCTATCAAAAAGATCACTCACAGATAAAGGTTACTATTTTAGAAAATTGGACTTGATTTTAAGAGGCTATCCTTTCTTGAATATCTTTACAAAGCATAATACAGACTCATTTAATGTATACAAAACTGATGTATGTGTTTGTAAAGTTGGAGGTGGATCCTCGTATGTGGAACCCACATATTTAACAGGTACCCCAGAGGAAAATAAAGCAGTTAGACTCTTAAGGAGGTAGAGTTCAAAGGGAAAACTCTAAAATTTAAGAGGTTGATTTGTCAGGCTCAAACCAGAAAAACTAATTTCGTGGAAACACGAAAGACATTCCCTGTTGTACTCATTATGAATCTGTATGTATTTGGGGGGATTTTATTCATTTTTTTGCAGGTATAAGAATATGGGGGGATGCCAACCGAGTTCGAGGAAACTTGGTTGTACTTTCAGTTTGGCCAGGAACCTATCAAAACAGAAAAGATTTAAGTTCAACTCTCTGGCATGCAGCAATTGAGGTAGGGTGATTTATAATTATATAAAATAATGACATAACTTTACAAGAGTATCCTAAATTATAATTCGTCATTTCTTTACAGGTCACATACCACAGATTATAAATTCTGTAGAAACTCTAAGTCTCAAAATGTTATTAAAAACTGTTCCCTCCTTAGATAAAGATTGGTGAACTAATAAAATGAGCTAATGAAAGGAGTGAATAAACTTTCTTAAGAGATGTTGTGAGCTCCCACAGCCATTGAATTTTTCTTCATGTTGATGTCCAGTGGTTTAAATAGTTCTCTTATTTCCTTGCTTCTCCAACGTTAATTATCACTTTCAAGTCCTGGTGCAGGGTCTCTCTGCTGCTAATTGACTGAGTGCCTTGCACATATTACTACTTAACTCTAAATTTATTTCCCTTCATCATATGGAAAATTAGAATGAGACTACAGAAGCTCTAAAATCCCTTTCTCATCTAAAATTCTATGTTTATGTGAGGTTATTTCCTCTTATCTGGTATTACTAATTGGACCCTTCTTGTTTCCCATGAAGTTTCTTCAATCACTGTAGGCCATCATTTGTAGGATGAGATCACAAGGAAGCAAACAGAAAGTACAGAAAAAGGGTTTGGAGGACATATGGCTCCTTCTTGGGTTTTTTTTTTTTTTTTTTTTTTTTTCCTTNTGAAGTTTCTTCAATCACTGTAGGCCATCATTTGTAGGATGAGATCACAAGGAAGCAAACAGAAAGTACAGAAAAAGGGTTTGGAGGACATATGGCTCCTTCTTGGGTTTTTTTTTTTTTTTTTCTACTTACCTATGCCCTAGGAGCCAAAAGGAATTTTAAAAAATTGCTCTTTTGGAAAATGGGATAAGGATTGAGTTTTGCTTTTGTGCTACTATTAATAATCACCTTAAAGTGAAACCGGAAAGCCTGGAACTTGGTATACATTTATGAGAATGTTTTATCCTATTTATACGTATGAGAATGTAATCCAGTGTCAACTAAAAATCTTTAAAGTTTTCTCTATCTTTTGAAAGAAAAGGAACTTATTTTACTTTTATGAATTTCATTTAATTCTGTTCTCTTATTATAATATATAAAAATAAGGGTGCCTAATACATTAAATACTTGAGATTTTGACTTATTTTGCTGACACCAGAGGCAAGAATTAAATCTTCTGTGCTCTACACTTTTCGTTTTTTGCCACCTTAACTGGGCTCATAAAGAAAAATTGTTTAGCGACTACCTAACACTTGCGTTCAATCAGTTTTTAATATAGCAGATTTTATTTAAACTAGTAATTGCTTCTTTTGAGTCTTATGGTCCATTATAATTGCCTTAGTTTTTTTTTAATAAATCAAATCGGTAACATAATATAACCAAAGAGTGATAAAATCCTACTAACCTTGCTGTAATATTGGAGTTTGGTCCATGGCTTATAATTTTGAATGACACCCAGTGGATTTTGTGACTGAAGTAAAAAAAAAATCTCTTTAATACAGTGTCCTAATGCAATCTAAGGCACAGTGTCTAGTGATGATTTGACACAAAGAACCTAAGGTAAGTAGTTCATTTGTAATGTAAATTTGAATGGGTTGAATAATGAAATTAATTTTTCCTCTAAAGGTTAGTCATAATTAGTTTTCTTATATATGTTGTATACTTGCTCTCATGTACAGATGTGTAAGAGCCTGACCCATAGCATTTTCCTTATCACTGTACTAGATAAACAGAGGGACCAACACAGTCTTACAAAATAACGTCGTGGCTGGATTTGGAAGGGTGGGATACCGCATTGACGGTGAACCTTGCTCAAGTAAGTCTTTTGGCACTGAGTCACTAAAACTAGGAAATACTTTGTCCAAATTTGTTAGAAAGAAATAATTATTGTTTGTTCAATATGTAATATCTCCTCCTCTAGGATACTGAAAGAACTCAACAAGCTAAAATATTTGAAGATACCATTGAGTCTAAGGAAAAACGAACAGGCTTTTTAAAAAAGATTTTACTTATTAAAAAAAAGAATTTATTTATTTGAGAGAGAGAGAGAGCTTGAGAACATGGTGGGGGGGCAACAGGGGGAGGGGCAGAAGGAGAAAGAGAAGCAGACCCTCCACTGAGCCAGGACAAGGGATCATGACCTGAGCTGAAGGCAGACGCTCAACCGATTGAGCCACCCCAGGAGCCCCGAATGGGCTTTTAAAGATAATTTTACATGTTTATGATACAAGAACTCTAGCAGCCACTTCAATTCTTGGAACAGTGAGTACCTCGTCCCACTACCACTTTCATAAAAGCAACACTTTAGAGATACATGTCTATAGGGATATGACACTATTGCATGTTTCCTCTTGACAGGCATAAATGCTATTTGTGCATTTAAACCTGCAAGCGTGAAAATGTCAAAGGACGTGAATAGAAGTTCTCAGACACATTTCTGTCTGTAGAGGAGTAAAACTCAGAAAGTAACTGAACAACTACTCTGTTGGCAAGGCTAGGGAAACTAAAACATTTACCCATTGCTGGTTGAATGACAAAACAACATAACTCCTAGAGGGGAATAGGGCAACAGCTGCCAAAATTATAAGAACTTTTGCTTTTAGCTCAACATTTCCACTTCTATTTAACATTTGCCTCAGTAACACTTATAAAATGATTTGTGAACAAGGTGTTTCATCACAACATTGTGTGTGCTAGCAGAAAACTGAAAGCTGCCTTGTGTCCAATACAGTGGACTAGTTATGTAAAGCCAGACGTTGGAACACTAGGCCCCTCTCAAAATGAGGGAAGAAGATACATATCGATGTACTGATACAGAGAGAGAAATTGCAGGATATTCTTAAGTGATAAATGGAGATTGCAGAACCATATATATATATATATATATATATAATTATGTGCATGTATATGTGTGTGTGTGTGCACACACGTGTGTATAAAACGGTTTTATTTACGGTATGTTTTGTGGAGGAAAGGAGAGAAAATAGGAATATTTATGGTTAAATGTATAATAAAGCAACACAAAGTGTAAAAACAAAAAACCAAAACAGGTGAGTAGCAACAGGGTGACTGGTGACTTATTATTGTATAACTTTTTATAACCTCTTGGTTTTCCAGCTAGGTAAATGAATTATCAGATCAAAATAAAATAAGTAATAGAGCTTCAGGTTTTACCTCTTGAGGGTCTTAAAGGAAATGAGATTTTCTCTGAAAACTTTACATCCCTTGTACAGCTGATTTTTCCTATCTCAGTATAGTTATTTTTAAGATTCTTTGAATCAGCATTTTTTTCTCTAAATTCAAAAATTATTGGGTTTAAGCTAATTTTATTCTTGTGTAAAATACATTTTGAAGGAATAAAACAAATGTCAACAAATTTAACTGATTCCTTGATATATGCTGTTATTAAATATTTTAGTTCCCAACAGCTGAAAGGTTTTCTTTGACTAAAATTTTAAAATATGTAATTTTTCTGCAACTTCTTTGAAGTGTTGTCCTGGATTTTTTTAAGTTAAAATATGACCCATGAACATGAATATTTATTAATATGTATATTTCACTGACTATACTGATATTTCTAAATAATTGAGAGTGTTTACAAGGAAGTTTGGGATTTAGAGAAATTGAAATAAGAGACATCACTGAGGAATTGAGGGTTTAATTTCCTGGAATGGGATACCAACCTATTCAGTCATCCTCCCAGGCAAGTGGGAGGCTGGGAGCTGCAGTATGGGAGACCTGGAAGGGAACCGTGACCCACCCTGGGTCTCAGGGGCAACACTATGTGGAACCAAGGGAGAGATATGTGAACAGCTTCTTATGGAGAAAACAAAACAGAATCCAGGCAGTTGACCAGTAAAATTTCAATCCCAACGTATTAGGAAGAAAGGAAAATCAATAGAGGATAGGAGGGATTCAGATACCAGGAGACTTGGTCAAGAGAGCTGGTACTAAGTAAACTGTAGGGGGTGATGCTGCTCTTTAGGGAGTCCTCCAATGTGTGCATGGTTAGGAGGGAATTATTAAGAGTCCTGATCTGATTTGGACGTAAGTAAAGTTTCATAAAAAATCCACTTATGGTTTCCTCTATATTAATAATGAGTATAGCTTCCATTTATTGAGGCACTTTATGTGGGTTATTTCATTGCATTTTGAGACTACTCTAAATTAGGCATTAAAACGTTTTATATTTGAGAAAACTGAGGTCTAAAAGGTTAAACAATGTTCCAAGATCATACATACATTAATTCAACAGATAGTTAAAAGAATACCTACCTCTGCATTACCTTCTAGGCCCTGGGAATATGGCGGTGAATGAGGTAGACACAGTGTCCTTTCTCATGAAGCTTACATCCTAATAGGAGAGAGGAGATGGATATATATAGTTCATGAATAAGTAATAATAAAATTTCAAATATGAAAATAATTTTATTGCTTTGTGAAAGAATTGAGGTGCTACTTTGAATCAGGTAGTCAGAGAAGGCCTTGTAAGGAGGTGACACCTAACTTGAAAATGGGATGACAGGAAGGAACCAGCAACGAAAAGGTGTGCAGGGGAAGCGTTTTATAAACAGCAAGTGGTATCATTGTGTTTCAGGATTAGCCTTCTTTGAATCCAAACTTCATGCACTTTCTCATGAAATGTGTGTTTAATCAGATATAGTAAGTTAAATGTGCTAACAACTAAACCAAATTTTTGCAAATGAGTGTACGATCATTCTAATGGTGAAGGGACAAATTAGATAAGATTAAATCCTGAGTAGAGTAAGCCATAAATGGCCAAGCCATAACAATATTTAATTAGCATGTTAAAATCTGCATAAGAATTATATATTTAATTTAAAAATTTTTAACTTTAACTGATACTGCTTATAAAGCTCTAGAACATGACTTGTAATGTTAATTCTCTGTTTTCATATTTTCTTACAAGATCAATCTAATCCCATGGAAAAGTGGTTTGACAATGAAGCCCATGGAGGTTTATATGGTATTTATATGAACCAAGATGGCCTTCCTGGATGTTCTCTTATACAGGGGTTTACCATTTGGAAATGCTGGGATTATGGAATTTATTTTCAGGTAAATGTGATCCAAGGTGGTGATTATCTTGTTTTATGATTGTACTTCGTACAATGTAAACTACAAGTTGTTTTACAGACCACAGAGAGTGTGCGAATCTACAATGTGACTCTGGTTGACAATGGGATGGCCATTTCTTCAATGATTTACATGCCAGCCGCTGTATCTCACAAAATTTCCAGTAAAACAGTGAAGATTAAGGTAAGAAATCAATATGGCCACAATAAGGAGAAAGGGTAAAATTATTGAAGTTCCAGTAAGAATGATCTCCTTGACTTCTAAGCCCAGTGAGTACAAACCACGTTGCCTTTGTTCTCATTGTCTTCTGGCAGGAAGTGCTCTATCCTTCCCTCACCTCCCTGATCCCCTCACCTCTTCTTGCGTACCACCTGCTAATCTTGCCACAGTTAGTGAAATTTTCATTCCCTCTATGAAATCTTTCCTGAACCAGCTTAGGTAGTATTGACACTCTCTCCTCTTTTTGTTCCTACTGTTCCCTGGGCATATTTCTGTCACAGAAACTTAAGGTGTCATTATATATAATAATTTACCCACCTGTCTTCCCCTTCCCAGTTTGACTGTCATTCCACTCAGAGCACAAAGTCACATCCTTTTCATCTTGGCTTTATGAGTGATCTCTTCCACAAACTTCAAGGTTGTGTTTTGCTATGGTAGAATTCAGTATTATCCATTATCATATTTTCCTTTAAGAAAAGCTATTATTTAAGCTGTACTGTCTGAATTTTTTTAAATAGAGCTCATTAATTGTTGGAAGTAGTCCTGGATTTAATTGCTCTGATGTCCTAACTAATGATGATCCCAATATTGAACTTTCTGCTGCCCATCGGAGTGCTAGACCTCCATCAGGTGAAAATTTTAGAAGTTTAATTTTGGTGTTCATGTGAGTGCATATTTGAATCTTATTAACTTTCTTTCTTTTATAAAAGGTGGGAGAAGTGGGATTTGCTGGCCTACCTTTGCTTCAGCACATAACATGGCACCTCGGAAACCCCATGCAGGGCTCATGAGTTACAATGCCATTAGTGGCCTTTTGGATATCTCAGGCAAGTTTAAACATAGTCTTGACAAATCTACTCAATTAACTTCTATAAAGAATATGTAGAATATATCTAGTAATGTTTCACTATTAGTAAAAAAAAAAAATAATGATTTAAATTAATTTGTATATGAATCTGCTCAGTGTGAGAAGCCAAGAAATCAGACATCAGTCAATTTCAAGAATGGTTCCCTGGCAAGATTTGTATATATTAAAGAAGTGACATTTAATTTTCCTTCTAAAACAACAGAAGAAACACTGGCACAGTGATTTAATGTCCGTTTCTATAAATTGTAAAAGCCCTTTTATGTTAAGTACGGTAATGTATTATGATCTCTTTTTACAATTGAAGAAATTTAAACTCATATAACCTAAAAGCTTAGTAACATCTATTGGCTCTATCATCCTGTTCATTTATTTCTTTAGTGCTTCTTCCATAGTTGATACTCTTTGTGGTCATTAACATGCCCTCTGTGCTTACTCCCAGAGACCCATGCACGTGCTTTTCCCTCAGGCTTCATTTTACCCAGTCATCCAGTCTTGTTCCTTCCAGACCCCTGACGAACTAGCTAAGTCATTTTTATGTTTATCCTTAACCTCAGACCACTCCTCTCTTCACACAAAGTGGATCACACTGAGTACAGCCCACATTTTTATCCCATAGCAGAATCCGCCCATGCCATTCTCTTTCAAGGCCATCCCCAGGTGGGGACATTATATAATAGACTCGTTCCAATATTGCCCATTTTTCAGAGACTTTGACCCCTTCTCCTATAGTCTGTCATGGCACTTCTTACCATTCTACTTCATTTAAAGTGGAACATAGTATTTTCCAAACTTAGAAAAGCCATGACAGCAGCGTGGGAGAATACCCCCATCCAGAGTGACACTCTCCCTTATCCAGCTTTATATTCTTTCCCTCTTGATCTAACACCATCACAATTTACTCTCAGATATATATACTCCTGATTCCTACCAGTACGTGTTACTCAGTTCCTGCAGTTCCTTTGGTATATAATACCTCTAATCCCATAGCAAGCTTAGCACTTCCTCAGTCAGACCACGTTGAGACTTGACCAGACTTACTGCTCTGTTTGCCAGAAGGGGAGATGAGGACAGGTCCCGAGAAAGGCAAGATTTGCCTTTTCTTTTGAGGTCTCATCATGATTTCAACAAATGGGGAGAGGGAGCTATCCTCTAATAAGGGAGAAGTGGACCACTTACACACATCTGGAACATTCAAGGGGAACCCAGGATTTCAAGGCTCAAGTTCATCTTCCCCTATACTCCCATCCTAAATCAAGGTTCCATTCCTTTTTTATTAGAGCCCTGTCTTTGATGTAAGAGACTTGCCAGGGCTGAGAATTCAACCTTCTATGAAGGCTGTGTTGGTTTTGTGATCAGATCCTGAGTTTGCCTTGAGTTTGTGATTGATCACCACAGCTTAAAGTTTCCTTCTTCAAAGCATCAATGATGGTCAACAGTCACCTACTTCTAGTTTCCTTGTAACCACTATCTCCCCTGTACCACTCAAATGCCAAAGTTACCATCAAGCCAGAGCTTTTCCTTCCTTCTAGATGTTATGCCAGTTCACCATGAGCGAAGTCTTCATAATTGCACTGTTACAGCATAACGTCAGGTGGTCTAAAAGTAAAGCCAGAGATGGGATTCTTGTGCAGGTGGTTTATTAAAGGTGTATTTTCACAAGAGAGGGAGTGAGGGAAGTAGGATAGGGCAGAACTAAGCAAGGATATGGTCTCAGCTGTAGTCTAGCTCCTTTTTGATACCTCAGGGAGCTGCGTAGTACCCTCTTAGGTTCCCTCTCTTGAGGCAAGGGGACCTTCTGTATCAGTTGCCAGTTAGGCACAATAGCCCTTCGGTGGTGGTGTTAAGGAGTGCAGGTCTCTTAGGAGAGGGAGTTGTCAACTGGTCAAGGGCAATTTTCCGGAGAAAGGGGCAGCTGTGAGTAGTTAGCAGCCAATACTTGTAGGAGCTGAGGACAAGTGCACTGGGCCAGTAAAGCAGATCTGCGCAGGTTACGACAGTGTTTGCTACTGTGGTATTTTATTAATGCTCATCTGCAGGCTCATATTCATGTATATACAATATCATCTTAGGAAAAAATACCATCAGGAAGGGCAGTAGTAGTACATAACTGATGTAAGAATTTTGGAGTCGCCTTTTTTTTCTTTTTTTGAGTTATTGGATTTTAAGTACAGTGGAGATTAAGTTTGAATTCAATCAATTTTATCTTCTGGTCACACATTATATACAATAAGGCTAAAAGAACAATGTTTCAATTAGTCTTTGCTGCATAACAAAATACCTCCAAAATTTAGTCTTCAAACAATCATTTATTAGCTCATGATTTTGTGGATTGACAGTTTGGGCTTGTTCAGTTGGATAGTTCTTCTGTTGGTCTCAGCTGGGATTATTCCTTAGGCTGCCATCAGTTTACAGGATGGATAGGGGCTAGTCAGTCTAGGATAGTCTCACTTCCATGTCTGGTGGTTGGTGCTTGCCAGTGGTTGGGCTGGCCATTAGCTAGAGTAAGGGGGGTGATGGGGCCATATGTCCTCTAAGCTCATTCACAGGCTGGAAATCACAGAAGTCCCCAAGAGCAACAAAGGAGAGTGAGCCCTAACATGCAAGCACTTTTCAGATCTGCTTATATCACAATTGCTCTTGTCTAGTTAGTCAAAGCAAATCCCATAACTAAGTTCAGAGAAAACATGAGAAGACTATCAATGGTATTAATGTAGGGAGGCAGCAATCTAACACGAATAGTGGTGGACTATCTACCACATAAGGTGAGAGCTACATGTTATATGATGCATTTGCTGGAATGTACATGAAATGAAACTGATTTTATCACTTTTGCCATAGAAAATAATTATTTTTCTGTTATTTATGTTTTAGGTTCAACATTTGTTGGATTTAAGAATGTTTGTTCAGGTGAAACTAATGTGATATTCATTACTAACCCTTTAAATGAAGATTTACAGCATCCAATCCATGTGAAGGACATACAGCTGGTTGATACTACTGAACAATCAAAAATATTCATACATAGGCCTGATATAAGGTATGATATATGAAAGTCCTGTTTTTTTCCTTTCCTTTATTTATAGCTTTCCATTGTCTTTTTCCCCTGCCATAGATCTGAAAAAGTTGATATATTAAAGTAACTATTAATTTCTATAAAATTTTAATCAGTATCATGAAAATTAAGACTATTTAATGCATCTGTGTTTTCAGTTAAATTGAAGAAGCTAGGCTTTAAGTTGTATATTTTCTCAGACTGTTTTTTCCATACATCATAAGTAATACCATCATAAAAGATACAGACCAGGTTAGAAGTGTGTTGTCCATTAGTATCTCTCCACTAATGGTCATTAGGAATGAGAGACATCTCTATCATTTCCTCCCTTTTCCTTACCTCTTTTGTTTCCTGTAGCTTTCCAGATTATCTTACCACATTCACCCCAACATGCACTTTGAAATTTCATGTCAATCATTATAATCATTGTGAGAATATGCAGAAACTCAGAACAATGACTTTTCAATCACAAAAGTCAGTTGGAGTCAGAATATTTCTAGAAACTGAGCCACTTAGACACTAAATCTTAAAACAAAATAGCCAGTAACTGCTACACTTTCTTAGAGACGCAGAACAGGAATTCAGTTATAAGGCAGGATTGGAGGAAAGGAATTTTTTGTGAGAGATCTTTGATCATTTTCAGTATAGGCAGAAGACAAGGAATAATGCTGTCTAGTTAGATAGGCATCTCTTCAGACAAATGGAGTGTTTCATAAATAGTTTGACTTCATCTGATTTTGTTTTGGTGACAACTGCACATCTCCTCATTTAATAATTACTGAACTGTAGTATTTTTTGGCTCAGTAGAGCCTCTCCTCACTAGAATATTATTAGCTTCTGTTTAGTTATCATTGAATCTTTCAGATGCAATATATAATTTTAATACCTCGGTCATAAAATACTTTTTTTTTTGAGAGAGAGAGGGAGAGGGCACGCAGATGGGAGGGAGGGGGTGAGAGAGAATCTTAAGCAGGCTTCATGCCCAGTGCAGAACCCGATGTGGGGCTCGAATATACAGCCCTGAGATCATGAACTGAGCCAAAATCAAGAATTGGATGCTTAATTGACTGAGTCACCCAGGCACCCCAGAAAATACCACATTTTAAAATATAATGTCTTTGGCTTTGTGCTTTTGTTAAGATGCTATTGGCGTTTTCCCAGATCCTTTTTACAAGGCTGTTCACCCAGTTCCCCAATGCTCTAAATGTTGGCCAAAAATAACCTACAGTTGCCCTCTTTTCCAGAAAATTGCTCTTAGCCAAATAGGAATAGCCTTGGGGGGCTAAAACCCTCCCTAACACCACCTCCTTGCAGTCCATAAAATGACTAATTTATACAGGAATACAAAAAGCCAACCCCCTTGTCTCAAGGTGGGAGCAATTCTGGGTGCAATTAATGATCCATAAGTACCCCTGGGATCAGAATGAAGCTAGTCCACAGACCATAGTAATCTCGTTTTCTTTCCTTCACCCTATGTGTCTTCTCTCCTTCTTTTTTGAAAGAACTCTTTCAATAAATCACTTGAACAAAAATCTACATTTCAGATTCTGTGTCTTTGCAACATGAAGTAAAGACAGAGCCCTAAGTCATACCATAAAAGTGCCACTGGGTACTCTGCCTACAGACTTGCTCACAATAGCATCTTCGCATAGTTGAACACAAAGAACCCACAAGCTACAGAAATATTTATTCAAGTCATCTCCAAGACTATTATTGTACAGTCAGGGGTAACTTACCCCTTCATGTCTCTCTTACAGCAAAAAGGGAAAGAGATGCTAAGCACTACCTAACAGTTCTGAGCTTTCCACCATTATTTTGTTGCTATAACTTTGGAATAAGTTATATTTCCCCATAGTATATATCATGACATAGTTTAACTATACTGTATACCATGTATACTATGTAATGTGCAGTATATTGCAAATTTAGCATATATTTTGTTATTATTACCAGTTAACAATCAACACTGCAGGTAGCTCAAGATGAAAGCAGAATGCTATCTATGGTTGAACTACATGATAAGTATATAGTATTTTATGTCTTACAGTTTGGGTATTTATAGAGTGGTTACTAAAATATGTAGCATAGCAATCATAATCCAGTATATCTGTTTATATATACATAAACAAAAGTCTATATAATATTATATATTAATCTGCAATTGGTGATGGCCTAAGAGCTTGAGGTAGGAAGACTGAACTTTAAGTATTTAGATTATTTTATAGTAAGCATACAAAACTTCTATAAATTTTAAAGACCCATGAAAAAAAGAAGGGAGAGACTTCCAACACAGGGATTTTGTATGTCCTACACAACAGACTGTTTGCCTGCTCAATGGGGCAGTGTTAGTATACTGTAAGCAATGCACGAGGTTGAAATCTATCATTTAAAAAATATGGACTAACAAAATGGAATTCTAATTTTATATCTCACGGGTATAACTCATCCTTTTGAAATATGTTAAATATTTCATTCATTAAATATGTAAATATATTATTAATGAATTAATAATAACATAACAAACCAACAAAATGGAAAATCAGACCTTATTACAATACTAATTACATAGGTGATTGTTCCCATTTTGAATCCTTTCTGAAATGATAAGATTCAATCAAAAAAACTTTGGATACTCTCTTATCAAGCACTCCTCCACTGAAATGCTCTCTAGAAACAGGGGAAGGACACTAATGTTTTGCCTTTTTTCCACAGTAAGGTGAATCCAGCTGATTGTGTAGACATGGTCTGTGATGCCAAAAGGAAATCTTTTCTTAGAGATATGGATGGCTCCTTTCTGGGAAATTCTGGTTCGGTGATACCTCAAGCAGAATATGAATGGAATGGAAATAGTCAATTTGGAATTGGAGACTACAGGATTCCTGAGGTGATGCTCACATTCCCAAATGGAAGTAGAATTCCTGTCACTGAGAAAGCCCCTCGCAAAGGTTCGTTGGATATTCTTCTGTTAGTTCTCAAGTTTGTGAAACAACATCTGTCTTTTATTTTTAGTAATTGGGGTAATCAACCAATAACATATTTTCTACTTACTAATCTTACAGAAAAGAAAAAGTACATGGATGTTTTTGCAGAGATTGCTTTTCCTCACTAAAATGTGTATACTTGTTTCTAGGAATTATTAGAGATTCAACCTGTAAATACATTCCACAATGGCAGAGCTATCGGTGCTTTGGGATGGAATATGCAATGATGGCTATTGAAAGCCTAGATTCGGACACGGAAACTCGAAGACTCTCACCAGTGGCTGTAGTGAGCGATGGTTATGTTGATCTCATTAATGGTGGGTGTTCAGTGTAAACAAACTAGTAGTTACTCGAAGCATTCACTATTTATTACATGCATGGAGACATCTCACTAATTACTTATCACATTAAACTAACAGACATCAGGACTGTTTGACACATCAGTAGATTCCCATATTAGAAAGCCAGGATAGTTACTCCAAATTGACCATTAGGAGAAGAAGTGGAAAGTTATTCCTTGACTGAGCTTCATGCCTGTATTAATAATGTGGCATAAATATTTTAAGGAAAAATTGGCCCAAGTGTCTCCAAAAAGACAATTTGCCTTACATAAACTGAAATGCAGATAGTGTGTTATTTGGAATACTTGAGAAGGTATTTTCAGCCTACTCCATTTTTATTTTCATGAATCCTTCTAAGACTTAATCTTGAATCAGTGTTTTGGGGTTGGTTTGTTCGTTTTCATTCCTGATTCCTTTGACTGTCAAGAACATCTTACCAAGATGTTTAGGCTCCTTACATTCTGGTCAGGGTGGCTCTAGTAGAGAGGGAAGGTAGTGGTCTCCATAAGAAGTCACATCAACTTAAGAGTCAGGGTTTTTTGAATAAATAAGGTGAACTTCTAAGAGCTGCAGAAAATAGAGGGCAGGGACTTGTTGTATTACCCTGAGATAGTATGGGGGGCTCAAAGAGTAGTCCCTAAGGCTTAAGAGTCTTTCCAGTGCTGAAGGGGCATGTAACCTGGGTTAAAAAGATTTCTGTGCTCTGACAGGATCAAAATATCTTCAAGATTCAACAAAATAGCTAGTACCCCACAAAAATATTCATTTTTTAAAATGTGTTAGCAGGGAAATTAAAGAACACCTAAAGAAATAGTCATATGTAAAAAAAAATGTGTTAAATAGAATGAGCTAAATCAGGGGTGTCCCAAAGTTATGTGATTTCAAGTCTCTCCTCAATTCTGTTGCCTGCAAGATGCAATTTGCTTGGTTTCTTTGGCTTACAGTCAACCCCATTTCACGTGCTGCCTTTCAGCTCTTTCAAAGCAGAGAGCTTGTGGGAAAAACTTTAGACCAGTCAGTGTGAATAATGGAGATATTTTCAAATTGCTCTGTTTTATATGCTGGAGAAAGATTTTATTCTATTTATTTTTACATTATTTTCTTTTCTGAAAAGCTATATATGCTTTCTACTTACAGTAATGACATGACATTTCTCTTAAAAATAAATTTAAAATTTTTAAGGTGACTGTCAATTTAAAGAACAGTCTTAAGTAAAGGATAGCAGGATTGCAAAAATTATGACAATGTTGTAAGTATCACTGAAACATTAGATGCAACCACATTATTTGGGAAGAAGTTCCCAAGGTAAAAGTTATTGAATACCACTAAAATTTCCTTTAAAATTTTAATATTCAATCTCATTTATTTTTAAAATATGGTTTTTGCTATTCTAAATTTTTCATTTTATACATAGAAATTGCTTTCTGTGTTCAAAACTCACAAAGAAGGTTTATTTAAAAGTAGAATTTGCATTTTGGATGCTAAGAGAAAGTTGATATTCTAATTGAGCTTCAGAAGTTTATATTGATTCAAAATTTGATTGAAGTTCAATTATAAATATTGATAAGAATTCCAAGTAAACCAGGAAATTGAGCAAAGCTAATGAATAAATACATCAAGAAAATCTATTATTCCATCTCTCAATGTTTTATAATCCCAGCCACTTTAAAACTGAAGTGAAATAAAGAAGTTTGCCACAAGAGTCATGTTATGCCTGTTCTGGAAATGTCTGGATTCAGGTAGAAAAGCATCTACTGTCTTTGGCTTTCTAAAGGGTTTATTGGAGTGTTATTTCTCGGATTACTTCAGTTCATTAATGAGGTTGACCCTCCAATGGTTCCTATAATGACAGTCTTTAACAAAATGTATTAAAATAACAATAGAGGAAGATTAGACTTCCTAAGAAGCAAACTTAAAGTTTGTCGAATTTACAAATTAACTGATGAAGAAATGAGTGAGTGAAAGAATGAATGAATCCATGGTTTAACCATACAAATGTCCATATTTCCAAGTACAGGCTCTGATTTTAATAAATTAACTCTGTGACCTCATATTTCTCACTAAAGAGTCTGAGAAAGTTGACTCCTTACCTAAATTCACATTTGATAGGAGGAGAAAGGATCAAGCATTTTCTTTCTTATCATGTGGCCTGAGCTTAAATATGATTATTGAAGTAGAGAATCATATAAACCTACTGTTTCCTTCAAGGACCCTCCAGTGCAAATACAACACATTAACTTACCTTTTTTACCCTACACAGTGTAAAAGTAAGGGGAGTAGGGAGGAGATCCTTCCCTGCCTTCTTTTTAAGCTAAGGATAGATGGGTGGATGGATAATGGAAGTAAACGCTGAACTTGACCACTGCAATTTTTTTTTAATACAATTACTCTTCAGACTTTGTGCTAAATAATGTTCATAATACAGAACATGAACTTTCATTTCTGTGGCTTTAGGCCCGCAGGATCATGGCTGGTGTGCTGGATACACGTGCCAGAGAAGACTGTCCCTGTTTCATAGCATTGTGGCTCTGGACAAATCTTATGAAATTTACTTCACCGGCACCAGTCCTCAGAATCTTCGACTGGTGTTGCTTAATGTTGACCATAAAAAGGTAACACAAGACAGAAATAATTTCTTCAGTTATTGTTGTTGGTTATTGACATATATTTCTATATGGACTTTATCTCCTTCCCTGTTCTCCTGAACACCGTCACAAGGATCATCAGGGTACTACTAAAAATACTGTTAGTCCAGAAAGTTTCCATCAGCCTGAGAACATATATGCATACCAAGCACCTTTCCCCCATCATGATAGTGAGGCCTATGATTGGTGTGATTGGCAGCAAACCTGAACTTTTATATAACAATAGTGCACATCCAGAATTGGTCACTGGAATTATATATTTATTTTTCCATGCTGCTATTTTTATATTTCAGGAATACACCTTTGGAATTGACTTCAGAGATCACAGTATGTTATTTTGAATATCTTCAATAATATCAAAATTTTATTATAAACAGAATTCAGCTGGGACAGTTAAGTTTATATATACTGTGTCAGTGGGGAAAGAGTATGAGGTTAAACAATAGTCTCATAATTGAGATTTTTTTTCCCCCCAAGATCGTGAGGCTTGGAAGTCCCAGAGTATTAGGAATGTGAAGAAAGTGTGTGGATAAGATGAAGCAGAGAAAATGGTAGCAAAGAGAAATACCCGCCCCTTCTCAGATGATTGCAATCTCATCCTTTCAGTTGCTGGGGATAAAACCTTGGACCCATTCTTGATTCCTGTCTTTGGGTCATATTCCTCATCCAGTCCACCTGCAAATCCTGTTGAGTGTCCCTTCAAAATATCCAGAATCTGACTGCTTCTCACCACCGTCACCAATACCCCCCACTTTGAGCCAACATTATTTCTTCCCTGGAGTAAGGCAGTTGGCTCCCAAGTCCTCCCACTGCTCTGCATCTGCCTGCTCTATTGTCTCTTCTCACCTCAGTAGCCACAGAGAGCCCCAAACGCTGCAGTACTTTCCCCATTGGGCTTTGGACAAGAGCCAGAGTCCTCACATCCTTAGCTCTCTGACGTCTACTCCCCAAGCCACATGGGGCTCCTTGCTGTTAGAACACCCCAGACCTGTTACCACCTGGGCCCGTGTTCCAGATGTTTTTTTGTTTTTTTGTTTTTTTTTTTAATTTTATTTTATTATATTATGTTAATCACCATACAGTACATCCCCAGATTCCGATGTAAAGTTTGATGCTTCATTAGTTGCGTATAACACCCAGTGCACCATGCAATACGTGCCCTCCTTACTACCCATCACCAGTCTATCCCATTCCCCCACCCCCTCCCCTCTGAAGTCTTCAGTTTGTTTCTCATAGTCCATAGTCTCTCATGTTTCATTCCCCCTTCTGATTACCCCCCTTTTCTTTATCCCTTTCTTCCCCTACCGATCATCCTAGTTCTTATGTTCCATAGATGAGAGAAATCATATGATAATTGTCTTTCTCTGCTTGACTTATTTCACTTAGCATTATCTCCTCCAGTGCCGTCCATGTTGCAGCAAATGTTGAGAATTCGTTCTTTCTGATAGCTGAGTAATATTCCATTGTATATATGGACCACAGCTTCTTAATCCAGTCATCTGTTGAAGGGCATCTCGGCTCCTTCCATGATTTGGCTATTGTGGACAATGCAGCTATGAACATTGGGGTGCATATGGCCCTTCTCTTTACTACGTCTGTATCTTTGGGGTAAACACCCAGTAGTGCAATGGCTGGGTCATAGGGTAGTTCAATTTTTAACTTTTTAAGGGACCTCCACACTGTTTTCCAGAGTGGCTGTACCAACTTGCATTCCCACCAACAATGTAGGAGGGATCCCCTTTCTCCACATCCTCTCCAACAATTGTTGTTTCTTGCCTTGTCTATCTTTGCCATTCTAACTGGCGTAAGGTGGTATCTCAGTGTGGTTTTGATTTGAATTTCCCTGATGGCTAATGATTTTGAACATTTTTTCATGTGTCTGTTAGCCATTTGTATGTCTTCATTGGAAAAGTGTCTGTTCATATCTTCTGCCCATTTTATGATTTGTTTATTTGTTTCTCGTGTATTGAGTTTGAGAAGTTCTTTGTAGATCTTGGATACCAGTCCTTTATCTGTGGTGTCCTTTGCAAATATATTCTCCCATTCCGTGGGCTGTCTCTTAGTTTTTTTGACTGTTTCCTTGGCTGTGCAGAAGCTCTTTATCCTGATAAAGTCCCATAAGTTCATTTTATCTTTTATTTCTCTTGCCTTTGGCGATGTGTCGTGAAAAAGGTTGCTCTGGCCGATGTCATAGAAGTTGTTGCCTATGTTCTCCTCTAGAATTTTGATGGATTCCTGTCTCACATTGAGGTCTTTCATCCATTTGGAGTTTATTTTTGTGTATGGTGTGAGAGAGTGGTCAAGTTTCATTCTTTTGCATGTAGCTGTCCAATTTTCCCAGCACCATTTATTGAAGAGACTGTCTTTTTTCCACCGGATGTTTTTTCCTGCTTTATCAAAGATTAGTTGCCCAAAGAGCCGAGGGTCCATTTCTGGGTTCTCTATTCTGTTCCATTGGTCGATGTGTCTGTTTTTGTGCCAGTACCATGCTGTCTTTGTGATCACAGCTTTGTAGTACAGCTCGAAATCCGGCATTGTGATGCCCCCAGCTTTGTTTTTCCTTTTCAACAGTTCCTTGGAGATTCGGGGCCTTTTCTGGTTCCATACAAATTTAAGGACTATTTGTTCCAGTTCTTTGAAAAATGTCCTCGGTATTTTGATCGGGATAGCATTGAAAGTGTAGATTGCTCTGGGTAGTATGGACATTTTAACTATGTTAATTCTTCCAATCCATGAGCATGGAATATTTTTCCATCTTTTTATGTCTTCCTCAATATCTTTCAAAAGTGATCTATAGTTTCTAGGATATAGGTCCTTTACGTCTCTGGTTAAGTTAATTCCAAGGTAACGTATGGTTTTTGGTGTTATTGTAAATGGGATGGATTCCCTAATTTCTCTTTCTTCAGTCTCGTTATTCGTGTATAGAAATGCAACTGATTTCTGGGCATTGATTTTGTATCCTGCCACCTTACTGAATTGTTCTATAACTTCTAATAGTTTGGGAGTGGATTCCTTTGGGTTTTCCATATAGAGTATCATGTCATCTGCAAAGAGAGACAGTTTGACTTCTTCTTTGCCGATTTGGATACCTTTGATCCCTTTTTGTCTTCTGATTGCTGTTGCAAGGACTTCTAGTACTATGTTGAATAATAGTGGCGAGAGTGGGCATCCTTGTCGTGTTCCTGATCTTAAGGGAAAGGCTTCCAGCTTTTCCCCATTGAGAATAATGCTTGCAGTAGGCTTTTCATAGATGGCTTTTATGAGATTGAGAAATGTACCCTCTATTCCTACACTCTGAAGGGTTTTAATCAGGAAAGGATGCTGTATTTTGTCAAATGCTTTTTCTGCATCAATTGAGAGGATCATATGGTTCTTGAGTCTTTTCTTGTTGATATGATGTATCACATTGATTGATTTGCGAGTGTTGAACCATGCTTGCATCCCAGGTATGAATCCCACTTGGTCATGATGGATAATCCTTTTAATGTACTGTTGGATTCTATTAGCAAGGATCTTGTTGAGGATTTTGGCATCCATATTCATTAGAGAAATCGGTCTGTAATTCTCCTTTTTGAGGGGGTCTTTGCCTGGTTTGGGGATCAAGGTAATATTAGCCTCATAGAATGAGTTTGGTAGCTTTCCTTCTGTTTCTATTTTTTGAAATAGCTTTAGGAGAATAGGTATTATTTCTTCTTTGAATGTTTGGTAGAATTCCCCAGGAAAACCGTCTGGGCCTGGAGTTTTATTATTTGGAAGGTTGTTTATCACTGACTCAATTTCTTCATAGTTAATTGGCCTATTTAAGAAATCTATTTCTTCCTGTTTCAGTCTTGGTAGTTTATAGGTTTCCAGGAAGGCCTCCATCTCTTCCAGATTGTTTAGTTTTTTGGCATATAGCTGTTGATAAAAGTTTCTAATAATCCTTGCAATTTCAATGGTGCTGGTCGTGACCTCTCCCTTTTCAGTCATAATTTTAATAATCTCAGTCCTTTCTCTTTGTTTTTGGACAAGTTTTGCCAGTGGTCTGTCAATTTTATGGATTCTCTCAAAGAACCAGCTTCTAGTCCTGTTGATCTGCTGTACTGTGCTCCTGGTTTCTAATTCATTGATTTCTGCTCTAATCTTGGTCAACTCCTTCCTTGTCAGTGGGTTAGGCCTGTCCCTCTGTTGCTGTTCCAGTTTCTTGAGGTGAGAATATAGAAACTGCATTTTAGATTTTTCTATTCTTTTGAGTGAGGCTTGGATGGCTATGTATTTCCCCCTTAGGACTGCCTTTGCAGTATCCCATAGGTTTTGGACCGTTGTGTATTCATTCTCGTTGGTCTCCATAAATTGTTTAATTTGTTTTTTGATTTCCTGGTTTATCGAGTCATTCTTGAGCAGGATGGTTCTTAGCCTCCAAGTGTTTGAGTTTCTTCCAGGTTTTTCCTTGTGGTTGAGTTCCAATTTCAGAGCGTTGTGGTCTGAGAATATGCAGGGGATAATTTCAATCTTTTGGTATTGGCTGAGACCTGTTTTGTGTCCCAGAGCATGATCTATTCTTGAGAATGTTCCATGGGCATTTGAATAGAATGAGTATTCTTTGGTTCTGGGGTGTAGTGTTCTATATATATCTATGAGGTCCAACTCGTCGAGTATGGCATTCAAAGCCTTTGATTCTTTGCTTAGTTTTTGCCAGGGTGTTCTGTCTATTTCTGATAGTGGGGTGTTGAGGTCCCCTACTATTACTGTGTTCTTATCTATATGTCTCTTTATTTTGGTTAAGAGTTGGCTTGTGTATCTTGCTGCTCCCCTGTTGGGGGCATATATATTAATAATTGTCATATCCACTTGTTGAATACTTCCTTTAAGAATAATATAGTGCCCTTCTGTATCTCTCTCTATGGCCTCTAGTTTAAAATCCAGTCTATCTGATATGAGAATTGCTACTCCAGCTTTCTTTTGAGGTCCATTTGCGTGGAAGATGGTACTCCATCCCCTTACTCTAAGTCTGAATGCATCTTTGGGTTCAAAATGAGTCTCTTGTAGACAGCAAATGGATGGGTCATGTCTTTTTATCCAATCTGCAACCCTGTGGCGTTTTATGGGAGAGTTTAAGCCATTTAGATTGATAGAGATTATTGACAGATATGATTTTAATGATGCCATTTCTCTTTAAAGTCTTTGTATCGGTTGTGACTTGCTGCTCTGTATCACTCTTGGGGCCTTTTTACCTTTATAGAGCCCCCCTTAATATCTCCTGTAGGGCTGGTTTCGTGGTTACGAAATTGGTTAATGATTGGCGATTTTGGAACGTCTTTATTTCTCCATCAATTCTGAATGACAGCTTTGCTGGATAAAGGATCCTTGGCTGCATGTTTTTCTCTGAAAGAGCTTTAAAAATGCCCCCCCAAGCCTTTCTCTCATTCCAGGTCTCTGTAGACAGGTCTGACGTAATCCTGATACCTTTGCCTTGGTACGTGAGAAATTTCTTTGCCCTGGCCGCTTTCAATACTGTATCCTTGGATCTAATATTTGCGAATTGCACTATGACATGCCGTGGCGTAGGTTTGTCCTGGTTGAGCTTGGATGGGGTCCTCTCTGCCTCTTGGACACGAATGCTTGTTTCCCTTGCTAGATTAGGGAAGTTTTCAGCTACAATTTGTTCAAATATCTCTTCTAGACCTCTGTTTTTCTCCACCCCTTCAGGGATGCCGATGATTCTGACATTGGATCGTTTCATAGAGTCAGTAATCTCCCGTAATCTACATTCGTGGGCGTGGATTTTTTTAAGACCAGCTTCTATTTTCGTTTTTTCTTCTACTAACCCATCCTCCAATTCGCTAACGCGTTCCTCTGCCTCGGTGACCCTGGCCGTCAGAGCCTCTAGTTTTGACTGCATTTGGCTCATAGAATTTTTAATTTCTGTCAGATTCGCTCTCATTTCTGCCCTTAGGGATTCTATATTCTCAGCAACGCTTTCTCTGATGCTTTTTTCAAGTTTACTCATCATCTTGACCATTGTTGCTCTGAATTCCATTTCTGATAATTGGGATACATCCATATGTATTAATTCTGTGGCCGAGGCCAATTCTGTGGCAGAGGCCACAGACTCATTATCTTTTCTTTGCTGGGGGGGACTTCTCCTTCTCGTCATTCTGATGAAGAGAGATTGCAGGGTTGTCCAGAGCCCAAGTGTTGACTGGGACCCAGGCCGTGCGCCCTTGTTTTATAGAGATCTTAGGGATGTGGGCTTCTTCCTTAAAGAGTTTATTTATTTATTTGAGAGAGAGAGAGACAGTCAGCAAGAAAGGGAACCCAAGCAGAGGAGTGGGAGAGGAAGAAGCAGGTTCCCGGTGGAGAAGCCCGATGAAGGACTCCTTACGGAGCGTTGTGATCACACCCTAATCCGAAGACAGGTGCTTGGTGACTGCGCCACTCAGGCGCTCCGGGTTGTGGGCTTCTTGATTTTTCAGCCTGCCTTCTGGGGGAGGGGCCTGCCTGCAGGTACTCAGAAAACCCTGTTTGGGTAGAGTCTCTGTGTCCCTTGCGAGGGGGGATGGGGATGGGCACCCTGTGAGCCGGTATTTCCGGGCTTTTGTTCTCTGGCGGCTTTCCCTGGCGGTTTGCTATGCCTCTTCTGAGAGAGCAGCAGCGGCTGAAATTCAGCCTCTGTCTCAGAACAGAGGGATCGCGGATCGTTCTCCACTGATGTTCTGGCCACTTTAACTCTGTTTCTGTTGGTGCTGCTCAACCCTGCAGCATCCCGGGCTGTGCGCCCCACACCCGGCGTCCCAGCCCTCACTTCCAGGGCCGGCACGTCTCTGTCCTTTGTGTTTCCAACCCCGCCCGCCGCCAGCCGCCCCGCGCGGGCTCCCGGAGCTCCCCGTCTCAGTCTGGTGTCTCACGGGTGCTGTCCGCGAGTCCGCCTGCTCCCCCGTGCAGGTGGCCCGCCAACCGCCAGCCGTCCCGCGTGCGCTCCCGGAGCTCCCTTCTCAGCCTGCTGTCTCAAGTGTGCGGGTCCGCGGTCTGTCCGCTCCCCCTTGTAGGTGGCTACCGCTTCCCGGCGCCCTGACACGGCGGCTCCCTCCCCCTTCTGTTTAGCTTCCGATATCTGTGCGCGGTTTCACGGCTCCCCGCTTCGTACCTCGATACTCAGCGCTGGAGATGTTCATTTGTAGAGATCCAGATGTATCTTCCTGCGTCTCAGGCTGATTCCGTGGATATTCCTGCTGGTCTGGTACCTATCCAGCTCAACTCAGGGGACCGGCTGAAAAAGGGGTCCCCTACTCCTCCGCCATCTTAACCTCGAGACCCGTGTTCCAGATGTTGAGTCTGCCTGGAATATTCTGCCGTAGGTGGCTAACTCCCCCTCCCCCGGGCTCCCCCCATTCCTCCAACAGGCCTAGCCTGTACATCCCACCCTAGTTGGCTCTCCCAATTATTCATACTCTGATCTACCTTTCCTTTTTTTCCGTAGCACTTACCACCTTCTAACATGCTTTGTATTTTACTTATTATTGCTACTATTTATTTGTCTCTCTCCTCACAGTAGGATATAAGCTCAAAGAGGGCAGGGGCTTGACCATAGAGTTGAGGGTCCATTTCTGGAGTCTCTATTCTGTTCCATTGATCTATGTGTCTGTTTTTGTGCCAGTACCATGCTGTCTTGATGATCACAGCTTTGTAATATAGCTTCAACATCATGCTCCCAGCTTTGTTTTTCTTCTTCAATATTTCTTTGGCGATTCAGGGTCTTTTCTGGTTCCACATGAATTTTAGGATTGTTTGTTCCAGCACTTTGGAAAATGGCATTGATGTTTGATCGACCCAGCAATTGCACTACTGGGTATTTACCCCAAAGATACAGATGTAGTGAAAAGAAGGTCCATATGCACCCCAATGTTCATAGCAGCAATGTCCATAATAGCCAAACTGTGGAAGGAGCCATGATGCTTCAACAGATGAATGGATAAGGAAGATGTGATCCATATATACAATGGAATATTAGCCATCAGAAAGGATGATTACCCAACATTTGCATCAACATGGATGGAACTGGAGGAGGTTATGCTAAGTGAAATAAGTCAAGCAGAGAAAGACAATTATCATATGGTTTCACATATTTGTGGAACATAACGAATAGCAGGGAGACATTAGAAGAAGGAAGGGAAAAATGAAGGGGGGGAAATCAGAGGGGGAGATGAACCATGAAAGACTATGGACTCCAGGAAACAAACTGAGGGTTTTAGAGGGGAGGGGTGGGGAATGGGATAGGCCGGTGATGGGTATTAGGGAGGGCACATATTGCACAGAGCACTGGGTGTTATATGCAAACAATGAATCATGGAACACTACATCAAAAACTAATGATGTACTGTATGGTGACTAACATAACATAATCAAAAAAAAAAAAAAGAAGAAGAAGAGAGAGAGCGCAGAGGCTTATGACAGCTCCTAGAATAGGGCCTGGTTTAGATAGGCCCTCAATTTTTGAATGGAAGAGAATATTTTTAATTTTAAAAATAACTACGAAGTAATGTGACTGTTAATGTTCTAAGCCTCTGAAGACAATCTCAAAAAAAGATTCCAAAACTATATATAGCTTATTAGATTCCTTATTAATTTCTTTCCGCCCTTGTAAAAGCTAGTCCTCTTACTTTATGATTATACCCATAGCATGAGATGTGAGGAATATAAACATAGGAAATGAACAAAATTGAATCAGAGAGTATAGTTATTTTGACTCATTTTTATCAGTCTTACTACCAAATTGGTGTCAGAGGTAAGCATTTTTTTCAACATTAGCTAATTTTGTGCAGTTGCATTATTGAGCACTGCTCAATTCTCTGTTTCCCCCTGCCCCTGGAGTTGAGAGCCTGTACTGGAACTTTATCTTTTAAAGGAAATGTTTCTTTTAGAGATACTCTAATAATTCCTTCTTACATTTTACTTTTCTACTGAGAATCATCAATTAAGAGTTAAGTTATAACATCTGTATGAATGGTTGAATGTAAGACCACTTACAAATTTTAACTCAATACTTATCATCAGTCCATAAAACTTAGTTTTACTATTTTACAGAGGTATATATAGCTGAAGGACATTTTTCAGTGCCAAATTCTAAATATTCTGTTTCATTGTTCTTTTAAGAAACAAAAATGTTGTTTATTTTTAACAGGCTGTGGTGGTAGGAATTTTTTTCCCCACATTTCAGCGTTTGGATGTCTATGTGAACAATGCATTGGTTTGCCCCAAAAATACAGTATGGAACCCTCAACAGAAATACTGTGAACTTAATAGACATCTGTACACAGGTATTTACTCAGAAAAATAAAGAACACATTACATACATACTTTATTATGTATAAAATTCTTTGTAATGTTTCATTATTAATATTTTTAGTTCCTTAGCCATTGACAAATCCAAGAGAAGGTATTGTTACCATGATCCACCAAATTCTAAGATGTGTTCATTTATAACATATGTGTCCTGAAAGATTATTCCTGATGGAACACTTTATGCACCTGCACACGTGCAGATATAAGCTTTTGTGTATCATGCACGCTCCTTTCCCCCCGAGAGCATTTACGTTCTACATGTAGTTCAGTTATTCCTATTTACAGAAGAAATTTGGCTTAGAATTTTTACCCTACCTCTGCTTTACTTCTGTTTCATGGAGGTTGGAGCCAAAATTAATTGGCAGTTACCAGAAGTATTGCCAAGAAAGCTAGTATAACATTAACTGAACATAATGGAGTCAATATAATAAACTCTGGACTTAAATGAAATATATGGAAAAGGCTAAACTTACCCACTTACCAATATTTGCAGGACCAGGATTTATATCTGCTCATTGAAGTCCTTTTCTTAAACAGGGTACTAATAAGGCCAGTACATTCCATTCCACATGTGCTCTTATCATTTTTAGATGTGTGCCATAATCTTGATTAACAATTACATAAATGTGTGCTGTAGGTCATAACATCAGCTAGACATGAGAGTGTGAACGGATAACGGGCATTCATTACTGTCTGTGGAGCCAGTCCTATTTCTAATAGTCTGAATAGCTAGTGCTTCCAGAAATGTTACTGTGTGCCAGGCACTGTTCTAAGTGATTTGAATATAAGAACTCATTGTTACTATATTCTAATAATAACCCTAGAGCAAGGCACAGATGAGTAAACTGAGACACAAGGGGGTGAATTAATTTGCTACAGTCTCTGCCTTAGCTCTGGCTGCCATAACAAAATACCATGAAGTGGGGGGCTTAAAAACAGAAATTTATTTTTTCACGGTTCTGGAGTCTGCAAGTATGAGGTCAGGGTGCTAGTAGGGTCAGGTTCTGGTGAAGCTCTCTTCAAGACTTGCAGATGGCCGCCTTCTCCCTGTAACTTCCCATGCCAGAGAGAGCAACAGCAGGCTCTCGTTATCTCTTTTTATGAGAGCATTAATCCATCGTGATGTCCCCACCCTCATCTAAGGCTAATTACTTGTCAAAGGCTTCATCTCTGAATACCCTTACACTGGGGTTTGGGGCTCTAACCCGTGAATCTGGGGGAGGGGAGCACAATTCAGTCCATGGTAATATCAAAGATGGTGAGGGCAGAACAAGGACTTGAACCCAGAGATTCTAACTCTAGAAGCCATGCACTTGACCATTATGCCATATTGCCTCCTGATAAGCTAAGAGAGTCCGTGGTATCACTTTTTATATACAAATAACTACCCATATTTACAGCTTCATTTTCATACATTTTAATTCTTTTTAAAAACAACATTTTTGGTACCAAGTACTCTTATCATTCAAATGGGGAAAATAGAAACTATCTCAACAAACAGTATTTAATATAGGGAATTGGTTACGTAAGTATTGAAGGGCTGAAAAACACTATTACTACCACCTTCTTCTAATTACTTTTTTCTGATACAACATTGGTCTTAAATGAATATTTTGCTTTGGCACTTAGGATGCAAAATAACTTCCTGTATTATGAATCTATACATATTATTTTAGATTACCCAAAATGTTTTATTATGCATGTCTCTGCTTCCTTCCATTACTGGGAAGACAAGAGGAAGTTACCCAGGATAAATGGTGCATGCCCCTCTAAATGCAGTTTGAGAGCAGCTTCAATTCATAATATAAAAGCACGTTCTTCAGACTCACAGAATGTTTAAGCCAAAGTGCATCTAGAACTTATGCTAGTAGATATGAAAGAAATACGTGATAATAATGAAATGGCTTCTTAATACCAACTGCTATGAATGTCTGTTACATTCATAAGAAGTATCTTCTTCTTCCTAAAATTTTAATTTATTTTTCTTAGTAAGCCTCACTATGAAATGTGGTAAGAAGCTGCAGGTCCCATTCAGGTACTATTATATGATTCAGGCTTTGTCTGGGCTCAGGAGTTCTTAGTGGATTTATTAGCTTTTAGAAATTTTTGATACTCTGCCATAAAATCGTATATATATTCATTCATTTTATATATATATAAAAGTCTCAGTCACTTTTACAAAAGTCAATTCCCTAGTAGAATTTGTTTTGCATTAACCAAAGGTTTTTCAGGCTGAAATGTAAACCTGCTTCATTGGTATAAAATCCCTCTGATATTTAGTATATTTCGTGTATACTTCATTTGTATTACATACTTCTGTCCTTGGTAAAAATAGAAACACTGAATTGTAAATGCTCCTTCAGAGTTGATATATAGCACTCTAGAAGGCTATTAAAGTTAAATTACCTTTTTTAAATTACTAAATGCCTTTGGTAAAGGCTTTAAAATTCTGAACATGTAAATAGTGTTACCAGTACCGATATGGGCTCCTGGGTTCATAATTGGATTTTATTTCTCAATTATACTGTATCTATAGCTCATTGTTTTTAAAATAAATGTAATGTATGATGATGATTAATGGCATTATTTAAAGGGTTGATTTTTATTTTGCATGTCAGTTCTATAAGTGTTTTTGTTTTTAATATGCATACTTTCCTATGGAAGAATAATGTTGAATTTTTTCAGAATTTCCTATATTTAAACAAATATTAAATACTACATGGTAATTGTGATAACATAAGTATTTTTAACTGTGCTGTTTTGGCTTTTTTTTTTTTTTCTTCATAGAGCAATTCCTTCCTAACCTGAATTCCACTGTCCTTGGTGAAAACTACTTTGATAGAACCTACCAGATGCTTTACCTTTTGGTTAAAGGAACTATACCTGTTGAAATCCACACCACTGCAGTCATATTTGTTTCTTTCCAACTACCTGCTGTAACAGAAGATGACTTCTATAGCTCTCATAATCTGGTTAGAAATCTTGCCTTGTTCCTAAAGATACCAAGTGACAAAATCCGTGTCAGCAGAATAATACAAGGGGACAGTCTACGGAGGAAGAGATCCACGGGACTCACAGTGGCATTGGAGATTGGAGATGCTCCTCTTCAGTTCTTAAGCGATGGTACTGCAGGTATGAAGAGTAGACATTTGAGTTGGAAGAATGTAATACCGGACCCACATTCACAAATAACACTATCAGAGCCTGGTAAACCTGGCCTCAGGAAGTCCTGCCAACCCCACATCCTGAACCCTGTAAGGGCCTGGAGACCCTTTTCCCTACTCTATTCCTGTAATCCCAAACTATTTTGGAATTACAAAGGCACTTTAGCCTCTATTCTGTTATTGTAGCAACTAGTAAATGTAACAAAAGGATTTGACCTAATATAGCGGATTTGAGAGGTGACCTAAGGAATTGACCTTATAGCTGTGAGATTAAGCATAAAAAGCGTCCATGAAAAGAGGGCAATAAGAACGTTCAAGTCTAAGGAAGCAGTTGGTGAAGGGGGTGCATTGGAAGAACTGGAGAAGGTCTGAGTGGTGTGTGGGGGCAGGAGCCAGGAAGGGCAAGCTGCTGGAGGTGAAATTGAGAGGTAGGCGGGCGCTAAATCATGGAAACAAAAAGCAGCTCTTTTCTTCATGAGCTAAAAAGATTGTGGATATTTTCCCAGGGAAAAGAGTAAGCCTTTGGAGATTCTGGGCTGTAGTAAAGTCACAAACGTACCCTAACAAATGCAAATGTGCAGAAATATGTTCTATCTTTAATTTCTACAACTGAGCCAATCACCAGCTGTCACACTTTCCTCTGTCCCTCACTCTCCACATCCCCATTTTGTAGGTATCAGAGTTAAAAATAAGCTTACCTGCCCCACCAGAGGTATCTTTGCTGCTTTATATTATTTCCTTAGAGTCACTCAGTTTGGGCATTTGGGTAGGTTCAGCCTTTCAGATTTTTTCCTTTCCATCTGCTTAAGTTGGTATCAGAATACCAAGGGGGCTTTCCTGTCTTCAGACCCCCACGTTGCCTCTTGTCTTCATAGTCTCTGCTACCGGGTGGGTGATCTTCTCTGCTCTGCACTACACTCAAGCTTGTCTTGAGGTGCAGCTGAACTTTCTTGGCCTCTTGGCATCCATCCCCAGCATGCGTTCCCAACCGTGCCATTGTCTCCGGTAGTCAAGCACAAGTCTCAACAGGCACACCCATCTCCAAAAAAAATGAGACCTAGATCCCCATCAGAGGAAGATTACCATCCAGCTAATGAAGTTTAAGCTTCAAGGCCTTTCACTTGTACAAGTCATAGGAGGGACCTGGGAGAAGGGTCCCTTTAATAATGCGACCCCAATCATTGTTACTATCAAATCGCAGAAGTAAGACTTTACCTCATTCTTTTTCTTAAAGAGAGCCTCCAAACTATAAATTTCAGATTCAGAAAATCAGCATCTGCCTTATCTCTGTCCATCATCTTTTTCCTTAATCCCCAGGGCTCTCTTTCATGTCAGCCTGGGTACTGGGTGAAGTTCTCGCCTCCTGCCTTTAGGGGTCATCACTCATTACCCCGGGGGGTTTGCTTTGAAGGATTGACCCAATGCGCCTAACACATACTGTTTTGGAATTCTGCCAGCTAGGCAGACAGAGGTTCTTCCCTTGTGGAGGTAAGCCTGTGGAAAGGCTATCTGGAGCAGAGGGAGGTGCTGATCAACTCTCTTTGCTGAAGGAAACAGGAAGTGAGGCTTGTGTTGTAACAGAATCTCCCATAATGTTCTTTACCCAATCATAGGTTACTTTTCCTTCATCAGCCCTGTCAGGGCTTTTGACTCAACACAGTTGGTTCATTTATTCTAAGAGTTGTAGTGGTTCCATGGTACATATATAGATTGCTCACCAACTCTTAGAAATTCCTAGGAAGCCCTTACATGGAGTGGGGTCATTGTAAGCCCATGTAGCCACTCAAATGTCCAAAGAAACTGACTTATTTCCTATATGTGATCTAAATTTCTTCACATACAACCTCTTCCGTCCCCTTATCCCCTTTAAGCAGTTTTATTTTGTTAGATTTATCCAGACAGGTATAAGACAGTCTAAGAACATGGAGATGGGGGCAGTCAGAGGGACAGGCTAATGGCATGTTTCTCAGACATATTCTGAGATAGGCTTTCAAGTCTCAAGGAAAACCCTACAATGTGGCATAGAGGGAATTCACAGCAAAATATTGGGTGGTGGCAAGGAAGGTAGTAATACTGCTGGCTCTCCACGGCCTTCAGGTGGTGTCGGGATATCCAGGAGTTCCCAGATGTCGTCAAAAAGGGTTACTGAAGTATTGAGGGGATCTCTGCATAAACAGAGATTGGTCAGGAATAAAAGCTCTTCAGGTTAAGGACTTTGGTTTCTTAAGGTGGCAGTCACCAGAAATGGATGCTTTCACATGTCGAGTGGTCAGAGAAAACCTGTCAACAGTGCAGGCAGGTCAGACCTGCCACGTTGCACCAAAAACCAGTGAGGACAAGTGGTAGCAGTAGTCGGTGGAGATGAAGCCTCTTTGTACCTGCTACCACTTGGCCACATGAGCCCTCATACCTGGGAAGCCATTTGGAGAAGAGTATATGGAAGGAGTGGGGGTCGGGAGGAAGAAGAAGAAATCTGAAAGACTAAGCATTTATCCAGAGGGTCTGAGTCAACCCAAAGAGACGTGTTAGACCGACAGGACTGAAATTCCCTAAGAGCCTCGATGTGTTATGTGAGGTCAGCTGCCTCCTTCTTCCTGAGCACGCTGAGCTTCATGGTTTAGCCTTAAAGGAGGAAATGCAATGCTCATAGTCCTCAAGGCAGGACTCTGGATATAGAAGTTGCTGGATAACTACACAAGAACTGTTGTCAAGGCTTACAGTGCATCAGAAAGATCCTGGATACAGCTGTTTTTTAAAAGATCAGTCAGACTATAGTATATACAATGGAGTGGAAGAAGGATGGAATGGGTGCAAGAAAACCAGTTTAAAAGCTGTTTTAGTAAATGATGGCTTTGACTAGGATTTAGACAGTGCAGACAGAGAAGTCTGGAAACTGGTAACTGTGATTATGTGGTGTGGGCGACAGACGAAGTAGAAGAAGGGATCAGGCAAAAGTACCAGGCTCTGACAAATGAGTATGATGAATAGAGGGACCACTTCTTAGGTACGGAGCACCGTGGGGCCAGTAAGTGTAAGAAGGTCTGCCGAGCTAGACAGAGACAATAGAAACTGCCTGTAGTGTTAAAATTAACCTTGAAAATCATCAACATTTAGAACAAGCAACAATTTGTGAGTCATGTAGGGTTAACTTCAGAATTTACTAATGTACATTGTGTAAATTCAATCATGCTAATTATCCTTACATGCCAAAATTAAAACTCTCTTTTTAAAAAATGGCACATGGTGACAAACTTGCATATTGTTTCACTTCTCAGTAAAGAATGGCATGGGAAAGGATTAAATTAAGAGACGTATATTTTTCCACTATGCTTTCATTCACTTTTCTTGTATCTATTTTATCCGCCTTTGGTTTTTCTTTATTTGCAGCTTAAAAACATGTTCTATTGAGTGCTCCGTTTTCCTAAGCTCGCTCATAGGACTTCGTCATGTTGAGCTCAGGGGTGGTGAAAAAGCTACAGAATTCCAGAATTGTGGATGGAGTTGTGCAAAAACAAAAACAAACAAACAAAAAAAACCCACAAAAAAACAAAAAGCAAAATGAAAAACTCACAGTCCTATATTCTTATAACCCATATGTCATATTACTGTTTCCCTACAGGTCAGATGCAGTTAACTGAACTCCAAAAAATTGCTGATTCTCTTGGACAAGCTATAATTTCAGGAAAAACCAGTAGTATCCTTGGATTTAACATCTCTTTCATGTCTATTACTGACCCTATCCCCAGCCCAAGTGATTCTGCCTGGATTAAGGTAAGAAAAGGCAGCTAGAAAAATGCATCTTAGCTATTTAAAAATTGTTGCTTATTTCTTCCTTTAACTCTTTATAGTTCAATACAATAATTTAGAGGGCACGTCTTCCCAATCAATGTTGGCTATTTTTTTAATGGTATAACTAAAATGATAAAGTAGTTGAAAAAGGAACTTATCTTCTAAAAAATTATTTATTGGTATAAAATGTGCTTTGCTTTGAATATTTATAACAATGCTTCATGAATTCGATCCAGAGGGAATACTGTAATAAAATTAACTTCACATATTGAACGTATTTTTACGCTTATTATTCCCTATTACACTTAGCCTAGCTAAGATGAATTTGTTCCTGACTGCCATTTGTCATGTGAAAACCACTTCATCACTCATGACCATTTATTTACAGGTGACCGCCCAACCAGTTGAAAGGTTTGCATTTCCTGTTCATCATGTGGCCTTTGTGTCCTCGCTGTCAGTGATCACTCAGCCGGTGGCAGCTCAACCAGGACAGCCATTTTCTCAGCAGCCTTCAGTGAAGGCAGTAGACTCTGATGTAAGTTCCAACTCAAAGCTTTAGTTGAGTGAAGAAATGAAGCTATAACTTTTGGAGAGTGAGCCAGCTTCAATAATCCTGGTCCACTGGCAACCTGAGAATGACACTGCCCCTTAAAAGCTGGACTAATGGATATAATCTTTCCCTGTTTTGAAAGTGTTCCTTTTCAGTGAACTTGTTCCAGTGCCCACCCATATTTGTGAACTCCTTGTGTAGGGAAAGAAGCTCCTGCAGATTTTAAATTTGTAATGAGGCATTTTAAAAAAGGAAGTGTCACATATCTTAAAAAGGGGGGGGCATGGGAACAGGACAATTAAAATTCTCTACTACTTTTTTCGTTAGGGTAACTGTGTATCAGTTGGGATTACTTCACTGACTTTGAAGGCTCGACTAAAGGACTCCAATAATAACCAAATCAGTGGTCTGAGTGGAAATACAACAATTCCATTTAGCAGCTGCTGGGCCAACTACACAGACCTTACTCTACTTAGAACAGGTGAGTGCACTATTTTGGATCTTCACATATATATCCATAAACAGGGACAATTATAATTGAACAAAGCATTCTAAATACTCTGGTTAATAAATTAGACAGATTGGAACACTATAGGGGCACCTGGGTGGTGCAGTTGGTTAAGCCTCTGACTCCTGGTTTTGGCTCAGGTCGTGATCTCATGGTTGTGAGATCGAGCCCTGCATTGGGCTTGGAGCTCAGCATGGAGTCTGCTTGAGATTCTCTTTCCCTCTCCCTCTGCCCCTCCCACTCGTGCTCTCTCTCTCTCTCTCTTTCCGTCAAATGAATAAGTAAATCTTGAAAAAAAAAATTGGAACACTATATCTTGTTTCAGAAAACATGTCAGATACGATCTAGCTTACAAAAATATTTTTAATATCCAAAACAAAATAGAATTAAAACAAGCAATTAAGGAAATTAAACATAATCTGAGGCTATGCATCAAAATTACATCATGATTCATATTTTTATCCATTTGTGTACATTTCTAAATTTTCACTAAATATGTATTACATTTAAAATGAAAACAGTTAATACATGGCTTTTCAAGTTAAAGAAAAGGGAGGATGAGATAGGCTCATATAACTTGAATGCCCCATGCAGGAGTTCAGAGTTGGACTGAAAAGTGGGTTCTAGTCTTTCTGAAAGACAATGCAAAGGAGAAAACGTAAACATTGTCATGAGTCCACAATGCCCATCAGGGAGAGAAACCAGTTGTTGTGGAGACTAACAACTTGCTCTGAGGTCAGAACAAATGTCTCCTGTGGGTTCTCATAATGTATACCCAATGAATCTGTATGAAGTGATATCTTCAACATGACAGCAAATAGTCATAACTTCCACTGTGATGTTTCTTATATTGTCTTTATACGGGTTGATGGCATAACTTCAATTGGTTATAAGCCTTACTACTGAGCCCAAGACAGATAGGTTGTAGAGTATCTATTGGTGATAGATTGTAGAGTATCTAAAAGAGAAATGGATAAACTGCTTTTACCTGAAACAGGCTTCCATTAATCTGTTTACCATTAATCTGGGCCCATTTAGGACCTTTATAGGACCTAACTTCTAAAAAGTTGTATTGGTACTCCCCACTTCTTACCACTGTTTTCTCACACATATATACATACTAAAAGTCAAAATAAAAGTAAAAAGAATAAAATAAGTAAAAGAAATTCCAATAATAGTCTGATTTTTTCATATTAACTAAATATCAGAAGCTAAAATCATTCCCTTAAGTATTTTTTTCCCTATTTTTTGTTTTTTTCTTGCTTTGATGATGCCCTAAACCACACAAATTTGGTCTGCTTGCTAGGCAGCAGTATCTCAACCTAATGTTTGATGGGATGCAAATGGCAATGACTCCAACATTGTGCTCCTAGACAAGTATTTAGAGTGTCCTATACACTGGCTGGTTAAGGGCAGAGCCAAAGTCTTTGAGAGTCAGCCTAAATGGTGGTAGAACTGGGATCCTTTTCTGGGAAATGAGGCACTTAACAAAAACCCTAGGTGAGAAGAAAGTTGCTCTCCTCCCCATGAAGATGGACCCAAAAGGTGCCCAATGGCAAAGACCCAACCTGGAGACCATGTTCTTCAAACTACTGCTTCCAAATAGCAATGTTCCAAAATAACCAAGATCACTGGAGTGCTGAAGCAATAGTATAGACTTAGGTGTTTTATTGTTATAACAAAATATCATTCTCCTTTTATAGAGTAAATTTTCCTTCATAGTTCAAAGCTTCCTAGAGTGTCTATCTGATCTGCTGTGGCGCACGGCCATTGCTTCTAATCTCTTGCTTGCTTGCTTGCCCGCTGTCTTACTTTCTTACTGTCATCAAGTGTAGGGTCTCAGTTCCCTGGTTGTGTATATAAGGAAGACCAAATATAGTCCTCTCTTCATTATCTTTAGATCAGTTAGCCAGTTTATAGATTAACCACTATAAAATTGTAATAACAACAAAGCACGTGAGAAAAGATTAACAAAGCATCATTTTTGTAACTCTTTCTAGTAGGCAGCCCCCCGCCCCCCCAGTTACTGCATGTGGGAAATCCCCTTGCAGATTAGACTGGAGCCTGACAGTGTGGTCCCACGCACTCTTCTACTTATAGCTCGATGGAAAGCAAAGCAGTGCCCACCCGGATAGAAGAGGTATGGGTTGTGGTTTCTAACACAGAAAATGGGGATGTGAGAATGAGGTGAGAGAAGGGTAGAAGAGGAAGAAAGTAGTAAACAGCTAAGGCTGCATCTTTGGGCAACCTGAATAAAAATAGTATTACTACTGGATAATCCACATTTGGGACATGTTTACTGAGCAATATGTATGATACCTGGTGCTTGTTTCTGTTCTTATTGCTCCATAACAAGCCAGCTCCAAATCTAATGACTCAAACAACAACCATTGCACTTCCTCACAGTAGTTTGGGCCAGGAATTTGGGCAGGGGTGCCTCCTGTCTGCTCAGTGATGTCTGGATTTTCTGCTGGATTAGCTTGATTGAAGTCATATCCCAAGGTTTGGATTCTGGATTTTAGCTGGGTTCCTCAGTTCTCCTGCATGGAGTGGCGTCTCCACAAGGTTATCTTGGGCTTCCTCACAGTACTGCAGGAGAAAAAAAAAAAAAAAACAACCTAAATTCTTTACACAGAAAAGTCATTAAGAAAAAAATACATACACCTGCTGCAAAAATTCAGTTTTTTTTCAAACAGAAAAAAGGAAAGACCTAAATATGTCATTGTCATGGATTGTAATGGTGGCAGAAAATTCTATAGAACAATGACCGTCATTCATCTTGAAAGTTATAGAATGCATTTCTGTTGTTTGGTGAAAGCGCGATGCAGTCAAGATCTAATTATATTTGCTGAGAAAGAAGGAAGGAAAGAAAGAAAGAAAAAGAGAGGGCAGGGAGGGAGGGAGGGAGGGGGAGGGATGGAAAAAAAGAAAACAAATGATGTTGTTTAAGGTAATAGAAAGAGAGAGGAATGGAAACCTCAGGGTTGTGACAAGGATTGCAAACTCTGTGGTAGCCACTATTGATGACAGCAATAGTCATAGAAGAAATTATATCGAGGAAAAATATATTGGTTATCTCATGTTCAAAACTGTGGGAAGATTTAACATACAGATTAAAAAGTATTTGGATGAGGTTTTTATGTTTCACACTCTGAAAACGTCTAACAGGT
>NC_048226.1:75748896-75750632 GCF_002007445.2 Ailuropoda melanoleuca
CTGATTGCTGTTGCAAGGACTTCTAGTACTATGTTGAATAATAGTGGCGAGAGTGGGCATCCTTGTCGTGTTCCTGATCTTAAGGGAAAGGCTTCCAGCTTTTCCCCATTGAGAATAATGCTTGCAGTAGGCTTTTCATAGATGGCTTTTATGAGATTGAGAAATGTACCCTCTATTCCTACACTCTGAAGGGTTTTAATCAGGAAAGGATGCTGTATTTTGTCAAATGCTTTTTCTGCATCAATTGAGAGGATCATATGGTTCTTGAGCTTTTTTCCTCTGGATAAAATCTATGACACTGATAGATTTGCAAATGTTGAACCACCCTTGCATCCAGGGATAAATCCCACTTGGTCATGATGGATAATCCTTTTAATGTACTGTTGGATTCTATTAGCCAGGATCTTGTTGAGGATTTTGGCANAGGATCTTGTTGAGGATTTTGGCATCCATATTCATTAGAGAAATCGGTCTGTAATTCTCCTTTTTGAGGGGGTCTTTGCCTGGTTTGGGGATCAAGGTAATATTAGCCTCATAGAATGAGTTTGGTAGCTTTCCTTCTGTTTCTATTTTTTGAAATAGCTTTAGGAGAATAGGTATTATTTCTTCTTTGAATGTTTGGTAGAATTCCCCAGGAAAACCGTCTGGGCCTGGAGTTTTATTATTTGGAAGGTTGTTTATCACTGACTCAATTTCTTCATAGTTAATTGGCGTGTTTAAAAAATCAGTATCTTCCTGTTTCAGTCTTGGTAGTTTATAGATTTCCAAGAAGGCCTCCATCTCTTCCAGATTGCTTAATTTACTGGCATAAAGCTGTTGATAAAGGTTTCTAATAGTCCTTCCAATTTCAGTGGTGTTGGTTGTGATCTCTCCCTTTTCATTCATAATTTTATTAATTTGGGTCCTTTCTCTATTCTTTTGGATAAGTCTTGCCAGCGGTTTGTCAATTTTGTTTACTCTTTCAAAGAACCAGCTTCTAGTTCTGTTGATCTGCTCTACTGTGCTCCTGATTTCTAATTCATTGATCTCTCTGCTCTAATCTTGATCAACTGCTTTCTCGTGCGTGGATTAGGCCTGTCCCTCTGTTGCTGTTCCAGCTTCTTGAGGTGAGAATATAGAAACTGCATTTTAGATTTTTCTATTCTTTTGAGTGAGGCTTGGATGGCTATGTATTTCCCCCTTAGGACTGCCTTTGCAGTATCCCATAGGTTTTGGACCGTTGTGTATTCATTCTCGTTGGTCTCCATAAATTGTTTAATTTGTTTTTTGATTTCCTGGTTTATCGAGTCATTCTTGAGCAGGATGGTTCTTAGCCTCCAAGTGTTTGAGTTTCTTCCAGGTTTTTCCTTGTGGTTGAGTTCCAATTTCAGAGCGTTGTNGTTGTGGTCTGAGAATATGCAGGGAATAATTTCAGCCTTTTGGTATAAGTTGAGACCTGTTTTGTGACCCAGAACATGGTCTATTCTTGAGAATGTTCCATGGGCATTAGAATAGAATGAGTATTCTTTGGTTCTGGGGTGTAGTGTTCTATATATATCTATGAGGTCCAACTCGTATAGTATGGCATTCAAAGCCCTTGTTTCTTTGTTGATTTTCTGCTCCAGTGTTCTGTCTATTGCTGATAGTGGAGTGTTGAGGTCCCCTACTATTAATATATTTTTATCTATATGTCTCTTTATTCTGGTTAAGAGTTGGCTTGTGTATCTTGCTGCTCCCCTGTTGGGGGCATATATATT
>NC_048226.1:75750800-75785897 GCF_002007445.2 Ailuropoda melanoleuca
TCTATTCTTGAGAATGTTCCATGGGCATTAGAATAGAATGAGTATTCTTTGGTTCTGGGGTGTAGTGTTCTATATATATCTATGAGGTCCAACTCGTATAGTATGGCATTCAAAGCCCTTGTTTCTTTGTTGATTTTCTGCTCCAGTGTTCTGTCTATTGCTGATAGTGGAGTGTTGAGGTCCCCTACTATTAATATATTTTTATCTATATGTCTCTTTATTCTGGTTAAGAGTTGGCTTGTGTATATTTCTGTTCCCCTGTTGGGGCATATATATTTATAATTGTCATATCCACTTGTTGGATCCATCCATTAAGAATAATATAGTGCCCTTTTGTGTCTCTAACTATAGTCTTTAGTTTAAAATCCAATCTATCTGATATGAGAATTGCTACCCCAGCTTTCTTTTGAGGTCCATTGGCGTGAAAGATGGTATTCCATCCCTTTACTTTCAGTCTGAATGTATCTTTAGGTTCAAAATGAGTCTCTTGTAGACAGCAAATGGATGAGTCATGTCTTTTTATCCAATCTGCAACCCTGTGGTGTTTTATGGGAGCATTTAGGCCATTTACATTGAGACTGATTATTAAGAGAAATGATTTTAATGATGCCATGTTGCCTGTAAAGTCTTTGTTTCTATAGATTGTGACTTTCTGTTCTGTATCACTCTTGGGGCCTTTTTACTTTTATAGAACCCCCCTTAATATCTCCTGTAGGGCTCGTTTCGTGGTTACGAAATTGGTCAATGACTGGCGATTCTGGAAGGTCTTTATTTCTCCATCAATTTTGAATGACAGCCTTGCTGGATAAAGGATCCTTGGCTGCATGTTGTTCTCTGAAGGAGCTTTATAAATGCCCCCCCACCCTTTCTCTCATTCCAGGTCTGTGTAGACAGGTCTGACATAATTGTGATACCTTTGCCTTGGTATGTGAGAAATTTCTTTGCCCTGGCCGCTTTCAATACTGTATCCTAGGATCTAATATTGCGAAGTGCACTATGACGTGATGTGGCATATGTTTGTCGTGGTTGAGCTTGGGAGGGTTCCTCTTCTGCCTCTTGGACATGAATGCTTGTTTCCTTTGCTAGATTAGGGAAGTTTTCAGCTACAATTTGTTCAAATATCTCCTCTAGACCTCTGTTTTTCTCCACCCCCTCAGGGATCCCGATGATTCTGACCATGGAATGTTTCATTGAGTCAGTAATCTCCTGTAACCTACATTCTTGAGATTGGTTTTTTTTGAACCAAGTTTCTATTTTAGTTTTCTCTTCTACTAACCCATCCTCCATTTCACCGATACGTTCTTCTGCCTCATTCGCCCTGGCCATCAGAGCATCCAGTTTTGACTGCATTTGATTCATAGTATTTCTAATTTCTGCCAGATTCGCTCTCATTTCCACCCTTAGAGATTCTATATTCTCATTAACATTTTCATTAATACTTTTTTCAAGTGTACACATCATCTTGACCATTGTTACTCTGAAATCCATTTCTGATAATTTGGTTATATCCATATCCATTATTTCTGTGGCACAGGCCACAGACTCCTTGTCTTTTCTTTGCTGGGGGGGATTTCTCCTTCTCGTCATTCTAATGAGGAGAGGTTGTGGGGTTGTCCAGAGCCCAAATTACTGACCAGGATCCAGGCAGTGCATACTTGTTTTATAGGGATCTTAGGGATGTGGGCTTCTTGATTTTTCAGCCTGCCTTCTGGGGGAGGGGCCTGCTGGGCCGATACTCACGCAACCCTGTTTGGGTAGTCTCCGTGTCCCCTGGGAGGGGGGATGGGCATGGGCACGCTATGAGCCGGTATTTCCAGGCTTTTGTTCTCTGATGGCTTTCCCTGGCGCTCTGCTGTGCCTCTTCTGAGAGTTAGAGCAGCAGTGGCCGAATCTCAGCCTCTGTCACAGAACAGAGGGATCACGGACCCTTCTCCACTGATGTTCTGGCCACTTTAACCCCATTTCTGTTGGTGCTGCTCAACCCTGCAGCGTCCCGGGATGTGCACCCCACACCCGGCGTCCCAGCCCTCACTTCCATGGCCGGCGCGTCTCTGTCCTTTGTGTTTCTAACACCGCCAGCCACAAGCTGCCAGCCGCCCCCACGTGCTCCCGGAGCTCCTGGTCTCAGTCTGGATTCAGTGAGCACTCCGGAGCTCCGTTTCAGTCTGGTGGTGCGCGTTCCCTTGCTCATGGTCTCAGTCTGCTTTCTCGCGGTTGCCGTCCGCGAGTCCGCCCACTCCCCCATGCAGGTGGCTACCGCTTCCCGGCATCCAAACTCGGTGGCTCCCTCCCCCTTCCATTTATCTTCCGATATCTGTGCGTGGTTTCACAGCTTNTCACAGCTCCCTGCTTCGTACCTCAATACTCAGCGCTGGAGATGTTCGTTTGTAGAGATCCAGATGTATCTTCCTGCGTCTCAGGCTGATTCCGTGGATGTTCAGGCTGGTCTAGTACCTAGCCAGCTCGACTCAGGGGACCGGCTGAAAAAGGGGTCCCCTACTCCTCTGCCATCTTAACTCCTCCTCCCACAGATACTGTGTTCTAATTAGCCTGGCCTGGCTCACATGGAGGGAAGGGCCAGGAATGACAGAAATTAGATTCCACAAAGGGAATCTAAGGGCTGGTGCCAGAACTGGAAGACAGACAAAGACACTGAGTATTAGGGAGTTTCAAAGGAGGGAGAGGTCCCTGTGGGCGACAGTGATTGGGATGACTGTTGGCATCACCCCACAGCAGCACTTCACAGACAGGATTATAAAAGATGAATAAAATGTGGAAATGGAGGGTAAGGTACTCCAGAACAAGGACATGATAGGAGCAAAGCAAAAAGTGGGAGTGAAAAAGGACTCCTTCAACTATCCATGTTCAGCATGGAATTTCTCATCTCTCCCTTCCAAAGGTGCTTTTCTTCCTGCTGCCTCATCCCAGTTAATGCCAGGGTCGCCTTTCTCATCTCTGAGGCTGATACTTCTTAGAGTTCCCTCTTCCCTTCAAGCGCCACATCCCTTCCAGGTGCTCTGGACATCTATCTTCATCCATAATGTCCTTTAAAGTCTTGCTGCTCCACTTACGTTTTCTTTTTTTACTACTTGTACTGCTTGTACTACTATAGCCTTCTGAATTCCCTGCTTTGAACTCGTCAGATTCAGCCTTTCTTCCTTATTGCTGTCACATTCATCTTCCCAAAACACAGGGTCATGTAGTAATGTGTCAGGTCAAATCCTCGAAGATTCCTTACTACATGCAAATTACAATCAACCCCAGAGTCCCTGAAACCAGTCTTGAAGCCTGCCTCCTGTGCCAGATCATTCCTAGAGAAGATGCTTGCCGTCCCACATATTCCCTCCATCTGGGCTCTCCTCTACTCATCAGATCGGCTCATGGCATGCTGCCTGGCCCTGCACAAAATCTCCTTCCTCCGTCAGGTTCCCCTTCTTCCTTCCCACTCTGTGGTACATTTAATGCTCCTTTCCCTTGTTCTCCAGTTGTGCTTTGTTTATAGCATTCTTATGGCCTTTCCAGTGGTATACATTTATTAGGCTTAGACATATTCAAATCTATTTCCTTACTAAATTGTGAGCACTCAGAAGCCATATTTATTATTGGTGCTTTAATTGATTTTAGAAGGGGGATAAGGCCTCCCTCCTACTTAGGGGGAAATGATGAGTAGAGGTATTATAAGTAAATGGTAAAAAGCTTTGATTGGCAGATTCTAATGAGTTTGCAGTTGATCTAATGGGGGGAATGACGGAGAGTTTCTGACAGATTAATGAAATGAAAGCATCACATAAAAAATACTGCTAAGATTTAAGAAGTTGAAAACCATCTGGAGACTGCACAGCAGTGTGAACATACTTAACACTACTGAGCCGTCCACTTTAAAAATGATTAAAATCTTCTGTTCTATGGATTTCACCCCGATTAAAAAATAAAATTGAAAAAAATCAGTATGGATCTACATAGAACCAATAGAGAGCTCTAAATATCAAAAAATGATAAATATTCTAAGTTATAAGATACCTAGTTAGATTCTTATATTTGAGTAAAAATCAAAATTAAAAGAAGGATGTAAGAATAATTTGAGATGGAGTAGTACTTTAAAAGGATACTGAAGAATTTCAAGGAATAAAAGCCAAGACTAGATTTTAAATTTAAATATAGGTAAGGTCAGGATGAAGGGACACAATAAGGCTGGTTCTGGGAGTGGCAGAACAAGGTGGAGGTTGGGGTTTCAAGAACAGTGATCAAACAGAAAGGAATAATCCTTTCTTTCCTCTTAACGCCAAAAGTTAATTAGGAGCCAGCTGTCGAGGACGAAGCGTGGTTGGAAGAGACTCAGTCCTGGCCTCTTATAGCTGAACATGGCAGGGTGGGTTTGGAGCTAAGGGACCATAAGTAAATGACCAGCACACAAAGTTATTGTATTTTTTTTAAAAAGATTTTATTTATTTATTCGACCGAGACAGAGACAGCCAGAGAGAGAGGGAACACAAGCAGGGGGAGTGGGAGAAGAAGCAGGCTCCTAGAGGAGGAGCCTGATGTGGGGCTCTATCCCATAATGCCAGTATCATGCCCTGAGCCGAAGGCAGACGCTTAACTGCTGTGCCACCCAGGCGCCCCAAAGTTATTGTATTTTTATCCAAGTTCTCTTATCTTCAGAATTCTAATAAAAGTAAAACCAGTTGTCCATTTTATCATAGCATGACAGGCATTGCTTAAATTTGTTTCTTTTCAGAAGTATTAAAATATAAAATGTAAGCACTGCTTACTATATCTTTGTGCTTTTTGTATTTCCTTGCTAAATGCATTGTTTTCTAATTGTCTTCACTGACTTTTGGCCTCCTTGTTCCTGACAACCTTGGGATTTTATAAAATTCAGAAAATTCTATTTTCTTTTTTTTAAATTTTTAAAATTTTTATTTGACAGAGAGAGAGAGACAGACAGTGAGAGAGGGAACACAAGCAGGGGGAGTGGGAGAGGAAGAAGCAGGCTCCCAGCAGAGCAGGGAGCCCGAGGCAGGGCTCGATCCCAGGACCCTGGGATCATGACCTGAGCTGAAGGCAGACGCCCAACGACTGAGCCACCCAGGCGCCCCAGAAAAATCATTAGTAAATGATATTATTCCTGGCGTTTTCTTTAGGGCTTTTTCCCCAGATAGAAAAGTCAATCAACATCTTCTCCTTTGCTCCTAAGTAATCTGTCATTCTTCAGTTAAAACATGAGGTGATTTAAACACCATTGTCCTAATCCATTTGGGTTGCTGTAACAAAATGCCACAGACTGAGTGGCTTATCAACGACAGCAATGTATTTCTCACAGTTCTGAAGGCTGGCAGTCTGAGACCAGGGTGCCATTACGGTCAGGTGAGGGCCCAATTCCAGGTCACAGACCATGTCCTCACAGGGTGGAAGGGCCTGGGGAGTTCTGTGGGTTTCTTGTGAGAGCACTAATCCCATCATGACGGCTCCACCCTCAGAACCTAAGCACCTCCCAAAGTCCCCACCTCCAAGTACCATCTCCTTGGGTATTAGGTTTTCAACATAGGAATTTGCGGGGAATGCGTTCACACCTATGATTAATGAAATGCAATACTGGGATTTTTATAACTTTGCATTCTGAATTAACAATATTGTATTTGTAAGACAGTCACAAACTTCCACTAAATAAAATGATGAATGTGAAAAATACAAAGTTTAAGCATCACTGTTCTCTCTCCCCAGTTCTACAAAAAGAGGGCATTTCCGATTCTAAAAGTACACTGGTAAACTTTGAAATACTAATTTTTAAATACTACTTTTGTCAGATTAACCATACCATGAAATATTAGACACGTTAAAATGAATGAAACATATTTTAAACTACACTGGATGTTACTACTACTTAAAAAAGATATTTGTATTGTTTTCACTTTCCAGGATACAACTAAAATGCTGTCCTGAAGAACAGGCTGAAAACAAAAATACAAGAGCTGCTTTTTATCAGCTATTTTATTGCAGAAGATAAAGTCTATAGCATTTTCAAGAAAATAAGATGAACATATTTTTTATAATATATAAAATGTATGAATTAGCTTTAATCAAAAAAATCAGATTTCTTCAGAATATAAATTTTCTTTTGATTCCTTATATTTGTATGTTCTTATTTCATTAAAAAAAAAAAACTTTGGCAAGTCTTTGATGTGGAAACAGATATGCCACCTCCAAGTTGCTATCCCTCCAAATCTTAGAATCATTTATATTGTTGAAAGAGCTTGTCTAGTTTTGACTTACCCACCCTTAGATCAGACTGGAAGCATTTTGAATTTGTGTATGCACTGGGGGATCTGACTTCCTCTAGCCAGTCATGAAACTCTGGTTTCCAATGATCTAAGTCATTCTAATTTTTGAGGATTTTGAAGAAATGAGATTATTATAGACCTTTTTCAGACTAAATTGCTGATTTTCAGATCCATAGTAATCCCAGAAATTCTAGATTATCCTGGATTTCTGGGCCTGCCAAACCCTGGCCACTATTCTAAGAAGAGTTTTGTTGTTGCCTCTGGAACAACCTTTGGAACAAGGCCAAACTTTCTCTGCTTACCCTCTTCCACTCAAAACTGCCTCTATGAAGAATGTGACTTCCCTCACCCCCATGCTATACCACAAGAAATACTTATTTTCAAGAGAATACTAAGGGAATGCAAGAAAATAAATAAAATAAGGGAATAAAATAAGGGAATGCAAGAAAAGTGACAATTCATGCAGGTAAATTAACCAAAGTTCCCATACTGTAAAAATTATACTTTGTACTCAGAAAATTCTAAAGGAACTACTTAATTTTGAGGAAGAACTCTCAATAAAGGCATTGTAGCTATGTTCAGAGAAAGAACAGCTGGTACTCAGAAAGTACCTGGTACCTTTCAACAAGTGACACTAAGAAAGCATTTGGGAACAGCTAAGAAAATTCAACAAAGCCCAGACCTTTCTCTTCTGTATGCCATTTCCTAGTATATTCACCCCCACATCACTGTTAATCTTGCTTAAGAAAAATTATAAACACTTAGCAGGTAGCAAATCCGAGTATCTGTGCATATATTTGGCATTTTGTTCAGTCAAAGAAACATCTATTTACCATTTACTAGATACCAGTCATTCTAGTAGGAAGACTACAGAGAATAAGATTCTGTCTCTACCTTCTAACAGTTCCTGAGGTAATTGGGGAAATAGTGGTGGACAAAGGTCACGTTGATACAATATGGTATGTGCGGGCCATAGACAGAGGGTGCTCGAGTGGCACTTGGCTGGGGAGAGGGGCCATCCTGTGAGAACGGAGATCCATGATGGCTAGCTTCCAAAGATGATGCCCAAGATGAGTGTTGAGGAATAAAGCATGAAATGAGCCAAGGAAGAGCCAGGAAGAGAGTCGTGGAAGAAGGTGTGGTGGCAAGAACGAAGGCCAGAGCACCTGTAGATAGTGGGTTCCTTGAAGGCAGGGCACTCCCTTTTTCAGCATTTCCTCCTACCATCTAACAAAACATCTAGCACTAGTAGATCCTGATACACTGTTTGGTGGACAAATGAAGTATAGAGTGTGGGGCAATCAGCAACAGACTGATGTTCCTGGAGCACCAATGTGACATGAGGAAAGGCATGAGGCAAGGCTTCTGTGCCATGCCATCAGAGGGGCTTGGATTTACTCCGTAGATCCCAGGGAAGTGGTTTTAATTAATGATGTATCTCCTCATTTCATTAGATGCTTGAGGTAAGCAAAATTTGAAAGGAACAAGAGAACAGGGAATTAATCCTCCCTATCCAGGGAGGTGGTAGGGACAATACCAGGGCAAGAAAATAGTGTCAAATACCACATACATCTCTGAAGTTATTTTACCTGTATCCTTCAAAACAGAAATGGTTAAACCTTGATCTGAATCCATTACGTATTTGGTTTGGGAAACCTATATGAAGCAGGTGAAGGTTCACAACTTTCTTCTGTGCTTATTGTGGGCATTTTCAGCTTCCTCAGGCTGGCACCAGCTGCCAAGAAGTGTTCAACCTCCAATGAAAGAAACATTTCTCCGGAGAGTAGCTACAGACACAGTGTGTAAGACTAAGAAGAAGAGGACCTGCCATAGGGGTTACAGTAGGTGCTTGAATACCTGGGGGCAATCTGACCAGCTGTAAGCCTCTTGCCGTCTTACTTACAGGTCCTAATATGCTACTCTAGTTATTATGATCAGATTATTCTAAAATATTTTTTATTTTAGAAATAAAATAAAACTCCTTGTGAAAAAACTGCTCTTTTCAGGAATTCTGTTCACCCATGACAAGCTGATTTTATGAGGGAAGTTCCTTCAGGTTAAGGGTTGTATATGCTTCTGACTTCTCTAACATGCTTTGCACACTCTGTGCCCATGGTAAGTGTTGAAGAAATGGTTTCATTAAACAAATGAATAAGCTGCACCATGAAACTTTTCCTCTACCAGATTTCTGACATAAAGAAATCCTTCCAAAATATTGTAGAAATTGCACTTTATCCTGACTTACTGCCTTAACATTTCATATAACAAGTGTATAAAATTCACATCCAGTTAGACAACACTAGGCATGGTTGCTATGGTAATAGGCTCAGAGCCTATGAGCAGAAAAAAATAATTCCTTTTGGGTAAGATATTTATGAATGTGTCTGGTTACATGGCAAGAGTATTTTCCTTTGGCTTTTCTTTAGAGTAATTTATATATTCAGGCAGATGATCCTCTATGCATGTAAGTTCTCCCTAGGAAGAGAGAAAGTAAATTAACATGTGAAGTTTTTTACAATGAAAATATCTAGTATGGTTATAACATGGATTTAATTCTCACTTATAAAGGATTTAATTTCAGATAAAAACTACAGCGAGAAATATATATTTCATGGTGAGGAGGTGAGTAATGAAATGTACAGTATATACAGACAAATGTTTTTAACAAGAATTGCTGGCATGTCTAATATTTTAAAGGGCCAGAGGTGGTCACAGGGGGATTCAGGAGCAGCAGTTTGAAATTAAAAGATTAAAAAGCAATAATCTAGACACATGACCACCCAAGTGAATTTGAATTGATGGACAACAGCAAATCTCTCTTTATTTTGAACAGGACATTTATCGTAAAGAAGTTTTAATAATACTTATATTAATCATACAGCAAGGTACCAAGCTGACTTAGAGGAAGGAAAAAATAAAATACAAAAGACTAGTTAGGAGATATAACATTATGAGAATTCTGGTGTGCTAAAATGATGGACACTGAGGAATGGACAGAACTTGGCAACAGACACCGTTATGAGCAAAGTATCCCATAATTAGTGAGAAAAAGCACAGACAGTGTAGGGTTTTGGGTGCTTTCCTTGTAACAGCTGTTTTTTCACCCTCTGTCCTTAAAATCAAAGGGGCAAAGGAATAGATGTACTCAGAGTGAAACTTTAAAACTCTCTTCCCCTTTTTTTTTTTTATGTGTAACTAACAAACATGTCTATTTCTGGTTGCTGGTGATAGAAAATTCACTCCTGTTTTCCTGGAAGCACTATTCTCTGCTGTGAGCTAGAAGAAGATTCTATCGGACTTGAAGATGATAAAACTTTCACTGATCTGCTTTGTTTCCAACACATTTCCACATACATTATGCCACTTACTTTGCAAAATAAACCTATAAGGCAGGAATTATTAATCTAATTTTGCAGATGAGAAAACTAAGGCTCAAATGTGTTCAAGCTATAGCTATAGTTCATATTATAGCTGAACGAATTGGGCTTTGTTGATTCAGTGTTGTTTCATTTTTAAGTTTTCAATTCATGTACAAGACAGATCATGTTGTATGTATGACAAGCTGTTACTTGTGTGAATCTCAACACATTTACCCTTAGAAATAATAAATGGCCCTACATTGCCAGATCTGCTCAGATCAAGTCTACTTAACTCATAATATAGCTGAACTATATTATAGCTCTAATAACAACATGGACATTAGCCAAGAGCTATTACATGGTTACACCTCACTACTGAAACATGGAAGTGAAGAATTCATGGTATCTTCATTTGAATCCATTTCTAATAAAGGAATGGATTATTTTATTATTATTATTTTTCTCTATTCCTATCTAGGCCTCTTCGAAAGATTAACTTAATTGTTCTTAGACCTTGGGTCTTCCTGTGTTTAGCAATAAAAATCACTATAAAGATACACTATAGTAATATTTATGATGGAAAACATTTAAATGCTTCACAGAGAGTCAATTTTATTTTAATAGAAAAAAAACTTAAAAAGCTGCATCAGACTTGTTGGTTTCTTTATTAAGCAACTGATCCTAACTATTAAATGGTGGCAATGGATATTAAAAAATAAATTATGATTTTCCAGAATATTAAAATGTATGATTTTGAAAGCAAGCATAATTCTCTAGAATAGAAAGATCAGTAAAACAATCCATTAAAATTATCATCAGAATATCTTTTGCTCTCAAATGTATCCATTCAAAACTATCACTGTGAGGTCCAAGGCTTTGTTTTGCTTGATCAAGAAATGAATATGACTTTATAACCTGTATTCAACTGTAGACAGCTGCTCATTAATAAAAGCCATTAAAGTCTGAGTCAGAACAACAGGTCTAAAATTACACTTGAGGAAAAAACCATCCCTTTAGTGAAAAGCCAGAGAACGGGGTTAGGGAGATTGGGAAGCACTGGGCTGTGTTTGCAAGGTCTGCCTGAACTATTGGGCAGGGATGGGAGGACAGTTGACAAAACACTACTCAGAACCATGGGGAGAACTCAGAACAGCAAAGCTGATAAAGGCTTTGACTTGGGAGATTAAATGGTGAGTTGGAAGCTGATAAAAGTGAATAAACCAAGTTAGTGATTAGGGATTGGGCAGAGGCAAATCAGAGACCTTAAAGTGGGCAAAATGGTCTGAACGAAGAGCAGGTAGAATTAGCCATAACACATGGAGTACAGGCAATTCAGAAAGAAATCTTTCATATACCAAGTCTATCCTTTATGCCCTATGCTCCTCCCACATGACATTTGGTGGTCCCCATCCCCACCCCACCCAAGCCTTGGGCAGAGGACTGGACTTCAAATTGCACACTCCCAAGAGGTGGTCCCCATGCAAGATCCCAACTTATTGGCACGTATGATCCCCAATTATGGAATTACTACCAGGACTAAAGATGATTTTAAACTATTATTTCATAGATATTTTTAATGTAAACTAAGTTTGCAATCTTTGACAAGTTTTGTTTTTTACCGCGTTGGAAACAAATATTCACTAACTAGTTGTTTCTAGAAAAATATATATACCTTTTGTTTTATTTCATTTGGAAATGGCAAATTTAATAAGGAAAACTGAAGAATAAAGAAGAAAAAATGTCATAGGGATATAATAATTTGAAGCAAAGATAGGTGTCTAAGAAAAAACATTTTGAAAACGTTTATGTCAAGATGTAGCCTACTCTGGATTATTAAGTAGGGGAATCCNTATATACCTTTTGTTTTATTTCATTTGGAAATGGCAAATTTAATAAGGAAAACTGAAGAATAAAGAAGAAAAAATGTCATAGGGATATAATAATTTGAAGCAAAGATAGGTGTCTAAGAAAAAATTTTGAAAACGTTTATGTCAAGATGTAGCCTACTCTGGATTATTAAGTAGGGGAATCCAAAAAAAAAAAATGGAGACTTTGAATTCTTAGAATTTAGGCATTTGAAGAGATTAAGGTTAGAACAGGTGTTTAAAAGACTGCAGAGGGTTTAACGGATTTAGGGAGGCATAGTAACTGGTAACGATGATGCGATAGTGCGGTAGTGGTAGTAGTACTAGTAATACTATTACTAATACTAGTAGCAGTAGTAGTAGCAGCAGCAACAACTGCTGCTGCAGTAACAGCTATTAATCTATATGTGTTTGCTATGTGCCAGGCTCTGCCCTAAGAGCTTTGAAAGGGTTAGCCATCCTACGAAGTAGGCGCTATTATGGTCATTTTACCGATGAGGGAGCTGAGCTTCAGAGATGAAATAATGTATCCAAAGTTATATAGAATCATTTTAGAGCAAGAGTTATAAACATTCTCCTTCTTCCCCTCTTGGGGATAAACAAGGTCAAAGAATAGAAACGTGGTACAGATTGGAGTGCATGGGTGGGTGGATACTAGAAAGTAAGCGGGTAGATGGAGGCTGGTCAGGGTGACAGGATGACGATCGAGGTAGTCAAAACGTGGTACAAAAACAAGAACTGTTTTCAGTCTCTGACCATACAAACTGTCGCTTACAGTGGGAGCAGTTTTCTGAAAGCCTCTCGCCCACAAGCAAAGAACCCTGGCCTTTTCATAGCATACAGGATAAAAAGAAGAAAAAAAGAAACTTCAAAGAGAGAAGCATAAGATAAGGAAAATCTTAGTTTGGGAGAATGGCTAGCCTGCGCTGCGAGGGAGGAACAAAGGCATGGACGAGGGTAAGTGCCGAATTCCAAAGGAAATTCAATCAAAAGTTACTTGGAGGAAGCAAAGTCCCGAATTGAACTCAGCATTTCGCACCCCTTAAGTGGAGGAATGACTGAGATCTGGCCTACCGACAGCCAAATCACTATGAGGGAGCCGCAGCTCCCTCACTTTTGCGATCTAAACACTGCTTTCCCCAGCTCCCAGCAGGTAGGGGGAGTCTGTAGGTAGAACGAAAAGGGGCATGGTTGGAGCGGAGGTACTCTCCACAGAAAGTAGGGCAACACGGAAGGTGCCCAGGCACTTTGGAACAGAACAGTCCGTACAGCCAGCAACGGTCATAGAAAACCTACCCGCGACCGAGTCTCCGCCACAGCCACGCCAGCCGCCGCTCGCCCCGCCCCCCGGATCTCATTGGCTTAGCCCAGTCGCCGGACCAGCAGCCTCTCGTCTATTGGGCCAGACAGGACCTGGGCGGGGTGCGGAAGTGAGGGCCTGGAGACCACGGAGAACCGCCTTTCAGGAGGGCGAAGTGGGAGGGGCTGGGGGAGGGTTTCCCGAGGAGGGGGCGGCCATGGCAGCTGCGCGGAGGCAACGGCGGCTGCGACGGAGCGCGCGCCCGGCTTTGAATGAGCGGGGCTGGGACTGAACGGGCGGAGCGCGAACTCGAGGAAGCGACCGGCAGTGCGCGTGCGCGCGCCTTGTGTGCGCGCGGCCCGCGGCAGCTCGGAGCCTCCGCCGGGCGGGCGGGGAGGGGGAGGGGCAGGTGAGTGTGTGCGACTCGCGCGTGCCCACGAGGGGTGTCCCTCCCCCACTGCCCCCCGAACCCAACCTGGTCCTTGGGTGGGATGGGGGTCTTCTGCCTTTCCCTGGTCGGCCCTCCTCTTCGCCCCACACTTCCCGCCCTCCCACCTTTTCGCCCCTCCACCCAGTTTCTCCCTTCCACGGCCGACTGCCACTCTGGGGTACTGTTTCCGGGTCGGGGTGACCTCTCGGGTGAAGGAACTGCGACTGGGAGCGGGCCCCGGGCGTGCAGCCCTCACCATGCCGCGCTCACGCGTGGGAGACACGCCTGCGGGACGCGGGCGCAGAAACCCTCCAGTCCCGGAACGGGCCTCCAGCGGGGAAATTTGCCCGTTCTTCCTGCCCCTCCGCTACAGGCCTTGCTCCTTTCCAGATTTTTCCAAAATCCAAATTCCAACCTACCCTGCACCCACCTCCAGCGATTTAGAGCGTTTCACAGAACGCCGAGTGCATGGCGTCGGATTGTGTAACTTGAGAACACTCTTGCCTTTTTTCTCATCTGTACAGTGGGTATGATTTTATTTTTCTTCAGCCAATTTCAGGTGGGTAATCAGAAGTTAAAGCATTTTAGTTATGGAACTCTTGCCTTTTGAGTCATTCAGGAGATCTTAACTCTGCTTTCGTAAGAGTCTCGGTGTCACATATTCGAGGGCCTGCCTTTGAGTAACCAGAGATGGTACAGTCCACTTTACAACCCGCTCCCACATTCTACTTTTAGTTTCCTTTCTCCTTGGTTTTTCACGTAAGTGAGTTCAGGTAGATTTTATTTTTGGAGGCTTGTGATAGTCCTTAATCAGCTTGAAAGTTACAAACTGAATTTGAGGCTGTTCTGTACTGTACTAAAAACTAATACGGTTTTTAAAATTTTGGTATTGAAAAATTTCAAAAATGTATTTTTAGAATTACAACAATTGAAAACTTATTTACTGTAGTGTGTACTAAAAGATTTTGGCTTGGCTTGTTTAACGAATTGTAATATAGTGACTCTACTGAAAGGATCTTGCCGCAGTTCACAGGGAATTTACAAGAAGGAAAGATACATTTAAAATTGCAACTTGTAAGGTAGTGTTTTTTAAAATTGTAGGTGAATCTTCCTCACTTGATCTAGCAGAGCTCTCATTCCTGTTGATTTCCTAGAGAAGCCATTTCTCCAAAAGCCCTGAGAATAGGTTGCTTCATAATTCTGATCCTTTTCCTGCTATATCTCAAGTTTTTGTATCTTCCTCCTAATTTTAAAGGAAATTTTAATTTGAAAATTAGGTTATATTAGCCATTCTCAGTTTTAGAAAGTATTTTGAAGTAACCAAAGTGCACAGTAGCCTAAGATGCATACTTAAATTGACTACCTAGAGGGCATTTTGAAAATCAAACAGAGGCAATGAGTATAACATTAAAAGGTTTATCAAATGGGATATGGTATGGAGAGAACCTGGGCTTTGGGGTCAATCTCTTTAAATCTTGGGTGAGTAAATCCTCTGGAGCCTCACTATCAGCCTCATCTGTTAAATGGATGTAGTGGAACTTACCTTCTTTGTCCTTAGGATTCCAGTGATGTGATAGAAGATACATTGTTTAGAACTATATCTTGACCATATTGAGTGCTCAAGGAGCATTAATATCCCTTCCACAAATATTTGAGTACCTACTATGTGCTTGGCGTTGGCTAAGACTTAGAAATACCAAACTGAGCAAGACTGATTGGGGCCCTGTCTCCTTAGTCCCTTGCATTGTCACTGGCCTATGACAGTTGAGCAACAAATACAGGGTTTCTCTGTACTGGGTCAGTAATTTTTCCCATTACCCATGGTAGCATCTGTTAAGATAGTAGGTGCTGAATATATATATGTTTGTTGAATTGAATTGAAGCATTAAGTAACTGTGGGTCCCAAAGAATATTCCAGCCTGCAAATCAACGTAATTGATAAAATCAAAAGTGTTGTTAGTTAACTTGATTGCATTTTCCCCATTTCATTGCAGCTAGTTGAAAAATTTACTCTGGAAATTATAATATCATCACTGAATTAGTAAGAATGTTTATTGTTAAGTCAGATGTTCTTGGCTTTTGAATTAAACAGACCTAGGTTTAAATCTGAGTCATTGGGTGTGGGAACTTGGAAACATGTGCTTACTCTCTGTGCTTCAGTACTATGAAATGAGAGCAGTAATATCCATCTCATAAGATGGTCTTATGGGTTAAGAGACCTAATTTTTAAATAATGCTTGGCATATAGGAGCTGGTCAATAAATATTAGATCCTTTCTTTTGATAATCACAAAAGCAGATTTTCTGCAGAATGAGGATATTCTTAATTGCTAGGAAGATAATTCTATTCTGTTGTCAATAATAGTCCCATTTTCTGTTTTTCTTTTGGACAAAATTTTAAATATTTTTTCCAGTTACCATTGAAGTCATTCAAGTTGACAAATACTGAAATGACGCACAATACTATTTGTGGCAAGGTGATGACAGTGGTTACCAAGGCTCTATATGAAATTAATTTTCAACTCTGCATTCATGTATATATCCTGAGACCCACTGCTCTCCCCAGTCCTTAAATATTAAAGGTCTTCTCCCTTCAAAACTTCCTGATAGAGTATCTTCTCAGTTCTGTTCCCTTTTTCCCCAAGTGCCACATTCCATAAATCTCTTTCTGGCTATCTTGTTTTGTTTATAATTTTTATAAAAATTTAGCCTAAATTTTCATTTAGGGACATTTGCCTTTGTTTGGTTAAGAGTTTTATTCTTGACAAATCAGCTTTTAAGTAGAGCCTTTATTCATCATCTTAACTGTTCAGATCATTCTAGTCAAAATGAAGGAGTTAAACCTTTCAAGTCTTACTTTGCAGCTGATAACTGGAGGTACAAGATAAACGAGGTCCTTTGGGGAAGGATGGTACAGGGCAAATAAGGTATATAGAAGTAACTATAGTACGAAGTAGAGAATGTTAAGTGTGGTAAGAGAAAAATACTGGAATTAGGAAGACGTTATAATAGGGGCACCTGGGTGACTTAGTCGATTAAGTGTCCAACTCTTAGTTTCGGTTCAGGTCAAGATCTCATGCTTGGGTCGTGGGATCAGGCTCTGCGTAGGGCTCTGTGGTCGGCGGGGACTCTGCTTGAAGATTCTCTCCCTCTGACCCTCCCCACACTCACTCTCTCTCTCTTTCTCAAATCAATCTTAAAAAAAAATTTATAATACCCCACCAACAAATAATAAAGGCTTATGCTGGGGAGATTACAGTGGAAATAGGGAAGAATATGGGCCATATTAGGAAATGGAATAAGGGCTTTTGGCAGTTTGGACATAAGGGGCTAAGAGAAAGGAGAAGTCAAAATTGTTGCATTTTTCGAAACCTAGTAAACCACTAATCAGGGGTTTTTTTTTTGTCAGAAGTATTTAAGTTACTTGAATAGTGAAATTCTTAATTTTTTTGGTTCATACTCTTGGAGTCACTGTCTTTTACATCCTCAATTAGTAAGTCAACTCCAAATATAGGCATTCAGTAAATCATTGAGCTCATGTGGGGATATAATCTCAGTGTATGAGCATTGCTAAGGGAGCCTTTTGGAACTTCGTTACTGTAAAAAGTCTGCTTGGCCTTTCTACATTTGTAATTCTAGAAATAGAAAGATTGAGCTGTGTGTTTTGCCCTTCTTTGAAGGGAATGGCAGTAGTGGCTCTACAGAGTAATTAGGATCAGGTATCACAAAAGTTAACTATGTTTCCTTGCTTTCTGTTTTTGTGTTTTTTTAATATTTTTGTTTTGAACGTTAATATAAGGCATAACATGCAAACAGTATATGTAGTATACTGGTGTTGCTACTACTCAGATTGAAGTATAGATCTGTATGCCTATATAGGCATAAAGTTGTTTGTAATATTTTCTCAATAGCCTTTTAATATCTGCATACTCTCTGGTAATGTCACCTCTTATTTATGGTATTGGCTTAACTCTGTTTTAGGGACTTATATATTTTGGATTGTTGTGTGCCTTTGATTTACTGACCCTTTTATCATTATGAAAGGACCATTTTTATGCCTGCTAACATTATTTTCTCTGAAATCTACTCTTTGACATTGAAATAGTCACTTCAGTTTCTTTTTAATTAGTGTTAGCGTGGTATATTTTCCCTGTTCTCTTCCTGTCTGTTATTTGTTCCCCCTTCTCTTATTTTCTGCTCTCCCCCACTTTTTTCCCCCTCCCTTTTCTGTTGACTATATTTTGTCTCCTTTGTTCTCTTATTAGTTTAACTGGAATTTTCCCCTTAGAGAATATGATTTAATTGATTTACTGGAGTTAGACCCAGGTATCATTATTTCTTTAAAGGATCCCCAGATATGTGAACCACTGGACTAGATGAACTCTATTGTTATTTTCAAGTTATTAGCTATGTGACTTTGGGCAAGTTATTTGACCTCTCTTAATTCAATTTCCTCATCTATAAAGTGGGCATAATAAAATGTATCTAACAAAGTTAAAAATGTTTAAAAAGATTATGAATAGTACTGTTATGTTCATGTGGTTCAAACTTCAAAAGGTACAAAAGACTCAGTATGTACCGTTTTATGCTTTTTGCTTTTTGGTAGAAAATAAGTCATAAACAGGTAATTGAAGTTCAGTTAAAAAATATTCTGAGAATATTTCAAGAAGGTTTTTTTCCTCTCAACTATTGAAAACTTTAAAATCTTGTTTCTTGAATTGTCAGTATGGTTTACGCTTTAATTTTAAAGTTTACTGTTTATGGGGCACCTGGGTGACTCAGTTGGTTGAGTGCCTGACTCTTGATTTTGGCTCAGTCGTAATGTCAGGGTTGTGAGATCAAGCCCTGTGTTGGGCTCCACGCTTAGCACAGAGTCTGCTTAAGATTCTTTCTTTCCCTCTGTCTCCCCACCCCCTTTTCACATGTGCTCTCGCTCTCTCAAATAAACAAATAAAATCCTTAAAATAAAATTTGCTGTGCTATATTTGTGGTTTCTAAAGAAAAGTAAAAAATGTCTGATTTTCACAGCTCATAATAGGACCTTTCAGCGACTTTATTTATTTATTTATTTATTTATTTANCCTGTGTTGGGCTCCACGCTTAGCACAGAGTCTGCTTAAGATTCTTTCTTTCCCTCTGTCTCCCCACCCCCTTTTCACATGTGCTCTCGCTCTCTCAAATAAACAAATAAAATCCTTAAAATAAAATTTGCTGTGCTATATTTGTGGTTTCTAAAGAAAAGTAAAAAATGTCTGATTTTCACAGCTCATAATAGGACCTTTCAGCTTGACTTTAGAATGGGAATATAGCTTATGAAATCAGCTAAGTGCATTTATTTTTGTGCTTTTCCCACAGGTTTTGATTCCCACCATGGCTATCACACAGTTTCGGTTATTTAAAGTTTGCACCTGCCTCGCAACAGTATTCTCATTCCTAAAGAGATTAATATGCAGGTAAACAAATTTTATGTTCAAATTGACTTGTTTATCTTCTTGCTGGTTTTGGATGCCTTCATAATTACAAAAAGACAGGGCAGACTATATTTAAGCTAAATAACTTGATTATAGTATTCATTCATTACTGTCTGGTATTTTTTTATATATATTTTTTCTCTCCTTCAGATCTAGAAAGAGTTTCGCTTTTCATTTTTTCAAATTCTTACATCTTTAATAAAAATCATATTCTTATTCCTATAGAATTTCAGAAAAAAGCAAACCGATTTTCACTGTAATAAGTCAGTGTTTATGTACATAATTATTTCATTACCAGAATGTTTTAAGATGGTTAGGTGGAATTAGGAATAAGTATTTATTTATATACTATAATATGAATGTTGTTTTTATATTAAAAACTTGAACAGAAAAACCCCTCACAAAATAGTTGTTTTTTTTTTTTTGTCTCTTAGATAGTATTCCAGAATGTGGAATGTAGACTACTTAGTCCTAGTCAGATAAGTCATTCTGCTTCAGTTAAGTCATCCAAAGATTTGAATTCCTTCTATTTTGTCACACAACTATACCCTAGAGTTATAGTTCTGTACTTCTGTACTATACCCTAGAGCTATGTGCTGAAGCACTTCAGGGCTTCACATTAAACTCACAGGGGTATCATCAGGATATTTTTAAATATGTAGCAAAACATAGTGAATGGGATAGTCAACATTTGTCAAATGCTGCACAAACTACTAGCTCAAGGTAGTTCACATTGTAACATTAGATCGTGCAGCATTACTTTTGCAGATATTCTTGAATGTTTGAGATAAGCGTTTGTTTACTTGTATTTTTGGGGACTTATCTTTGCAAAGCTAGGATTTAGGCTGTAATTAAAGTAAGTACTGAACCAAAAATTAATGTGGAACAGAAAATGAGAATGGTAGTATCCAGTCTGGTTTCGAGTTTTGAGAGGCTGTGCCCTATCCAGTAGCCCCACACATATGTTCCATTAGTGATTATGGTTTTTTAAGAGTGAAATCAAAATGTTATTTTTCTTTATATGTAGTATTTTTGCAAATGGCTACTGTGTAGTTAGGACATAAATAAGTATTAAATTGTTTGGGTCTAACTACTTAATCAGGGGAACTGTTAGGTATTTGTTTTGGCCAGGGGTACTGTGGAGAAAAAAAAAAAGTACTGACACACAGAGGTAGGGTATAGTAAAACAGGAAGTAGAAGGCTGTCAGCTCTCTTTTTTAGCAGACTTGATTTAGAAGTTGTGCACAACACTTCTTTTCTTACCTTACTGTCCAGAGCTTAGTCATATGGCCACCTAGCTTCAAAGGAGGCCAGGAAATATATTCTCTGGCTAAGTGGCCATTTATAACTATTAAAACTCTGAGGATTAAGGACATTTATTGTTAGAACTAAAGTGATTTTGGATTTTAAAAAAAATGGGTCCATAGTATGGCAATGGGAATGAGTGGATGAAATAGAGTGAAGATGATCACTGGAGGAAGAAAGATCAAGAAAGAAACGGAAAATTTAGGTGACTATTGAACTTACCCAGGAAGTGGACAGAATTTGGGAAATAGGGAAAATAGTGAAGTAAGTGCTCAGATTGTCCAAGCATTAGGAGGAATGGCCAGAAATTGAAGAGGTAAAGTAGGATAAGAATGGATATTAATTGCCAGAAGGCTAGAGATTAACAGAAGATAAGTTATAAGTGTTTTTCTCTTTGCATATGTATTTTCTAAAACTAAAATACTTTCAGTAAAAGAAAATGCATTTGATTTAAAAAATATTAAGGACGGTTGTTGCCACTATAAATTTCACAATAATTGTGAATGTAAGTATATTTAGGATTGATTGTATGTTCACTTTATAAGCTTTCCTGATGTGTCAGAAGGAACCTAGATCATGTGTTCTGAAGTACCAGGTCCACATCATAAATTTAGTAGTAGACCATATTTTCTGTTTATCCTTTAAACAAAATATGATTTCTAATCTTGTAGTAAAAATAACTAACTTTACCAGTTTGCTGTAAGTGGATGCATTATAGATTATTTGAAATGAAGCAAGTGATTAATCAGTTATAATAGCTACCATTTTTTTTAGTGTCATATACTGGGCACTGTCTAGTATCTAGCTGCTTTAAATATGTCACTTAATTAAATCCTTACAACAACCCTCAAAAGTAGATTTGAATACCTACATTTTGCAGATGAGGATATTGAAGCTGAGAGGCCAGTTGATTCTAATTAGACTCATAATTAATAGAAGTAACATTTAAAACTATGGTTTACATAGTTTCCATAGCCCATGCTCTTAGCAACTGAGTTATGATGCCTATTTTGTTTAATATAGCGCTTCTCCTACTAATCCTTATCAATTACAGTTTAGTTCGACCCAGTGATTTCAAACTTTTTAGTAGTTTGATAGGTAATCTTACCAAAAAACCAAATCAGTAAAACAAACAAAAGCCAAGCCATCCAGGTTAAACGGCATAGGTGGGCGGCGCCCGTGTGGCTCAGTTGGCTGAGCATCCAACTCTTGGTTTGGCTCAGGTCATGATCTCAGGGTCATGGGACTGAGCTCCCTGGGGAGTCTGCTTGAAGACTCTCTCCCTCTGCTCCTGCCCCTGCTCATGTGCACGTGTGTTCTCTCTCTCTCTCTCTCTCAAATAATCTTAAAAAACAAAAACAGGCTAGGTGTCCCAGAGCTTCACCAACAGAGCATGGTTTGAAGGAATATGGTTTGAAATCACTTTGCATTTTTGTTTTTGTCTTTATATTCCTCCTGAGTTTATCTATAATCCTGAGTCCTAAGCCAAAAAGCAGTTTTGTTATCCTAAGATTTTAAACACATTTAAAAGATATTTGATGCATGCCTTTTTTTCATATTTTAATGAGCAACTTTTAATTATTAAAATAAATAATTGTAAAATTATAAAAGATCTTCTTTTATAAGCCTTCAGTTACTGTCTATAGTGCTTTTACCCATGATTGTTTTGGTAATTATGGAAATATTTTATTTTAGATCTGGCAGAGGACGGAAATTAAGTGGAGACCAAATAACTTTGCCAACTACAGTTGATTATTCATCAGTTCCTAAACAGGTAATTTGTTTTTAAGTTTGACTAAGTGCTCCAGAACCATGGTTTTCGAACTGGCCTGCAGATCATTAATTATAATTATATGTTATGAAGTTAATTTGATAGTCAGGTCAGCCTTTTTCTTGTTGTTATATTTTTTAATTGTAAAATTTTTATTTGGTTCCTCATAGTGTTTTCTGTTACTTTGCTGAGATTTTCTATTTTATTTTTCCATAGGTTTCAAGAGTGTTTGCTTTTGCTTGTTAAAGTATTTTTATAACTATTTTAAAGTCTTAGTCAGATAATTATAACATTTATATTAGCCTTCCATGCAGGTTGAAATTTACTGATTGTTTACTGAATAATTTTGGGTTTTATGGAGATTTTGAATATTATATTTGAGACTCTTATATAAATCCTGTCACAAATGTTTTTTTTGTTTTGTTTTTTAAATCAGGCAATCAACGCGGTTAGGCTTAGGATGCAAGTTTGAATATTCTTTCTGTGGACTCTAGTTCTAAATGTCAGTTCAGGTTTTAAAGCATTTGCTTTTGTTTCGTTTTCTGTTTTTTAATGGATAGAACCAATTGTCTAACTTTTAGTAAAAGTAAGTGTTTTTTTAAACTTTGATCTAGTTTTGGTATGTGTTATAAAATTTATATTTTCCTGTTGGTCAAAAAGTTTGAAAACCAATGTTTTAGAAAGCCTGTTTTTCTAATAAATGACGAATGAGATGTTGATTAGGTCACCCCTTTGTGGCTAACACTCTTGATGGATTCAATGTAGACCGATGTTGAAGAGTGGACTTCCTGGGATGAAGACGCCCCCACAAGTGTAAAGATTGAAGGAGGCAATGGGAATGTAGCAACACAACAAAATGCTTTGGAACAACTGGAACCTGACTATTTTAAGGACATGACACCAACTATAAGGAAAACTCAGAAAGTATGTAAAAGATTTATGCTTTGGGAGGTTAAATAATTAAACTGCTTTTCAGATTCCTGTATTTAAATCAGACAGTATAATTAGTATTTGTCAGAAAGCCTATTTCTAATGATCAATTTGTTGTGTTTTCTAACATATTAAACAAGTTTATATATTCAAGTGACCTAGACATAGATCTAGTAAGTTGTACTACCAAATCTTTTAAAGTTATTTTTGCATTTACTGAAATCCAGCTGTAGACCAGATTCTAGACTGCAGTCTCTGCTATAGAGGCTAAGCTGATTAAGGTAAAGTTCTGACCTTGAAAGAGTTCACAGTTTCGTGATGCCTACAAACTGATAGGTATGGTTTCCATTGTTTATAACCATTGTAAAACTGATGCAGGACTCTCAGAACAGAACAATTGTTGTGGGCTTATGTTAGTCATCCACACTTTACTTAATCCCTTTTGAGTTGGATATGTAAGATCACTTAAAGGTAGAGGGAATTTTTGGAAAAAGAACAGTTGCTGAATATTTTCCTTTTTTTTTTTTAATCAAAAATAGTACGTGTACTTTTTAAAAAAAAATTTAAGTCAAAGAACATAGAAGAGCTTATAATGAAAAGCAGCAGACTTCTGCCCCATCATTCCCCATAGCCAGTTCTACTTCTCAGAAGCAACCACTGATAATTTTTCCCGTTAAGGCTTATAGTTGGTTTTTTTTTTTAAATCATATCTATATATAATATGCTTATGTTGCTGTGCCTTGGTTTACCAATCATAGACATTGTCCACTGACTTCATACTATGGTAGATGAGGGTTTATTTCATACTACCCTCACTGCTCTTCCCCCTCTTCCAAATATTATGATGCTATTATTCCAGTCTACTGTACTAATCACTCAGCTATTTAAACAACAACAACAACAACATACTTAGAGTTCCATTTCTGGTTCAGTCATGCATAGAAAATATTTCTTAAAAATGAACTTTATAAAATGACATTATTTATTCCACCTTCCCTGATAGGGTTTCTCACCCTCTTCTACCTCCCAGCCAATTTCAGCTATAAATTTATTTTTACAATTTCAAGGCTGGTAACATTTACATTCTGTAATCAGGATTGTTTTTGTTAAGTTGTCCAAATGTCTCAGTCCTAAAGAGCATAAAGTTGTGTATTTTGCAAGGAATTTGAGTGTCTTAGTAGATGAATACCTTATATTTTGAAAGTATATTGCTGCTCTTAAGAGGAACCTAGAATATTACGATAGTACATTAATAAATTAGACTGAAAATGTTTACGCTACAAAGCTAACATTACTGCCTTGAGAAAGTTAATGCATTCATTGATAACCACACGAAGAGAGATGATTATACTTTAGTAGGATGTGACACATGTTCTTATTTAACACGGTGACTAAAACAACTTATATTTTGTGGGTCTAGAGAGAGAAGAGGAAAATTTGTTTTTTTAGAAAAAATAAAATGGAGTTTTTCTTAGTATGTAAGTGATTTGTTTGACAATTGCTTAGAAATTTTGATACTCTTTACAGACTTAAAAAATCTTTACATTATAAATTTTAAAAGAAGAAAGGGCATGTTTGAAATAATTATAGAATACTTTGGTCACTTATTTATCTTGTCTGTTTTTATATGATGCATAAAATATTCCTATAATTCTCTTTCAGATCATTATTAAGAAGAGAGAACCATTAAATTTTGGCATCCCAGATGGTAGCACGGGTTTCTCTAGTAGATTAGCAGCTACACAGGATATGCCTTTTATTCATCAATCTGTAAGTACGTTAATGATATATAGGCAAGGGTTTGTTTTTACTTGTTTTCTTAAAGAAAGAAAATCAAAATGAGTTGAACATAATATTTGTATTTCTGTGCTTTGAAACAGGCTTAACAGATGAGAGACGTTAATCTGGAGTTTTGCCAATCTTATCCTTTTATGAGATTGTAAATTACATCGGCTACTAAGATCAGAGTCCCACTGTACACATAAAAGATAAATACAGTATGTTACTTACAAATGTGACCTTTAGGGGCGCCTGGGAGGCTCAGTTGGTCAAGTGTCCAACTCTAGATTTTGGCTCAGGTTGTAACCTCAGGATTGTGAGATTGAGCCCCGCTTTGGGCTCTGTGCGGAGCCTGCTGAAGATTCTGTCTCTCCCTCTGCCCCTTACCGCTACGTGCATGCACACACGCACTTTCTCTCTTCTCCCTCGCTAAAAAAAAAAAAATTAAAAAATGTGACTTTTAAAGAGATTACCACTGAAATTTAAACTTAAAAGCAGGTTATTTTTAAATGAGTCATGAATTGTTTCCCTAGTAGACTATATTTACATTTAAAGTATTATTTGACTTGTAGTAGGTTTGACTTAAATGCATCACTTTGAAGGACAAGAGTAGTGAGGGAAGTATATACCTGTGGTTTTCAACCTTGGAAGTATCTCAGAATCCGCTTTGAATTTTTTCAAAAACACCAATGTCCAGAGACACCTGGGTGGCTCAGTTGGTTGAGTGTCTGCCTTAAGCTCAGGTCATGATCTCAGTGTTCTGGGATGGAGCCCTGCATCGGGCTTCCTGCTCAGCGGGGAGTCTGTTTCTCCCTGTGTTCCTCCCCACTGCTCGTGCTTGTGCGTGCTCTCTCTCTCTCTGTGTCTCTCTCTCAAATAAATAAAATAAAATCTTAAAAAAAAAAAACCCCAACTTTCAGTCTGACACTCTAGAGTAGTTATAATTATCATCAAAGAACTCTCCATAATTATAAAAAAAAAATGTCCAGACTTCTCCCCAGATCTAAGGTTAAGCATGTTTTGATTGACTAATTATTGACTAGTAATTATTGATTAATTTATTATGTTGTCATTATATGACACTATTATATAACAACCCCACTGTTAGTGGCTTAAAACAATAAACATTCTTTATGTCATATAGTTTCTATGGATCGGGAATCCAGGAGTGACTCAGCTGGGTGGTTGTGGCTCAGGGTTTCTAATGAGTTTCCAGACAAATCATTAGCTGGGGTTGTAGTCATCTGAAGGCTTGACTGGAATTGGAGGATTCATTTCAAAGGGGCTCACTTTCCATGCCTGGCAGATTAACGCTGGTTGGTTGCATGAAACCTCAGTTCCTTGCCATGGGCCTCTCCATAGGACTGCTTGAGTTTCCATACCACATAACCACCAGTGGTCCCAGAACAAGCAATCCCCGAAAAAGAGAAGGCATGCAGAGGTGAAGCCACAATGCTTGTTTATGACTTAATCCTATAAGTGACACACTCACCTCCATGTTATTTTATTCATTGGATGTTGGTCACTAAATCCAGCCCATATGCAAGGGGAGAGGAATTAAGCTCTACCTCTTGAAGGAAAGAGTGCCAAAGAATTTGCAGACATATTTTTAAACCACCGCATCTGTCTGTCTTCTTAGTTTAAACTTCACAGGTGCTTCAGAGGCCCCCTCTTGCCAGGAGACCCATGTTTATGTATGTTTTTAATTCATTGTTCAGAAATAATCCTACTAATGCAAGACAGGGTGCTTGGGGCTAGTACTGTAGTGGAAAGTAAGAAAAACAGGCAGAGTCCTTGCTTCTTTTGAATGCATTCTAGTGGGGAAGGTGCAGTATTAAATAAGTGATCAGACATAAATAATGCAAATTTTGATAACTCCTATGCATTTATTTTTCTATTTTTAGTTTTTTTTAAGATTTTATTTACTTATTTGAGACAGTCAGAGAGAGCATGAGTGGAGAGAGGGAGAAGCAGACTCCCTGCTCACTGTGGGGCTCGATCCCAGGACCCTGAGATCATGACCTGAGCCAAAGGGAGACACTTAACCAACTGAGTCACCCAGGTGCCCTTACTCCTGTGCATTTATATCATGCTATGAGAGCACAATAGCACCAAAGATATTTCTCTAAAACAGCCCAGCATGTTTAATTTTTTATTTTATATTTCTAAATTTTATACTTTATTTATATATGTTTATCCATATTGGTAAAGTGGTTCAGACTTTTCCAGGGAATTAGTAAATGTCACTTACTTGTAATTATAAGTTTTAATAATACTAATATAGCTCATTATGAAGTTGTAAATATATAACTCCCCACAGAGTTGGAAAGGGTAAATAGGGTAGATGGAGAATGTCTCCAGTGCTATTTCCACATAGTTTCCTCCCAGCAGTTGCAATAAGCAGGCATCACTTAGGAGAGAATGGTAACTGCTGCACTTTGTTCTCTACTCCGAAAATATCTTACCACCCATTCTACCAATTAGGTTCTTCTTTTAAATTCCACATTCTATTTTTTTTTTTCTGGAGTTTCATCGTTTATATTATTGTGATAGCCTTTTATACTAAGGATATTAACATTTTTCTGTCATCTTTTACAATTTTTTGGTTTGTTGTTGGCTTTATAATTTGTTTTGGATATTTTTGATGGGCAGATGTGTTTAGGTTTGTTTGTTTGTTTGTTTTTTAAAAGTAGGCTCCATGCCTAGCATGGAGCCCAGTGCTGGGCTTGAACTAACAACCCAGAGATCAAGACCTGAGCTGAGATTAAGAGTTGGACACTTGGGGCGCCTGGGTGGCTCAGAAGGTTGGGCGTCTGCCTTAGGCTTGGGTCATGATCCTGGGATCAGGCCCTGTGTCGGACTCCCTGCTCAGTGGGGAGTCAGCTTCACCCTCTCACTCTGCCTGCCCCTCTCACTATCTCTGTCAAATAAATAAATAAATAAATAAATAAAATATTAAAAAAAGAAAAAAGAGTTGGACACTTAACCAACTAAGCCACCCGTGTGCCCTGTGTTTAGTTTTTAGGTAGCAAATCTATCCATCTTATACTTTAAAACTTTTTACCTTGGAAGGCCATCTCTACTAAAGGATCAGATATCTCTCCATTTTTGTGGTTTTAGTTCACTTTTTTTATGTCTAAATGTTTTATGTACAGAAAGTCAAACACCTCAGTGGAAAAATGGATACATTTACAAATAAGAAATAGACATTAGCCTGATTACATGAAGAACAGTTTGATCTTATTAGTTCTCAAAGAAATCCGAAGTAAAATAACAAGACACCATTCTCAAATCTTTTTTTTTTAAGATTTTATTTATTTGTTTGACAGAGATAGAGATAGAGATAGAGACAGCCAGTGAGAGAGGGAACACAAGCAGAGGGAGTGGGAGAGGAAGAAGCAGGCTCCCAGTGGAGGAGCCTGATGCGGGGCTCCATCCCAGAAAGCCGGGATCACGCCCTGAGCCGAAGGCAGACGCTTAACGACTGAGCCACCCCGGCGCCCCACCATTCTCAGATCTTAACCAATTAGCAAAGAGGAAAGAAGGCTATTATCAGTATTGACAAAGGTACAGGGAAACAAGACTTCCACCTGTTGCTGTCAGTAGGATAAGTTGGTATAACTTTTCAAGAGGGTCATTTGTATTTTGGTTCAGTGGCTTGAAAAATTTTTTTTATTTAAGTGTTCTACTTTTAGAGACTTACATTAAACAGATAATCAAAAATACACTAAAAAGTTTTAACAGAGGATGGTATTACGTTTATGATTAGGAGGAGAAAACCACACATTTTAATGAGTTTTAAGTGTAAGTGCTCAAAAGAAAGTATAATAAATCTATTCATAGATTGATGCCAGTTATTTTATGATCATAGTCACTTCCACACCTAACTAAACATTCCAGAGTGAGCATTTTTATTGGTTTGTGGAAGAAAAAGTGAACTTTCAGAGGTCTAGCCTGGGGAATAGTGGAAAGTATAATGGAAGAAATAGTGGAAGCCTAGCTTACTGGGATCAGGTAAGTGGCACAGGCAAACAAAGCACAATATGGAAGTACTCTGGTAAAGAGTAAATTTTGCCTGATTCGTTGTTTTTGCCTTGGACCCACCTAGGAAGAACCACTGAAAAATCTGTAAATGACTTGTGCTTAAATGAAAATGACTGCTGGTTTGGAAGCTTTGGGTCCTCCGGTTCACCTTAGCACAGAGTAGTTAGGCATCTCTAATTCCATCTCCAGTCAGTCTCTTCTCTTGCCCCCACCCCCACCCTGTCCTCTCACTGAAAAGAGAGAAACAGAAAGAAGGAATGTTCTATTCTTGTCCATTCCAACTTAAAGTAGGCAGAAAAAAAAATCCGTATAAAACATAAAATAGGAAGAAAGCTGTACCTGCCCAGGACCGTTGGGTACCGAAATAAAGTCATTTGTCACAGGAAACAGCTCAGTTCCAGGCCACCAGGGGCCCGGTCATCTGGGCCTTGTATAGGACATGAAGAAGACACAGGAGTGACAAGGTCTGAGTCATGTTATAAAAGATACTCTTCTTGACTGCTAAGTGGAGAAAGAGGAGCTCTTTAACTATCATAATTTTGTTTTATACTTTGTTGTAGCCTGAATTAGGTGACTTGGATACCTGGCAGGAAAATACCAACGCGTGGGAAGAAGAAGAAGATGCGGCCTGGCAAGCAGAAGAAGTTCTGAGGTATTGTAGTCATACTTACATTGCAGCTTCAGTAGAAGAACTCCATTTGTTCAGTTTGCATTTGAGGTCAAGAAAGCTTATTCTGCCAAAAGTTGTGTTTTTCTTCATTCTTTCTTCCTTAAGCTGAGATAATATAGGATTTTTCTTTTTAATTTCAGACTGCATATACTAATTTTACATGATTAAAACATCACAGAAACCAAGAATTTAAAGCATTATAGGAACAAAAGAGTTACCATTATTAATGGCACATGAGATCTTCTGTATATACACATCATATTATACTGTTTGCTTTATATTACATTCCCCATAGTTAGTTATCTTTTGAAATGTGAGCCACCACTTTATATTCCTCTAGGTCAGAAATTATCCCTTTATTTTTGTTTCCCCGTGTACCCAGCACATTCGAGTGGAAGTAGCTTACATAGAGCACTCTACATTTGTATATATAGCTCCGTTGATGTACTCAAAAGCCTTATGAGGTAAATAATATGTCAGGTACTGTCTGTGCTACAGAGAAGAAAATCATTCCTCGGGTCTTCAAGTTTTGTTTTGTTTTGTTTTGTTTTTTTGGTGTTTATGTTCTTATTTCTTTGTTTTTATGAGTAATAAACTTAATTCTTGCGTTAGGTCAAAGAGTAAACAGAATATTGACCCTAAAAAAGTATATGATCATCATCACTGGTGAAAAGCTCAGATGTTTAAATGTATCTAAGTCTTTTTTATTTATAAAGATGATATAGTAATACACAGTGATGTAAGTTTTTTTTTTTTAATTTAAAAGATTGTTTTTATATTAGGGGTAGAAAATAAATAACAACTGATTTCGTTTTGTTATTTTCCCTCCTGTGTTCATTAATTAACTACAAATACCTTGAACAGCCAGCAGAGGGTGCAGTTGAGTTAAGGCTGACTTTTTTTTTTTGTCTTGTCTTTCCTACTTTCAGCATTTTTTTTTTTTTAATTTTATTTATTTATTTGACAGAGAGATAGCCAGCGAGAGAGGGAACACAAGCAGGGGGAGTGGGAGAGGAAGAAGCAGGCTCCTAGCGGAGAAGCCTGATGTGGGGCTTGATCCCAGAACGCTGGGATCACGCAATGAGCTGAAGGCAGACACTTAACGACTGTGCCACTCAGGCGCCCCTCAGCAATTTTTTTTTTAAACAGGGATGTGTCACTTTTTAAAAGTCAGTAAAATTATGAGAATTTTAAATATTTAGTTTTTATTTAGTCATTATTCACTGTAAAAGAAGTACTTTTAAAATTGTAAACAACATTTATGTTGCAAGGATCATCAAAAAAAGATAAGTTATCTATTTCTTTTACTCTTTTTTGGATAAATCATAGATATAGAAGTCTAAGTTTTTAGAACATTTTCGGGGGTTCTAGTGATTTTTGTGTCAGTAACCGCAGGATAAAGGTGGGGTCTGTTCATTCTGAATCCAGTAATCTTAATGACAGCACTGTAGAGTTTATGAGTTCACAAGTATCTTAACACTGAACTGTACCAAAACCTTTTTTCCACGCTACCCTCTTGCACTCTGAACAAAACAAGATAAAAACAAAAAACAAAACCCCAAACCTAGTGTTTTATGTTATCTGACAGCTTAGGAGAGGGAGCCTATCAGTCGGTAGTACTCATGCTTCCTGCTACAAGTTGCCTCAGTTAGAGTCAGAGAGACACGGAGGACTCCTGTGCTGTCACTGTTCCCAGAGAAACACTGTGAACTTTGGAAGCGTATTCACACTGCATGTCCGCTCACTCCATCTGTGTCCCATTGCCACTTTAATATTGCCAGTACCAGAATCGGTAAAGTTAAGGAAGGAGATTCTGATACTTCAGTAATTCCAGGTGTGTATCTGGAGAGGGAAAACAGATTTGTCTGCAGTCATCTCTAAATTGCCTCATTTTCTAGGAACATAAACCGTTGATGTTAACACTTTAACTAGTTACCCAGTGAAAGCTTCATTATCTTACTTGTTTGTAAGCTAGCCAGCTCTTTATATTCCTTTTCCTAGCTGTCTTTTTGCCACTTGCATTTTGACTTTTTTTAGGGAGATTATCAGTTATGCTGGGAAGTGATCAGAGCTAGTGAAAAGTAGATTTCTTTTAAACTGTTCTTCTGAAACTTAATTGATGAAGGTCAAAATATTGCCTAAAGTCTCTCTACTTTCTCGACTTTTGGTCATACACAAGTCTGCTCACTCCCACTTATAGATATGATGAGAATGGTATATACGTTCTGCTCACCAGAGTCCGCTTTGAGCTGTCCCATACATAGGTAGTCCACACTGGATTTTTCTGTTTTATAACCTCGTGTTGCCCATCCCATGCACAACTGTGGCCTCAGCTTCCTTCCTCAACCTTGCATGCTTTTTCACTGTTTTCTCATGCCTTAAACCTTAGATCCAGGATCAGCGTCTGTTCTTTGTCCTATCTCGTCACCCCCTGCTACTCCCACTCCCCCCCGGAAGTCAATCAGTAACGAGGGAGAGGCTAGTGGTTTTAGCTCAGTGGAGTCAGGGAGGGGCCGCGGAGGATGGAGGTATCTCATAACGGATAATCAGCAAGTACCTACCATTCGGCCCCTTGCTCAATAGAGCTGGCCAAATGCTAATCCTTAAATAGATTTCTAGCTTCCAGTTGGAAGGCTTGTGTTATGTTTCTGTTTTCTTTGTGCATTGTGTTCTGCACATCTGTGTTCTTAACTCCCTTTAGCAGAGTGTTTCTAACTATTGTCATAACAGGAGATTTAATCCTCAACATCAGGCTTTTCAGAATGGTATCAAAAAGAAGGTGTGGTCCAATGGAGGTAGTGTTTTAGTGAAAATAATCTGAAGAAGAGAGATGAGAAGATGTGGGTTCTTCTCCTTGTACTTAATCTTATGACTTTGGGCAAGTCACTTAGCCTTTGTGCCTCATTTTACTTATTTGTAATATAGAGACAATGCTCTTTTATTTTGCAAGTCGTGTTCGAAGGATTAAAAGAAATAATGTTTTTGAAAATCTTTGAAATTTTCAAAACACTGAGGAGAAAGATTTTTCATACTTACATTTGATGTTAGTAAAAAGGCACCGCTGTTTCTTTCTGGAATTTGCCATTTTACCTGTGTGGTATTTCCTAAAAGTAAAAATAAGAATATGTTTTTTTTCAGGCAGCAGAAGATAGCAGACAGAGAAAAGAGAGCAGCAGAACAACAAAGGAAGAAAATGGAGAAGGAGGCACAGCGGCTAATGAAAAAGGAACAGAACAAAATTGGCGTGAAGCTTTCATAACAAATGTTCTTCACATGTCATAGTGCCAGTAGGAGAGATGTGAGCGCTACAAGTCAAGCAACATTTATATGGATTTGAGAATATTTTCAGAATACAAACACATTGCTTGATTTTAATGCATTCATCAGACCATCTAGGAGACCAGGATTCTCTCAAAGTACCTTGAGCTCTTAGTGATTGAGACTCAAAAAAACAAAAAAGACCTACGAGGCAATATTTTTTTCAACATGCTCCAAGTGTAAGACAATTGTTTGCTGTAGAGAAATTATCACAAATGGAATATACCAGTACCTCCTCTAGCTAGTGTTTCTAGCTAAATAAATGGGTGTAAATAATTTTATGGCGGGAAAGAATTCTGCTCTATATAATGCTTTCCTTCATTGTGCATAATGATAAAATAAATAATTTTAAATATTCCTTTGTTTCCATGATTATCTGACCTAACTCAGACAGACTGCAGGGCTTTAACCTCTTTATTTTTGTTGTCAGAAGCTTATATTGGAATACATTTCTTCTAGTTTGAACTGGTATTGTTTATGTTTAATATGACGTTAAGGGACTTGATGACTTCGGTTTTCAAGAAAATGGCATTAAATGCAATAATTTTATTTATCATAAAGTTTTTATACATCATTGTTTTCTTTTAGATGGTGTTGTAATGGTATACATATTTGTAATTTATACTGCATGTATAAACGTTGAAAATCAGCAAAAATGACAAATTTGTTTTGCATTATTGTAACTTGTGAGTTTTAAAAACTAGTATTAGTAGTTTTTTCCTTTTGTTGTACATTTTAAGATGTTACAGTGTTTTAAGTAACTTAGTCCCTCCCCCCACAAAAGCCATTAATTTATAAACGCAGAAAGCCTTTGGTTCTAATATTTCAAAGCTTTCAGATGATTTCTGTATCAATTTTATATATCAGACATAATGCAGTTTACTGTGTTCTTGGCTAAGATAATGTTGATTCATTAAATTTTGAACTGAGATAGGAATAATATTTTTATTTTGGGTGTTGACTGGCTCTAAAATAGTTTCAAGGAAATAGGTACATACTGTGTTCACAGGAAAAAAATAGATTTGATAGTTCAAATCCCATTAATTTTTCCTCCATGATTAAAATACATTCAGACTGATTTTCTATGGCTTTTGAATTTTTAAAGATTTTTACTTTCATAAAAGTTGTTGCCCAAAGTTAACATTCTGTGGGGTTTTTTAAGTGTCCTAGATACGCTACTATGCTAATAACTACTGCTTATATGTTTGAATTAAAATGATATTTCATAGTAAAATCACAGCCTGTATAGTGAGATCACCCTAAGTCTTTAGCCTAAGCTCCTAGACTAAATGTGATTGTGGAATCTACTTGAAATTTAACTTTGGTAAAGATCTGCTTTTTACAGTCCCAAGCCATATTTTCAGTTGTCATGTTTATTAGAGTTTCTGCTAATAAACTTCTGATTAAATAGAATTAGACTCAGATTTTTAGTAATAATGTATTCCCTTCCCTTATTTGTATTTATTTATTTTTAGTTATGGGACTGCTACATGATTTCTCTAAATTTGGGGTTCATAAAGGATAACCTCTCCTTTAGTACAATAAAGTTGACTGCTTTTCCCCAGTAGTTGACAAATATTGAAGTCTACTTTGGTCATGACTTTCATTATGTGGGATTTTGTTTTTTGTTGACTTTATTCTTTTTGTTTGATTAGAAGTAAAGACTGGTTAGAAATTTTTGTTTGATTAATTAGAAATATTTTTTTAATGAAAAGAATAAATAGCAATTTGGGAATTTTTTTTTTTTTACCTCTGTTGATATGTAAACCGAATTCCTGTGTTAAGTTGGGTGTAATATGGTCCCAGAAGAAGTTGTGAAGTTAAATACCTATGATAAACACTTCATGGTAACAAACTGACTTTTAGCTTTGAAATTTATAGTTTGCTTTTGTTTTAATTTTAATTAACATTACCAGTCTTAGAAGCCTATTAGTAAAAATAAAGAAGAAATATAGGTAGGCATAGATAGAATTAGTGAAGTGCTACCATTATCTGAATTGTGCCTTTCATGTATTGAGATACCAAGTGATGTGCGGAATGTGAAACTTCGCGTTTTGTATCTCTATGTATGGTTTCCACTCTTACTAAGCTGTAGCAGCAGATATCTTCTAGTTGACTTTCGGTTCTTTTTTAGTAGCATATTTAATTGATTCAACATTTTAGAACTGAGAATTTAAAATTCAGCAACTAAATTCCTTAGTTTTGACATGCACTCACCTCTGGCCAGGATGGTGACTGTTCTTTTAGATGAAGATTTGTGGTTGTGAAGGTGATAGCTGTAGAAACGGGTATCTGGATGGAGCTTCCAACACCACGCTATATGCTACTGGTGTAGTGCAAATCTAACCTTGGCCAGTGTTCCAAAAAGCCTGTTTTGTCACTAATTATGTAATTATACTAAAGGGAGGGTCTGGGCCAGGTATAGCTAACACATGTCTTGTTTAATCCTGTATAGTTCAGCTTTAAACTAATCTACTGCCATGATTTCCACAGCTTGTAGCCCCTTGTTCAAAAGAAGTCTTAACGTGTGTAAGCGAGTTACTGTGGTGAGTAGTTTTGGCTGAAGTAGCTTTGGCGG
>NC_048226.1:75785929-75800775 GCF_002007445.2 Ailuropoda melanoleuca
GCCTGGGGCTTGCAAATTGTTTATGGGAAAAAGTTTCTCCTCAGATGAATTGGAGGGGTGAGGAAGATGGTGGGTCCGTGAAGAGCTTATTTTAATAGTGAATAACTTGTGTTTACTGTTTACGTAGATTTTTAAAACTTGAGGTACTCCCTCCTGATATCAAAAGGGAGCTCTTTTTATCTTCATATAATTTACTTCACTTTGGTATAACCAACAGTGTTCCAAGGTTAATAGGATTAGCTTGTAACTCCTTTTGTATTCAACTGTTTTTTTTTTTTTAAAGAATGTATTTATTTATGTGACAGAGAGACAGCAAGAGAGGGAACACAGCAGGGGAGTGGGAGAGGAAGAAGCAGGCTCCCAGCAGAGGAGACGGATGTGGGACTTGATCCTGGAACGCCGGGATCACGCCCTGAGCCGAAGGCAGAGGCTTAACTGCGCTACCCAGGCCCTCAACTGTTTTTTTAACTTTGCTTCCCACCACCTTTTATTTTCCACGCCACTTAGTCATGGCCATTGGGCATGCTCTGTAAGGAACCAGGGTAAAATTTTGAGAGTAATATGATTCTTTTCACCAAAAGCCTTGATCTTCCAGAGCCAGAAATAGACACTGTGCTAGGAACACCCTCTTAGGCACATTCCCCCCCCCCATTTCTACTCTGAACACCTGCTACAGACACCTGTAATTCACTAATTCACCAAGCAGGAGCTTTTGCATAGAAACTTAGGCTAGAAGTCTGTGGCCAACCAGGGTAATTGCAGCCTTCCCTTCTGGGAACTTCCATGGATATTAATACAGGTGCTTTGCCTACATATTGATCTGATTGCATCAATTCTGAGAGCTCAGATTTCTCGGAGCTGTAGAAATGGTGCGGTATTAAATGGTGCTTGAGACTGTAAGTGTTCATTGCAGTGCCTGTGGCACATGCATGAACACTCAGCAAATGATAGTAGTTAATGATTCCCTTCTTTGCTGTGCACTCTTGGCAGCCCCCTCCCTGTGCACAATGGGAGAAGTTGGCTGATGTTGCCATATTAATCTTCATACACCTTCATGGTGAACTGCAAGTTTAATTAAGAAAGAGAAAGCATTCTGTGTTCAGTATGAGAATCTAATTCTATCAATGACTCTTCCCAATCCAGTGAGGTACCCATTACCCCATTTCACATATAAAGAAACCAAAGCTTAGGAAGGCAGTTGTGTGCTTAATGAACAAGAAAATAGCAAGCTTTAAGAGCAGGTCACCGTAGTGGTTAATCAGCGTCAACGTGGACTATGATTCCAAAGGCCTCTCTGCTAGAAACTGCCAGCTGCCAAAAGTTCACCGTTAGAATTTCCTTTCTAGTTCTTTTTTTTTTTCTTAAGATTTTATTTATTTATTCGACAGAGATAGAGACAGCCAGCGAGAGAGGGAACACACGCAGGGGGAGTGGGAGAGGAAGAAGCAGGCTCATAGCAGAAGAGCCTGATGTGGGGCTCGATCCCACAACGCCTGGGATCACGCCCTGAGCCGAAGGCAGACGCTCAACCGCTGTGCCACCCAGGCGCCCCTCCTTTCTAGTTCTTAACTCAGTGAAAATGATGTTACAAATTATAGTAGATAACACCTATTTGAGTTTTCTAAGAACTTAATAAATAAGGAAATTAGCTTGGCTTTTATTGTCCTATAAATAACAACTGTAGCTGAATGTCAATGCCATTATGACTGCATTCCCAGTTTACTTGGGTCAGATATAATCAAGGTGAAATGAAATGTGGTTTATATTCACACAGTTGCAAAAATAGGCCAATTAGCTCACTTGATTGGATCATTGTTCTAATGAGGCCAAGGTCACAGGTTTTATGCATGTGTGGACCACAGCTATACCCAGAGACCATCCTGCCACAAACTCTGTCCCTGACTTTGTCTGGTTATCTTCTGAACATGTGTCTCTAGGATCTGATTGAGAGTGTAAATGGCACAGAAAAAAATCATTTCCATGAATAGGAAATTCAAAGGACATACTCTAAGTTGGTGGTATGTTGAGGGAAATCATTATGGTTTCTTGCTCATGTCAATTTTGGGTCATCATAAGATATTAATGTCTGCCCCAAATCCATTTCATTTGTTAAAATAGTCAATCCTGAATTTACACATCAAGGCAGTTTCCAAACCTGTTGATTATTCCTAAATAAGATCAGTGCTTACCTACTTTATGGAGAAAAATGTCATCATCATTAGATATATTGGCTTATGAAATAAATTTTTAAAAAGTTTTTTGAATTTTTTTTAGTGGTGAATGAAGGAAGATGTACATTAAGGCTCCAGATATATTTAACCTGGTTCATTTAAGTTTAAAGTACACAGGAATACAGGTGATTTTTACTTCTTTTTGAAGCTTCACAGCACACCCGAACCTCATAACTGCCAATCTGTCTTGATTAGAAGGAACCCTCGTGGAGTAAGATAATTACATGGGTCATCATTTTTAAAACTTTTTTCCATGGACTGCTTTCAGTGGGAGATGTGAAAATTATGACGACTGCTTTCGTATTTGTTTTCTCTATATAACCAACAAGCCAGAAATAAATGTGCTGGTTCAGAAGAATTAAAGGTCAGTTTAAAATGCCAGCACCTATTGTTTACTGTAGAAAGTAAGGCTGGCAGACCATTTCAAACACTGTGAGCTGTTTGATTGTCAGGAAGGGGAGGGAGGGCCTTACTGCACTATCAGTTTGGAGAAACACTGCAGTTGTTAATGGTTTTCATACTCCAGTTCATTACAGCTCCAGGCTGGCAAAAATGTAATTTTTCAAAGTTACTCAAAATCACTTTGATCAAACACCTTCAGGGAATGAGAGTGAAACTATCCCTGACGGTGGGTCAGATAAGATCACTATGGGGAGGGGTGCCTGGGCGGCTCCGTGAGTTGAACATCTGCCTTCAGCTCAGGTCATGATCCCGGGGTCCTGGGATTGAGTCCCGCATCGGGCTGCTTGCTCAGCGGGAAGCCTGCTTCTCCCTCTGCCTCTCCCTGCTTGTGCGCGCTCTCTCCAAACAAATAAATAAAATCTTAAAAAAAAAAAAAGATCACCATGGGGAGGAACTCCAGGGCGGACTCTAGGGCGGTGAGGAGCAGTGGGTAGAATGCCTGCCTTTAAAAGCATTTACAAGGGAGACTGACGGGGCGGGGCGTGGGGGGAGGGGTCCCAGCCAGCATCCTTCTGCATCATCAGAGTCCCAGGCCATTAAGTGAGCTGGGGAGCGAGAGATCCTCTTCCCAGTTAAGCCAGCAGAGCACTGGCAAACAAACTTATGTGAGAAAAGATTAGAAAACATCTCCACGAAACATTCATCTGTTTAGGATGCAGAGGATGGAGCCCTTTAGCATTGCCCAGAATACTAGTCCAGGGGACTGGGAGTCACCCCGCAGGTAACTGGTGGTTTTCAAAGCACCCGATATTTAGTGAACTGGTTTCCTAGCTGTTCTCAGAGGTGATGCTAAGAACACTGCAGGGGATGAGAGAGGGAGGCGAATGGCAGGGCTCCGGGCCTGGTGCCCCCGTGCCCAAACTTCACTTTTATGTGACTTATGTATGGGAATTTTTAAGTTGAAAACATCTTTTAAAAGAGATACACTTTTTACAAAACTTAAACAGTACTGAAGTATTCCAATCTTTTAATACAAACTCTTCTGAATAGCATTCAAATCTTTTTGAGATTTTAAAAATTGTTTGGAATTACTGTTGTAACCATTAGTTACCACAGCCACTGTGACTGCAAGAGAATCACAGGAGAACATGCCTTCCGGTGTTTTAAAAATATTACCTGATATTCACCTGTTTTATTTTATGTGGACTTTCTAATTATTTGTTTGGGACAACTGGGAGTTGACATTCTTGCAAGATTTGATTGCTAAAAACCATTATTTTTAATTTCCTAGGTTACTGCTTCATTGTGCACACTTTGCCCGGTAAGACTGGGAATAGATGAATTTTGTAGAAGTGCTTACTGAGCCAAAATGGAAATTGGAAACTGCCCCTAAACATTTTTAAATGAAAAGTGCTCAAGAAAAAAACATATCAGACCTAACCACTACTTAGGCAGAGCCTATGATAGATGCAAATCACAGACTTCCTTTTTCTCCTGCCACAAATGTCAGAAACGCTTGGCATCTGAGTGCAATGCATTTTTCCCCCTTTCTGAACAGCTCAACTTGGAAAGGTCAGCATATCCCTTTGGGAAAAAATCTTTTCTTATAAATTGGAATGTTTGCACACATAACTGTAGGAAATGTTTAACATTTGCTTTGATGGGACAGCAATTTGTTCAATAGGGTGGAATTGTTCTTTTTTTTCCATTTTCCTGCCTATTTGTACATCACAGGCACACAGATGACTGAATGCAACTTCAAGCACTTCTATGAGATCAGATCATCCTGTCCACAAAACCAGCCAACGCCTTGGGCTTCCGAAAGGCATGTTCCATCTTTTATTTACTCCAAGGGACTCATTTGTGAGAGACTGCTCTAAATAAAAGCAGTAATTTTCCACAGACTTTATATACTGAAACCCTGAAGAAGGAGGAGGAAGGGCGGGGAGGCAGAGGGTGAGGAAAAGGAAAACAGAACAAGGGGTCCAGGATCTCCTGCTTCACCTTTGCACACATTTGTTTCAGTGCGGATAGGACACTCAGTGTCCCATGTCTCAGATGAGGTCATTTTGTTTGAAACTTCTGGTTTAAAGAGGGATACAGATCATTATGGCAAAGCAAGTCACTGTTCGTGATCAGCTGCCTCCAATTTGATAATCAGCATAAATAGTTGTGGTTCTTGGAGAATTCCTCACCGGAGCCCATCTTTCCATCCATCTTGAACTGATGAAGAACAGCACTGAGTTTGTGTGTTACATTCGTTTCTGTAGCAGCAGGGGATACTAGAAACAAGCTTAAACTTTTTCTTAAGGTAAAAACGCTTTAATTTATCAACGACCAAAAATAGACACAAGGAGGGACTGCAAGGAAGATAATGCTGTCTAGATATTGGTCGAGGCTGGGGCTGGACTAAAGGAAGGGACCTGCGTCAGCATGGCTCCTTATTTTGGGACACTTCCGATTATTCACCTCCAGAAATAGTTTCCCTTCCATTTCAGCCGAATTGCTCTACAGCATGCTAAGTAGCCATGTGTGTCCTGAGGCACTCCAGGAGAAGAAATGCCCTATCAGAGACAAACCATCTCTCTCCACACCTACATCCTCGTGCCTGACGTCCTATCCCTTCTCGTGTTCTCAAGGGCTTCTCTCCTTCAATGAATCCTTCCTTCCCTGGGTTAACAACTTCTTTATCTCTATTGCTCAACTACAAAAACATACAAACATGTTCTATCTCCTTGCCATATAGAAAAATAAAACAGGTGTAATTCATATTCCCTTGTAATTACCACCCATGTCTCTGCTCCCTTTCACACTAAAACTTATGAACAATTAGCATACACATTGATTTCTACTTTTTCTCCTCTATTCACTCTCCAACCCACTTCAATTTGGCTTTCATCTCTACTTCTCCAAAGAGAAGGATTTTGACAGTCGCTAAGACTTGGTCAAAGCCAGTGGGCATATCTGTTCTCATGTTACTCAGCTTCTAGGTTGGAGTTCCACACAGTTGACCACTCCATTCTTAAATCACAGTCCTCTCTGTTTTCACAGTACCACCTTCCCCTGGTTCTTCTCCTACCTCTGGACTGCCTCTTCTCAGCCTGTTTGGTTGGTTCTCTAGCCTCTATCTCTATTTGAATGTGAACGTGCCCTAGGTCTCAGTCTTTGGCCTTCTTTCCTTCTTTCCACCCTCTGGATGATTTCATCCAATCCATGGTATTAAAGAGTATGTAAATGCTGAAGAACCCGAATTTTATGACTCTAGCCCTGACGATACCTATAGTTTTCACATTCATATATGCAATTACTCACTTGACGTTTCCACATAGATATTTACTCAACATCTCAAACGTATTCTCCCAAACGTGTCTCTCTTTCCATTCTCTGTAAATGGTACCACTATGGACCCAGGTGCTCAAGTAAAAACCTGAGAGTCATCCTTAATTTCTCTCTTCCTTAAATTCTACTGCATACCCTCCCCACATCCAGTCTCTCCGCAAATCACCTCAGTTTGATCCTCAAGTTGTATCTTTATTCAACTTAATCTCTAGGTCCACTCCTACCTCCAAGTTGTCATAACCACTCATGCAGACTATTACAGTGGTCTCCCTGCTCCCACTCCTGCCTGCTTATGATTCATTCTGCACACAGCAGCCACAGTTTAAAAAAAAAATTTAAAAAAAAACCACAGATCATATCATTGTCCTGTTTAAAGCCCCACCCTTCTCTGACTCAGGGGCTTTGCATTTGTTCTTTTTGCAACATTTTACTCCTGTATCTTCACATACCTGGCTCTTTTTAATCCACTAGAAATAATGTTATTTCTTCAGGGATTTGTTCTTTACCTTTACCCCTGTCACTCTTAGTCACAACACTTTATTTGCTTGGAAGTATTTACCATTATCTAAAATGATTTTCTTCATTTGTAGGCATGTTCTGTGTCTTTTACAGACAGAACCTAAGCTCCCTGAGGGCAGAAACCTTGTCTGCCTCCTTCAGTATTGATGGCTGATTTGGTAAAGTGCCTAGCACCCAGTAAGTATTTGTTGGATGAATTAATTCATTCAAAGGCTATTTTTAGAACCCCTACTATGTGCCACATACTGTTCTAAGTTCTTGACATACATCTGTGAACAAAACAGAATACAGATCCCTGCCCTCAGAAACCTAATACTTTAGCGGGAGAGATGGGCAATAATCAAGACAAGTAAATCAGGCAAAAATACAGTATGTTTAAAGGTGTTAAGTTCTTTTTTTTTTTTTTAAAGATTTTATTTATTTATTCGACAGAGATAGAGACAGCCAGCAAGAGAGGGAACACAAGCAGGGGGAGTGGGAGAGGAAGAAGCAGGCTCATAGCAGAGGAGCCTGATGTGGGGCTCGATTCCATAACACCAGGATCACGCACTGAGCCGAAGGCAGACGCCCAACCGCTGTGCCACCCAGGAGCCCCAAAGGTGTTAAGTTCTATAGAAGGAGAGTTTCTGGGTGCAAACTTAAGATATTCTCATCTCTTTTTCCCTTTACAGTGGAAAAAACATTTGCTTTGCAGACACTTGAAATCCTGGCTTCTAAGGCGAACCATGAAATTGTGAGTGGTTTACCTCTTTGAGGTTTAGCTCCCTTATCTGTAAAATAGAATACTACCCACCTCAAAAGGTTGATGTGAGGAATAAATAAGGTAATATAAATCAAATATTATCTCGTCCTTCCCAGCCACCCACCCTCACCCTATTATTCCAAGGGGAGGAAGCATATGGTATTAACATGTTCTCCCTCTCTGTATCCCTAATATGCTTTAAAAAATCAACCCAACTTTTTTTTTGCAAATACTCAACACATCCTTAGTGAATAAATATATGAACAAACAAGTGTATGGGTAATTTCAGAGCAAACAATCAAAGCTACTTTTATTCAGAGGCAATGCTTTTTTAAAGACAGTAGGAAACCCTCACCTTTAATAATTTTTCCCCTCTTTCTCATTTCTTAATTCCATTTTTACAGATCTCCTTTGATAAAGAAGAAAGGATCTATCCATTTAGTCTTCCTTACAATATATAGGAGTGAAACTAAACAGATAATTATTTTATAGGAGGATAAAACATTTATTTAAATGGAAACACTAATCTTTACTTTCATCATGCTGAAGTGTGTGGTTACAAACAACTTCCAATAAAACACTGTATAATAAGCAAAAAATAAGTTACTACATTGTAAACTTACATAGTTTCATCAATTAACAGGTTGAGGAACAAACAAGCCATTTTACGACTCTGGAGCTACATTTAGTAAAAAACTGCAAACACTCAAATCTTATCAACCCCAAGTAAGACACTAAGGAGCTATTCAAGACTTCTTCAAAGCAATTACACCAATACAGTTTTATTTTTGGTTACAGTCCCCTGCTGTGCACAAGACCATTGGAATGCTGTAACAATTACACATTTTTAAAACGGCACAAAGCAAAGCAAGGAGCTAACATGCCAGCCTTACAGAAGCTGTCTTGAAAGTGCAAACTCTGCATTTTCTCTTCCTGAACCACTAGGATAAGCACGGGTACCTCAGACGACACGGCAGGGTCAGGAGCATGCTTTCTATACCACTGGTGGGACATTTAACTTGAACCACGTCTCCATGCCTTTGAAGATACCTCTGGTTTTAGACAGTGAACAGGTTTCAACGAAATATAGTGCAAATCAAATACCGAGGAGCAAAACGACAGACTAGAGACCGCCACAGGTGGGCCTGCTGTTTCCCCACCGGGCACCGCGCCACACGGGACAGACTGGCACACGGAGACAACTTCTCTTCAGGTTTTCATGTGAAAGGCGGTGCGGCGGAGCGAGTGCAGGGCGACCACACAGCAGCCCCGTAGCAGGGCTCCGATGTTGTAGACGGGATCCGTCCCCCCTCTCTGAGTACTGAACGCCCACAGGACCGTGGGGACCACGGGGGCAGCCACGGCCAGGAGATCCACCAGGAAGCTGCTGCTCCAGTACTGCCTCCCGACGACCCCCCGAGGCAGCGGGAGGACGCCGTCCAGTCTCTCCTCCGTGAAGCCTGCAAAATCCAGCTCTCGCATGAGGCGGTTCGCAGGAGCGGCCATACCCACCGCGGCGCACGGGGTCTCCACGGGAGACAAGAGGATGGCGGAGTTGGGATTTCTGGGCGTGAGATCAACCATGAATGCAGAGAGGGACTCTGCGAAGCTTTCTGTCGAGTCCGCCCCGGACTCATCAGGAGAGGCTGAGCTCGAGGGACAGGGGTCCTGGAGCTTGAGCACATGCTGAATGAGCTCCGAGACCGCCGGGCTATAGGGCACCACGTCGGTCTGCACGGCCTGCTCCACCAGCGCACCGCCCTCCCCCGGAGCCTCCGCCAGGGGGAGGATCTCGTGCACCTCCGCCCCCGGGGTGGAACGAAGAAGCTCCAGGTCGTGGGCCTCGGGGCTGGTGGCTGTCACCATCCCATCAAACAGATCTGCGCCATCGGCCATACTATCTCCGNGGCTGGTGGCTGTCACCATCCCATCAAACAGATCTGCGCCATCGGCTATACTATCTCCGTCCAGCAGCTCGCGCTCAGCCGCCTCCTCCATGACCTGCTCTTCCAGAGACAGCCCATCCGCCATCTTGCCAAAGCGGGTTTTCAGGGGGAAGCTTTTCTCCGGGGAATCGCACGGGAAGTCCAGACACAGTTCATCCCTCAGAGAGCCGCTGTGCGCCATCTCCATGCTCTGAAGTAGAGACTCCAGCTTCTTGTTCTGGATGTTTATGTCCACAAAGTATTTCTGAAGGCCTTTATCTTTATCAGCCAAGCTGCTCCTCATCGTTTCGATGACCTGGCGGAGCTGCTTTATCTCTTTCCTGGCTTCCTTCAGGGCCAGCTGGGCCTCCACGCGGTGGCACTCTTCCTCAATCCAGTCTTCCCTCATGCGGGCCAGCTGGGACTTGAGCTCCAGGATCTCGCTTTCCCTGCCGGGAGAAGACAAGCACGGCTAAGGGCAAGGTCGGCTTTCGACCGTGCGGACGGCCATTCTGACGCACGGCCGCGAGCCCAAGCTCTTTGCCTTGAAACACAGAGGTTAAATAAATCAGTTTTGAATTTTTTTCTCACAGGTATTAGCCAGGAACCGTCCTCTCCTTAATTGTAAAATAGCAAAAATGATAATAACCAGAATCAGAATAAAAAATGCGACTGTGGTTTTTTTCTGAGTGTTTTCAGGCAGTGCGCTAAGTATAAGCATTGTCCTCTATTCAGTACTTGATATTTGAAGTTTCGTTATGAGAACGCATTAGAGCATGCTTTGCCTGCCTGTACATCCATAGCCTACCCTTTCCTATGTCTACGCTTTGTGGAAGGAAAGTTCATTTCACTTTTAATTACCCGTCACAGTCAGAAGGCAGACTGGTTAAATTTCAGCCCTGCAGCATTGTTCTGATCATATAATAATTTGAAAAATTTTTAAATAAAAAATGCATGTTGCAAGGACTTTGTGAAAAGTTGATTATTCTGTCTCTTCTCAAGGTAAGATGATATAGCATCCACCCTACGNCTGGTTAAATTTCAGCCCTGCAGCATTGTTCTGATCATATAATAATTTGAAAAATTTTTAAATAAAAAATGCTGCATGTTGCAAGGACTTTGTGAAAAGTTGATTGTTCTGTCTCTTCTCAAGGTAAGATGATATGGCATCCACCCTACACTGAAGAAAATCCATCCCATTGTTTTAGATCCTTCACGGGACCCTATCTCAAGATCTTTGTCGAAAAATACTTCCTGACATATCATTTCTTCATAGTCGATGTAAATACAAGTCCTCATATTCTCAGTGGTTATGAAGACCAGGCAGTCAGGATCCTGATATATAAGAAGGGATGGTGTCAGTTTTCCTTTCCTTAGTTTAGACCTGAGTATTCAGTTTCATTGCCTTCCCATGCTTCCCTACCATGACTGCTCAAACCCTCCCGCAGATTCCTCAAATCACAAACAAAGACTTCCAGAATGTAAGGTCTGACTCAGGCTACGCTCACCCTGAGTTCACAGCAAGCCTGGTGGGAGCTTTGTTCAGCTGTCCCAGAATGTTCCAGGGGAAAATCATTAAGCAGAAAATCTGGCCTGCCCCAAGATGTCAAAGGTCTTTTCTCTCCAAGATAAGATCTCTTAAACACGGACTGTTTTTTGGTTTTTGTTTTTTGCCTTAACACTTAGCCAAGAATAATGAACCTCTTCCTTCAGCACAGAAATAGCTTGCAGGAATCACAATACACATGGCCATCCACGCTCTCAGAGAGATAAACAGGGCTCGATAGGAACCCCCGTGTATGACCCTTTTTGCTGGAAGTATGAGATTGTTCCTGCGAGTGTTCCTGCCATTTAAAAGTAGCCACGCACACACCCAACACTTCACGTCAAAGCCGTACACACCCAGAGGAAGCAGGGGGTCCCCTCTAACCTGAGAGGGTCCCCTGAACTCCCGAAACAGCAAATCACGCAGGAATATGAAAGGGCTCTTTTGAAAGACTGGTTTAAGGAATTTGGCAAACATTCAATGGAATAATTTTTCTTCTTTTCTATTTCTCTAGAGTGTGGGTTTGTGTTTCACTTTATGGAAAAAGAAACTGTCCTACATCAGGGAGAAAAGGGTGCAGATTCACCTTTCATGAAGTCGGCGCTCAGATTCCTTCAGCTTGGTCTTCAGGTGCCTCACTGTGACCTCTTTCTGCTGCAGAGGCGTCAAATATTGCTCTGGATTTGGGGGCTTGACACCATGATTTTCACCACAGGACATGTACCTGCCAGAGCGCCTGAAACAACCCAAAAAATGAAATGTTATGTCTTCTGTAAAAAGAAAAATTACGGCAGAGCAAACAGCTTGAGAAGGAACACAGCTGTGCACTGGGGTCTTAAGCCTCAGTAAGGTGTGCTTCCCTTGGGAAGGCGGACTGGAATCTACCCGCCAATCTTAGGACTGCTCATTACTTGGGAGACTGTGGGAAGGGTGTTTGTGGAGAGGGTGGAAGACAGGGGAGAGGGAAGATTTTCTATGGCTCAGGAATGACCTCATACAAAATAATGCACAATTGTGCACGGGCCTGCCTGTGGGTTCAGAGTAACACACTGTTAGACCAGAGGACAATGAGTGGGGCAGGCGGGAGGGAAGGCGGGGAGCTAGATGTCCTGACTTTCCACACAATGTTCCACTGCCTAAACATCCTGATTGTTAGGAGCTGGATTCAGATTGTTCCGAGATCAATCCCTGGTGTGAGTGTGCCGATCTGGTGGAAAGTGTCCTTCCGAAGGGAAGAGGCTACTCCACTGTCACCAGAGTGTGTGTTCTAAGGGAGATGCCCAGGGTTCCAGAAGACTTCCTGAGCTGCAATGTTGGCCCCTCTCTCAGCCAGGCCAAGCGCTGGGCACCCCTGCTGTAAGAGAGCTGACGAACGAGAATGGCCACCCAGAAGGAGGAAGACTGAGGGAGGAGGGCTGGCAGCTTCCTCCCTGACTCTGAAGCCAGTCCAGGCTGCTGCACTCGCCCTGCACCCCGAGCCTGCGCTCTGTCCAAGATGGCCTGTGTCCCGCTCCCAACCTTCTAGTGCTCCTTTTGTGGCCCCTTTGGTTGCGCATGTCCTTTTTTCTACAACCTCCTGCCCTGCCTCCCTCCCCCTCCCGGGACTAATTAATTCCTTGCTTGACCTTCAGATTTCAATTCAATGTCATTTCCTCAGGGAGGCCTCTGATCCCTCCAGACTGAGCTGGATCCCTCCTGACCTCTTAAACACACATACAGCAACAGGTACTTGCAGAATAACCTTAAATGTGTTTTTGTCATGAGATGAGCAATGTCTTTGGCATCCTCCGGGCAGTAAGCACAGGGACCCTCTCTGCTGTCACTGTCCCATCCCCAGGGCTCTACATGGTGCCTGGCACAACATGGTACTCAACACCTATCTGATGTGTGAGGGAACGAACGAACACGTGAAGGATTCTTTCCTGTTCTGAGGGAAAGGCCCAGGTTCTCCTCCTGCCCCTGTGCCATTTTTCCTCCCTGGCCAGTCACTCCTCGGGCTGCTGAGCCTTAGCAGAAACTGTGGTTTGTGTTCCTTCTGCCACTGCCCTTGAAGGATTAGCTGAGTGTGGGGAAGGAAAGAGAGGTGACTTCCTACAGCATGAGGGAGAAGCTCAAGAGTTGCATACCNTGTGTTCCTTCTGCCACTGCCCTTGAAGGATTAGCTGAGTGTGGGGAAGGAAAGAGAGGTGACTTCCTACAGAATGAGGGAGAGGCTCAAGAGTTGCATACCTTTTTTTTTTTTTTCAAAGTCTTGAAAGAAAACTTACCGGGGAGGCAAAGTCTGAAGCCGGAGCTGGAGCTGAACTGCACTCACCTCATGACCGGGCTGCCGTCGCTTCCTTTGTAGGAGCCAGAGTTGCTGCTGCTTGGGGAGGAAGGTGCGTAGCTGGGGTGGATGTGCACAGGGCTCAGCTGATTCCTGCACAGCATGGACAGAAAGTCCTTCTCCTGGGGGGAGGGTGGGCTGTTGCCAGACTTGTATGACGAAGCTCCATTACTCCGTCCATGGGGACCTCGGCTGGGAGAAAAGCGTGTCAAATGTTCACATGCTTGGGGCGACCAGTGCTCAAATGCTACTGCTTTACTCCTGCTTAGGGCTAGTTACTACTAAGGAAATCCAACGTACGGAGTTGAAAGGGCAATTTAATTACTAGTGCAATCCGTCCTTAGGAACCACCTTCTTCCTACCTGCCTGAGATCTCCTTCCTTCTGCCGTTAGCACAGGCGACCTCACCCTCTGTCATTCTCGCAAATAGTTTCTGACTATAAAGCTTGTTTTGAATTAATCACAGATGCCTGTTAAGAGCACAAACCACGTCAAATATTGATTTGGTTGAGGTTCCCTTTGGAACCTGTTTTGAAGATGTGGTTTTGTTCCAGTACACCTGTTTCAGCTTAAACCTGTTTGGGTTTGGTTCACGGTGGGGTAAGAAAACTAGGGTGGCTCATTTGGAGTATGAGGAAAAAGGGGGTTGCCCGCAAAGGAAGAGGAGAAAGGAGGACAGATGAACACAGTCCACATAAATGTCTCAAGTTTTAACCGCCTATTTTCTTTCCTTTTCTTTCCACCCCCCAATGAGCTAACACAACCTTCATCATTTAACTGCTGAAATGCTCTAACAGCCCTCTCTTGGCTCCCTGGCCTGTTATCTTGCCCCTCTCAGCAAGGCTGGAGTGGCCCTTCTAAAATGAAACTGGGTATCACTGTCCTCAAAGCCATTCAATGGCTCTCCAGTGCCTCACGAGGTCCAATCCCACCTCCCCACCCAAGCCATCCTCTGACACTCCTCCCTCCTCCCTCTGCATTCCAGAATTCCAAACTTACAGTTTCCTGATGATCCATGTTCTCCATCACCTTTATGTTTTGAATTTATAATTTTCTCTGCCTAGAATGTCCTCCTGCTCCCTATCCTAAGCCTTGGGATATTTCCAACTTCAAGACCAATGGAAACCTACTCCAAGCAGCCTTCTCTGGATTCTTCCTTCTCTAGGCTTGTGTACGTGTGGCTCCTTGATGGTCCCTAGTACTCTGTGCAAACCTACATCCTGGGATTTATCACATGGCATCACAACTACACAGTGCGTCCTTCCTGCTAGATGAGGGCATTCTGAGGGCAGGAGCACAGTCTGTTCTGTCCCCACTACTTCCTGGCACATGCTAGGAGCTCCCAAAATGACAGCTAAATGAATAAACCGGGTTAGAGCCTTGGCACTGTCACTTACTAGGAACTTAGGCAAGTAAGCTACTTACATGGGGATCTATAATAACCTTCCTTGCCTTCCTCGCACAGTTGATGTGAATCAAAGAATGCATGTGTGTGCATATGATAAGATGGGAAGGGCAATTCAGCTGTAGGATATTATTACAGGATCAACTTGTTTGGACTTCCCTATTAATCTAGTTCCAGAGATTTGACACCCACTGTGTAAGGAAGCAACTTGAGAATGTTGAAATTACTTAAATAGGATAACAGTTCGGTGTCGGGAATATTTCTTTTTTTTTTTTTTAAGATTTTATTTATTTGAGCGAGAGAGAGAGAGAATGATACTAAGACCGGTGAGGGTCTGAGGGAGATTTTTTTTTTTTTTTTTTTTTTTTTTTTTTTTTTTTTTTTTTTTTTTTTTTTTTTTTTCAGAAGGGG
>NC_048226.1:75803354-75807783 GCF_002007445.2 Ailuropoda melanoleuca
CGGCTCAGGGCATGATCCCAGCGTTCTGGGTTCGAGCCCTGCATCGGGCTCCTCAGCTTGGGAGCCTGCTTCTTCCTCTCCCACTCCCCCTGCTTGTGTTCCCTCTCTTGCTGGCTGTCTCTCTCTCTGTCAAATAAATAAACAAAATCTTTAAAAAAAAAAAAAAAAGAAAGAAAGAAAGAGAACTCCTCAGGGGTGCCTGGATGGCGCACTCAGTTAAGTATCCGACTCTTGGTTTTGGCTCAGGTCATGATCTCAGGGTCATGGGATCGAGCCCTGAGCTCAACCCAGAGTCTTAAGACTCTCCTTCTTCCTCTGTCCCTCCCCTCCCTCGCGCTCTCGCTCTTTCTCTAAAATAATAAATAGTTTTACAAAAAAGAGAGAGAATTCCTCAGAAATGTCAGCAGAGTTGGCCTTCTGTAAGAGGAGATCATTTGTAAATCTTAACGTTTTGTTTTTAAAATCCCATCAAAAATATTCTCACCAGCTCCACCTGTCACTCATTTTTCCCACCCCCTTCACTGAATGTTCCTGCTCGCCTTCCTCCCAGGAGCTAATTCTCCACAGAGAAATTTCATTTATTATAGGAGGAGCAGGCCATTTAAAATGGGATCATAAACTATTATAAAGTTTGGCAAGGATACCCAACCCGTCTAGAGGAGTCGTCCTCAGTGCACGGTCCTGTAGAACACAAAAATTACGTGAAATGCCCGAGATATTGCATCACAGAAATCTACTGGCTGTGCTCTGTGCCTGGATCATATTTAAAAAAAAAAAAAGTGAGGATAATGGATAGAACATTGCCAATTCCAATCTTCCATCTATTAAGCATGTATCTGATTTATACATAATCCTATGTAACTATTTTATGTTTAACATATCAATTTTTAGTCACTTGGAGAAACCAGGGGTTTCAGACTAGACAAGTTTTCTCTAGGTCACTCAGTATTATTGACATTACCTTGGAATTTAACCACAAATACAAATTCTTTCAAAATGCTTAATATAATTGGCTTCTTTGACAAGCCATTTCTTTTTTCTCTTGCTCTCCACTCTTTGATACCTTGTACCATAGGTATGGGCTAATTTTCTTGAATGGGTTAGATAAATGGCTTTTTCTCAGAGCAAGCCACAACTGATTTATACAGAAAATGTTTATACTCATATTGTGATCCCAGAGGTACTTGTTGCTCACTCCACTGAAGTGTTCGGGTCTCTGGCTCAGAGCTCACCGTATAACAGAGGTCTCCTGGAACCAGCCTATCCAAAACATACCATACATCCCATTACTCTCAATATCCTTTCTCTGTGTGTTTTTTAAAAATAATTATATTACTATGCATTTATTGTCTTTCTTTTCCTACTAGAAAGAATATAATTTCCATGAAATTTGGTTTATCACCGTATCTCCAGAACCTCATAGTAGATGCTCAATAAATACCTGTCGAATGAATAAAGTCACTGATAGTAGGAGAACATCCTGGGCTTACAGCCTTTCCCATCAGTTGTGAATGGTAGCTCATGACTTCCCACAGTCCCTCTCTTCCCCAACCCAAACAGCGTCCATGGTGAACACCTGCTGATGCTTGCTACGTTCTAAGCTCTGAGCCACACCTTATGTGTATTAACTAATTTAATCCTAACAATAAACCCTACGAAGTCGGTATGACTACAGCCCTATTTTACAGATGAGGAAACTGAGGCACAGAGAAGTTAAGCAACTTGCTCAGGTCCACACAGCATGTAGATGCTGGAGCTGACATTCACACCCAGGCAGCCTGGCTCCAGAGCCCACATCCGTAGCTGTTGTGCTTTAATGCCTCTTATGGTGGTGGCCAGCCACGTCTATGAACTTTGCTCTCTTTCACCCCTTCCCCAAGTGAATGCTGGGAGTAGTCAGGGGTCACTATGTCTCTTTCACGAGGATAAAAGGCAACCTCAGCCAGAGGAAAGAAATGGTGAAGTCAGAGGCTTCACAGCTAAGAGATGAGAGATTCATGAAGGGAAGGCAGGTAGGAAGTGGAGACTACTAGCTTGAGAGCAGGTGAGCGCACAGGTGAGTGAGGGAAGCGGAGGGAAGGGGGATGAGCGGCCACACAGCCAGGGACTGGGTGAGAGACAGCCACGGGCAGACACACACTGGCCAGGCGCTGCGACCACAGTTGGTAAGACAGCGAAAGGGTCCCATTTCAAATCATTACAAAAACCAAAAACTGTTCACTGAATAATAACAAAACGTGAACTGACAGTCATCCAGGTGGCTCCACAGAAACATAAAGTACAGGTAAGTCACCTGTGTGCAGCGTCTGAATGATTACAGAGCAGGAAACAGTGCCTACTTGCGTGAAAAAGAGGACCGCTTGCTTCCCGCAGCAGACATATGGACCTCAGGCGCCGAAATGCTGCCCGTGCTGCTCGAGGAGCTAAAATCTGCTTCACTACCTGCAAAACAACAGGGGGGAGAGAGAGCGGCATGAAGGAAGGAAACCGGAGAACACGCTGGTCACTTCCCTGCCTCACCAGGCTCCCAGCTCCCTGCACACTCTAGCTCAGCAAGTGGCAGGATTCCAGAGTGTCCCGGCTCTCAGCTCTTTCCTCAAAGCAAACAAGAGAAGGGGCGAGAAGGACATCATTTCATAAACCCAGCTTAGATGCACAGCCAGGCTGCTTTCACAAAGACCGATCTTCCAGCAGACAATCCACACTGACCCGAGGGGGCAGAACGGCATGACTCTTCCTGGGCGTCGTCAGAGCTCCCTCGACAACAGGAGCGCGAAGGTCCAAACTTCAGGCAGAAGGCAAAGCAGGCTTGTCCGTCCCAAAGTCGTTTTTCCAGGAGAGTACATCTTTGGGCTTTTGCAGTTAGCTAGCCATACTTGAATCTGGCACGTTAGGGTCTGGAGAGAACCAGCCAGTGAGAAGCAGTTGGGAAAGGAGCCTCAGCTCCAGAAAACTGCTTGGACCGGCACTATCTGATGAGTGACTCTCTGACTGCGGCTGCTGTTTTTCTAGAAAGAACACAACCCTCATGAATAGCCGGGATTGAACATTTCCAAACAGGATGAAGAAAGTTCACAGCGACAGTGATGGAAATTGCATTATACTGATACGTGAAATTTTAGTTGGGGGAGGGGAGGGAGATTATTGTTCATTAGTTTACAAAAATCACATTACATTTTGAGTACAGACTACAGATTGTTATGTAATTAGAAACATGCTGTGTGGCAGAATAATTAATATAAATCATTTCTAACAAAAAAAATACATAGCTCTGAAATGGTAATAATAGAACTATTCCATGGATTGNTACTTGGCTCTGAAACCGCACGTATGTAAAATCAAATATAATTTCAACTAGCTGTCAACCCAGTAAATCCCATATAAATGAAACATCACCAAATTCTAAAGTTAAAAAGTTCTTTCCTTTTGAAATCATCCAGATAGACTCTGCCTCCTTTTCGTGAGAAGGGGACACTTTATATGGAACAGATGGGTTGATGGCTTTGTGACAAACCCCTTCAGCAGCCCAGTGGTGCTGAGCTTAGCAGCAGAAAAGAACACGGGCTCTGGCTTTGATCTGCTTCTCCACACTTCACGTCTGTGTCTACTCTAACCGGCCTATTTCTGAATGTGACACTGAGAAATACGCAGGAGTAACCACTACAAGTCACGACAGAAAGTAAAGAGCTAGCCCTAACTGTGACCTGGGTAATTCTCTTCTGAGCCAACATTCACCAATGACCTTCTGAGACCCTAGCCTAGCTCTGTTCCAGATGCTTCAGGAGCACAATTTTACTTAATTTTGACCATCATGCTATAAAGCTGGTACAGTTCTTACCTGTCATTTACATTACATGAAGTACATAAAGTATTTGGTTATGTGAAATAACTGAGGTTCAGAGAGGAATCTGGTCCAAGAACACACAGCCGAACTAAGATTTAAATACGGATTTTTTAACTCTACGGAGATGTCTCCTCCCTACTATATACAAATGGAATATATTGTTTGGGGCTTGTAAACAGGCATGTTAGGTACTGGCTATGTGTGTGGTTATTACCTGAAGAATTCACCACTGACTTTCACTGCGGTGCAGTCACTAAGACACAGATGAAATCAGATGGCGATTTTTAAGAACTCATCTGCTCTACTGAATACAGCAAAATCTCTTTAAGTATTAAACATTACTAAAGTACAATCAAAATCTTCAAATATATTTTAGGAAATGAGTGGTTAGGCAATAATAGCTGACTTTTAAAAAAGAAACTACATGCTTAGGGCACCTGGGTGGCTCAGTCGGTTAAGCGTCTGCCTTCGTCTCACGTCATGGTCTCAGGGCCCTGGGATGGAGTCCACGTCGGGTTCCCTGCTCAGTGGGGAGCCTGCTTCTCCCTCTCACTCTCTCTCTGTGCTTTCTCTCTCTCTCTCTCA
>NC_048226.1:75808225-75827001 GCF_002007445.2 Ailuropoda melanoleuca
TACAGGTAAGTCACCTGTGTGCAGCGTCTGAATGATTACAGAGCAGGAAACAGTGCCTACTTGCGTGAAAAAGAGGACCGCTTGCTTCCCGCAGCAGACATATGGACCTCAGGCGCCGAAATGCTGCCCGTGCTGCTCGAGGAGCTAAAATCTGCTTCACTACCTGCAAAACAACAGGGGGGAGAGAGAGCGGCATGAAGGAAGGAAACCGGAGAACACGCTGGTCACTTCCCTGCCTCACCAGGCTCCCAGCTCCCTGCACACTCTAGCTCAGCAAGTGGCAGGATTCCAGAGTGTCCCGGCTCTCAGCTCTTTCCTCAAAGCAAACAAGAGAAGGGGCGAGAAGGACATCATTTCATAAACCCAGCTTAGATGCACAGCCAGGCTGCTTTCACAAAGACCGATCTTCCAGCAGACAATCCACACTGACCCGAGGGGGCAGAACGGCATGCCTCTTCCTGGGCGTCGTCAGAGCTCCCTCGACAACAGGAGCGCGAAGGTCCAAACTTCAGGCAGAAGGCAAAGCAGGCTTGTCCGTCCCAAAGTCGTTTTTCCAGGAGAGTACATCTTTGGGCTTTTGCAGTTAGCTAGCCATACTTGAATCTGGCACGTTAGGGTCTGGAGAGAACCAGCCAGTGAGAAGCAGTTGGGAAAGGAGCCTCAGCTCCAGAAAACTGCTTGGACCGGCACTATCTGATGAGTGACTCTCTGACTGCGGCTGCTGTTTTTCTAGAAAGAACACAACCCTCATGAATAGCCGGGATTGAACATTTCCAAACAGGATGAAGAAAGTTCACAGCGACAGTGATGGAAATTGCAGATTATACTGATACGTGAAATTTTAGTTGGGGGAGGGGAGGGAGATTATTGTTCATTAGTTTACAAAAATCACATTACATTTTGAGTACAGACTACAGATTGTTATGTAATTAGAAACATGCTGTGTGGCAGAATAATTAATATAAATCATTTCTAACAAAAAAAATACATAGCTCTGAAATGGTAATAATAGAACTATTCCATGGATTGTCTGGGGAATGAAGGATAGTGGAAGAGGCAAAAGAGAACAAGTGGGAAGAAGGGAGAGAGGATTTTTTAAAAAGGTAAAATTCCATCCGCTTTTGGAAAATAAGTCTAGGTATACAATTTTATTTGACCAGATCCCTCAACTCCTACAACAGTTGGTGACTCTTCTGGTCTAGAACCCAGAGCCAGCTCACATTTCTGGGTTGAGGAAAATAGGAATAATCTAAGTAAGTCCTTTGAGTTTCTAACAAGCAGTGAACAATAATTATCATCACAATAATAACTATTTATTGAGTGCCTATGAGGCACCAGACCCTCTAGGATATATTTTCTACTCTTTGTATCTGTTCATCTTGACAACTCTGTAATGCAGATATTAATCTTGTTATTCTACTACTGGAGAAATCGAAATTGATTTGTCCAGGGCTTGTGGGGGATAAATCCTGGTCAGGACCAAGTCTCCATGCCACTTCTCCTCATACCATGCCGTGTCCTCAGGAAGGCAGTGGGAAGGAGTGGGGCACCTGGGAGTTTCCCGCATACACTATATACTTCCATCTCCCTAACAGCCAAGATGACCCATTGGTACAAGATGCGACCAGACTGGCCCACTGGTGAACAGATCCTCTCACTGACAGGTTGTATTAGTTTTGCTAGAAGGAAATGGCGAGGCAATGGCAAGGCAGAGACAGAGGAATCCCTTTCCCGACTCCCAGGACCTCTCTGGAAGTTCAGCCTCTTCTGGGAAAGACACCAAGAATGACCCCTTAGCACAGACAACAGCAGTGAATCCTAATTCCCAGCAGAATTCCGGAAGAATTAGGGTGGCAATTTATCAGGACTGAGAGTGTCTATTCCTTCCGGATTTCAGAGACTTTGTCTAATGTTGTAATGAGCTCCCCAAAGGTAATTAGTTGCCTCTGAGTAATGCACTGGCTAAACTGTAGTATTTTACAATCTCAAGGATTCACAATTGGTAGTGCTATACAGCAATATGCTAGACCTGACAGCCTAATTCTTCCAGTCTTGTCTGCTAGTAATTTTTCAGGTGGGTTATTAAGTGATAAAGGCAGATGATTTTCAAAAAATAGATCCTGTGGTTGTAGCCACCAGGTTTGAGATATTATTTTCTAACGTAAGGTTATGACTCTGAAACACCCAATTTTCATTCCTTAAAAGAAACACAAAACCCCATCAATTATAACTTAACTGCCTGAATAAAAACAGAAATTTTAGAACAGAAACAGACCAGACAACTGCCGAGAATCCAGTGTTTCCTCAGGTTGCCTTGGATCTGCAGTAATTATTTACTTTGAACTGAAGGGACAAGTTTGCTCTGCACTTTATTGCTATTGGAACTCGACATGTTGACTCTTATGTATGAGAAGGGCCCAAGTTTGTTCCTATACTCCGCTAACTTACCTTCTGAAAGAGGTTAGAAGACTCATGCAGGGTACCCAGCAGCTGCATTCAGGACTGTGTAATAGGACAGAGAAAAACGTCTGTGCTACTTACGCCATTTCACTTTGCTATGTTTTAAAATATATTTCCAGTTCGGTTAATGCAAGGTAAGGTCAATACACTCTTTTTAAGGGATACACAGAAAGGTCAATAGCACTACATCCTCCTCTGATATAAATATTCTTTCCATTCACTAAGTAGAGGAAGACTGGAGACTTGAAAGCCCCCTCCCCACCCCACAACAAACACTCCAGGAAGGAGAGGCACTCTCTTTTCATTTCCTTTGAACAGCATATGCAACTAGGTTATTGNTTCACTTTGCTATGTTTTAAAATATATTTCCAGTTCGGTTAATGCAAGGTAAGGTCAATACACTCTTTTTAAGGGATACACAGAAAGGTCAATAGCACTACATCCTCCTCTGATATAAATATTCTTTCCATTCACTAAGTAGAGGAAGACTGGAGACTTGAAAGCCCCCTCCCCACCCCACAACAAACACTCCAGGAAGGAGAGGCACTCTCTTTTCATTTCCTTTGAACAGCATATNTTGCCCCGCAACAAACACTCCAGGAAGGAGAGGCACTCTCTTTTCATTTCCTTTGAACAGCATATGCAACTAGGTTATTGCTGTGGGGGCTGTAGCTCAACGCTCATCTGTATTATTCAAACCATACAACAAACACCTGCAACAAACACTCCAGGAAGGAGAGGCACTCTCTTTTCATTTATCCATCACCTGCAACAAACACTCCATCCATCACCTGCAACAAACACTCCAGGAAGGAGAGGCACTCTCTTTTCATTTCCTTTGAACAGCATATGCAACTAGGTTATTGCTGTGGGGGCTGTAGCTCAACGCTCATCTGTATTATTCAAACCATACAACAAACACCTGCAACAAACACTCCAGGAAGGAGAGGCACTCTCTTTTCATTTCCTTTGAACAGCATATGCAACTAGGTTATTGCTGTGGGGGCTGTAGCTCAACGCTCATCTGTATTATTCAAACCATACAAAGAGAGTACCTAACCTCACACAGGCCCTGAGTCAGACAGCCTGGGTTCAAATCTGACCACCGGCTGCTCACTAGATGGGGGTCTTCAGGCAATTACTTCACCTTTCTGCCCTTCAGTTTCTAAATCTGTTCCAAGGGGATGATAATCATGGATTCTGCCCCTTAAGGTTATTGTAAGCAAGGAACGTGTGTGTGTGTGTGTGTGTGCGTGTACAAACACATGCATATATATATAAAGCACCCGATCCCTTGTAAGGTCTCAATAAATGTTAGCCATTATTCATCTTTTGCAGGGGTTAAAAAGACAACTTTTATTAAACATTTCCTTCGTAGAAAATGTAGAAAATAGCAATAATCCATGGGACAAAATGTAGTCCATAATTCCATCACCAAAAAATAACTATAGTTAACTTTTTGGTATATAATTACTCAGCATTCCTAGTTAATACATTACTATGTAACATAAGTGCTTTTCTTTTAATATGTGAATATCTTCAAAATATACTACATTTGGGGTTTTTTTTTAGATATATACGTTTTTAAGATTTATTTGTTTGAGAAAGAGTGAGTGAGCAGGGGGAGGGGCAGAGGGAGAGGGAGAGAGAAACTCAAGCAGACTCTGCACTGAGTGTGGAGCATGAAGTGGGGCTCAATCTCACCACCCTGAGATCATGACCTGGGTGGAAACCAAGAGTCGGATGCTTAACTCACTGAGCCACCCAGGTGCCCCATGTTGTGTTTTATTAAATCAATGAGTATATAGGGTATGTCCAATTTTTCTATTATTAGTAACAAACACTACGTGCGAGAAACCATCCTAAGCATATTTACACATTAACTCATTTATTTCCTCATGGTAGTACAGACCCTATGAGGTAGGGACAATTATCAGTCCCTGTTACAGACGAGGCAGAGAAGTTGAGTAACATGCACAAGGGGATACAACTATCAAGAAGTGGAGGCAAGACTTGTACCTAGTCCAAGAAGGCCAAGAAGACTCCCTGCTGAGCTGGGAGCCCAGTGCAGGGCTCGATGCAGATCACGACCTGAGCCGAAGGCAGACGCTTAACCACCCAGGTGCCCCCTTGTCTGCTATTCTTTAGAATAAATGTCTGAAAGAATTTTTGAGCCAAAGGATATGCTCGATTTCAGGAAAATTAATATATCTTGCATCATATGTATTTTTGGATGGCATTAGCCTAAAGCGGTTTTTGGAGTCAAGAACGTGTTTGCCTCCATGTGCCTGTGTGTAGATACCCAGATGTCAGTCTCTGATGCCACAGAGGATACTCTGAAAGAGCACAGGACACAATATTTGGCCATTGTAGACTTGTGTTGGAGCAGCTGCAGGGAGTTTTAAATGCATATCTAAGTTATCCTCATCGGTATTGTCTCTGATCAGCTGCTGGCGTTGGTGGAGTTGGATTCCAGGACTGAAAGGGGTGGATGAACTTGATGACCTTTGCCTCATGATGCCAATGTCTTGGTGACTACACGTCCTGCAGCAAAAGGCATTCTCCAACTAGTGAGCTCTGCTAGGCTCCAGGGGCTTTTGTTTGCTCGTATTGCTGGAGTCTCTTGAGAGGCATGACTCTTCTTCACAACGCTAGGGTATTAAGCATTCTGTGCATGTGATGGTAAGGCCAGGAATTAGAAAGGAAGGAAAAATGGAAACAAAAAGAGTATGTGCAAAAACTGATAACTAGACTTATTTTTTTGAAACACTGCCTGCGATCTGGTCTCTTAGGACATTATTATTTTTGCTTTCAGGAGACTATGGAGTCCTCAGACATCAGAACATCACAAGCCTCTGAAAACTGAGTCTACTAAGCTGTGTTAAGCCATTCTAAACCACTGACTGAAGCAACCCCAAACCTTTCTTTATCCTTTGTCACCACAAAGCTATCAAATTAATTCAGGTTGGCCACCGACATCCCCACCTCAAATAGAGGCAGCAAATTAAAAAAAAACAAAAACAAAAACAAAATAGTTCCCCATCCCTTCATCCTTCCCCCTCCCCCCCACACACAGATACACAGATCTTTTATTTAAAGGTCTTGAGGGAGGAGAGGAGCCATTTCCACTGAAGCCAAGCAGAGCTATTACGGAGCAGCTGGGGCAGTGGACACATGTAATTACAGAAGACACTATTTACAAAAAAATTAAATAAATACAAATAAAGCTTCTCTAAAGTAGATTTGGTAGAACAGACTCTTAACTGTGAAGCTCTGGGGCACCTAGCCAATGAATCCAAGAAATGCTTCACAAACTAAACAAGATTTTTGTTTTAGTTTCTGCAAACTATTCTCTAAAACTCCTAGAGGTATTTATCTTAGAAAAGGAATATTTGATCAAAAGATCAATAAACTGACTGAAGATATACACACAGGTTTTCTTGCATTTCAGAATAGAGGTCTTTCTGAAAAATTGTAAATACCGTTTTCATTTGTTTCATAATTTCAGAAAGGATTTATCTCCATTATGATTGATGTTCAATGGATGGAGCCACCATAAGCTTAAAAGCATACACACACACACACACACACACAATTAGAAACAAAAGGAAGTTCAAATTTAAAGTATTTGGAGAATAGTTTTGTATTGAAAAATCTGACTATGTTACATAACAGCAAAACAGCTTATGGGAAAATAACAAAGTCAAATCATAAACTGAAGGAAAATATTTACAACATACGACACACAAAGGGCCAATCTCCCTAATTTATCAAAAACTCATATGCTTTAGAAAAAAAAAAAACTAACAGAAAAATGGGCAAAGGACATGAACAGGCAGATGGCAGATAAAGAAAAATAAATGACCAATGAACATATGAACAGCCATTCAATCTCATATATAACATTAACAATGTAAATGTAAACAAGGAGATTTTTTCAGTTACCAGATTGGCAAAAAATTTAAAAATTTAAGTTTGAGAATACTAGTTCTGTTGAAGGTTTGAGAAAAACACTCTGATAAGAGTCAGCAAGAGTGTGAGTTGGTGTGACTTGTCCAAAAAAATTTCTCCTGAACGTAAGCTTTGAACAACCTAAATGCCCATCAACAAGGACTGGTGAACTCAGGTGGTACAGCCACCTAGGAGCATACTCTGCCTTCATGACAAGGAGTGACACGAACCTGTGCGTGCTGGAGTGAACACATCTCGAAGCCCTATTGCTAGATAAGAAAAACAAGATGCAGAACGGTGGGTGTGGCATGTCAGCTTCTTCATAAATAAATCTTCAAATAATATATAACTGGCTACATGCATAGAACATTTTTCTTGAGGGATTAAAAAAAAAAGATCTGTTAATAGTGGTTTCCCTTGGGAATGGGGCAGTGGGGATCTAAAGAGACCCTCATCTTCATTTTATATCTTTCTCAGCCATTTGGTTTTTCTAACCATGCGCACTTTACTCTTCTTACAAAAAAAAAATAAGATACACTAAAATTATGGACAATTGATTTTTCCTTTGAAAAAGATCTAAATTTTTTTTAAAGAAAAAGCATTTTATAGTAAAAGCAATCACACCATTTAATGTAGTATTTAGAGGGCTTTGGAGTCCAGCCCCTTGGGTTTGAATCATACCTCTTCTGCTAACTCTGTAAAGGCTTAGGCAAATTATTTACCCTCACTCTGCCTTAGTTTCCTTATCTTCAAAATGGAGATGAAGATATTAATAGTAAGTATCATTAAAGGATTGCAGGAATTAGGTGAAACGTGCAAAGAAGTTAGGACACAAGCACTCAATCTATGTATGTTAGCTGTTGTAATTTCTCCTTAGAAGTACTGGTACAGTGGCTTGAAGGCCAGAAAGAGCTTTTAAACCTCTTTCACTTAAAAAGCCCCATAATACAAAATGCCTTATCCTACTTAAGTCAAACATTTTTATAAGCACTCTTTACAAAAGGTGGTTTTCCTTCAGTCATTTGTCAGTGGAGAGTATGTTTCTATTTTTTACTCTGTGTGTGTATGTGTGCATGTACAACAGAGTATGTCTAAAAAATTTGTGGTGCCAAAATATGGTCTCTATGGCCTCCTCCAAAAATGTCTAGAGTTGCTCCTGGGATAGAACCCCACCTTCAGGAAGCCCCAGGGAAAATGCACATAAGTTTACTGACCTCTTCTTACCAAAGGCCAGGCCCCTGAGCCTAGCTTCGAAAGTCTGAGAAAGGAAGTGAAGGAGCATTGGAGAGGAGGCCCAAGAGCACTGAGAGGGTCAAAGACAACTCCATCTGTTCACTCCTTTATCTTGGGCTGGCTCAACTACCTCTCTTGGTTGAAATTCAGGGAATACACCTGCTGACCAAGAAAGTAGATGAAAGAAATGATAAACAAAGCAGGTGTAAAGAAACTTCAAGAAAGCAGGGGGAAGTGAACATTTCTGACAGGAACCCAGGATACATCTAGTCTCCCTTTGCATCACCTCCATGGAAAATTAGACTATGCTTTGGCCAACCTGAGCAGAGTACAGGAAAGACAACAGGGGCTGTTTGGTTTTGTGAGTGACCACCCAAGTTCCCTGGGCCTGCTCTGTTGATCAGTAATAAATAAATAAATACGTATCCGTGTTAATTTACCAGAGATGGCCAAGAAGAGAACGCTAGTAAGAGATCCATCAATTCGACCCAAGGCCAATCAGGTGTCTCTGGGATCTCCTATCATCACTGCCATGCACTACCCAGCATCATCAGAAGGAGGTGCCAGCCTGCAAAGTCACAAACCAAGGAGCTCCACCTAAAGAAGGTGCTATAAACTGTGGCTCCATCTCTCGGCAGCTATGTGTTCTTGTCCAAGTGATTTTAACCTCACTAAGCCTTAGTTTTCTTATTTATGTATATATGTATGTACATGTATATGTGTGTGTGTATATATATATTTTTAATTTGTTTAACAAAAATTTATTGAGCATCTGCCATGTGTTATGTGTCAGGCCCCAATCTAGGTGGCTAGCAGTTCCTATCTTGGAGGGTTGTTGTGAAGCTGAAATAAATGAAAAGTGAAATGCATGGGGAGGGCTTGGCAGGCTCATAAATACTCATTTTATAATTACCATTAATAATGCAATGATTCCTAAACCTTATTGTGCCTGAAGATCATCAGGAAAGTTACGTACTAGTGCAGATTTCTGGGTAACACAAAAATTCCAGTTCAGAAGGTCTGGGGGGAATCCAGGAATCTGTATTTGCACTAATTATCACAGATTGACTGTGCAGCCAGCGGTCACAGACCACACTGAGGAGGAGAGCTCCAAAGATAAAGGGCACATGGAATCTTTCTCCAGGTCCAGTCAGATTGCAAGGACTTTCTTCAGAGGGAAGTTGAAGGTGAGTGAGCAGAAGTTGAGGTGGACCAGCTGTCAACTTTGTCAAGGACCAAGAGCCCAGAAGAGAAGAGTCTCCTTCCAGACTGGCTTGCCCCCTCATAGCTCTCCAGAAGTCCCTTCCTGGACTAAATTCATCTTCACAGGGTTGGAAGGGGAGACAGGTACAGAGAGGAGACACAAGTTGTTTGAAAAACTGGCCCAGGTCCAGCCAAACTCATGCACACATGTTGGTTTGTAAAGCTAGTGGGATACTTAGCAGTTGGTCCATGGTTTGAAGTCCTCATAATCCCGTTGTAAAGAAGAGGGACTGGAGCACCTGGGTGGCTGTCAGTTAAGGGTCTGCCTTCGGCTCAGGTCATGATCATCAGGTCCTGGGATGAAGCCCCACATTGAGCTCCCTGCTCAGTGGGGAGTCTGCTTCTCCCTCTCCTTCTCCCCCTCTCCCCAGCTTGTGCCCTCTCTCTCAAATAAATAAAATCTTAAAAAAATATTTAAAAGAATAGAGAGGAGGGACTGACCAGTGTGGAGCTGGGGGTGTCAATACCATTCAGCAGAGGGAATCACCTCACAATCTAGCATACTCCCCGTCTGGGTTATCTCATCAGCCCTAACTTGCTGCCTCAGTGTGGTCGACGTATCCATGGCTGACATGCTAAATGGCACCAAACAAACCACACAGGCATGCACCATCCCCCCCACGTTGAATCAGCATCGGGCACCAACCCTCTGGCAGGTGGGCTCAGGGGCAACCGTCTCCCATTGCCTTCCACTCAACAGGTCTGGGGAGGGTTACATCCATTGTGGCCGTGAACTCCATCCTAATTGATTATTTTGGGAGCCTGGTAATAACAAAAGCAAATCCTCCCTGAAGAATTTTCCAGACTCTTACATGTTCCTTATCTTTAATTTCTTGTCAAGTTCACTGAACTGAACTGACTTTCTGCCCCTTGAAAAAAGCTAGCGGGAGAGCCTGCCACTTCTATTTAAGGAGACGTGTTTATCCAGTGTTTACCAAAATGAAGTGCCTGCCCTCCGTGTCTGGCAGGAAAACTCAAATCAGGGAAAAGCAGTCCTCGAGGTGGCAGAGTGGGATCAGAGCAGGGATGTCATTGTGAGGGGAGGAAGAAGGTGATGAAGGAGTGGGAGAGAGAAACGGGAACTGACAAGCCACCAACACTGAAAAGTCAGAGCAGGGCTAGGACTGAGGTCTGTGACTTTAAGTCCAGAGTATAAGAGAAAGGATGAATCTTTTTTGAAGTCACCTCATCTTCCACTCTCAGTGAAGTGGCAGTTCCAGACCACGAATGCAACAAAAACACCCTCGTGCTAGGAAGAGATGACATTTATCAACTACTTGCTGCAGAGACCTGCAACAGCACGCTAAACCAACACGGTTTTTCCATTTCGTTTTATTTTTTTTTAAGATTTTATTTATTTATTTGAGAAAGACAGAGAGAGAGAGCTTGAACGGTGGGAAGGGCAGAGGGAGAGACTCTTAAGCAGACTCTGTGCTTGATCCTAGGACCCTGAGATCATGACCTGAGACGAAATCAAGAGTCGGACGCTTAACCAACTAAGCCACCCAGGTGCCCCTTGTTTTGTTTTTTTAACCTCACTTCTGTTGGAAGCACCATTTTCCTAATTGACTCTAAGACCGAACAGCCTTGGGTGACTCCCCTCCTCCTCCCCACCCTGTGTGCCAGCCTCCAGGGCACACCACAGGGTCTGTATTCTCCACCCACAGGCCCCTCCCATCTGGGACTGTGGTGCTGAAGGGGGGCGGGGTGCCACAATCCACATCTACACTGAAGCAGCCTCTTGCACTCAACCTTCTCCCTTGACTTTTGCAGCAGCACTGACCTCCCCCTTTCCTGCACTGGAACCAGGGAGTTACATCACTGGCCCTTGTCAGCACTCAGCCATGCTCCACTTCTAATATCTTGATGTCCTTTCCCCTTGGGTCATGAATGATGTATCCCCTCTCCATTTCTCTCTTGCATTTTCAATCTCTGTGAAGTTCTCTTTGGTTTTTATGAGGTGATATGGTTTTGTAGCCTCAATTACCAGCTCTGTGATCTTGGCAAAGGCACATAACCTCTCTGTGCCTCGCTTTCTTCTATAAAAGGGAAAAGATAATAGTATCTATCTCATAGAGTTGTTGAAAAGATTATATGTTAATATATGAAAAAGTAGTGCCTGACACTCAGTAAACACTTTAGAATACTGCCTTTATTTTTATTTTTCTTCTTATGATCACCCTCTCTAAACCACATCTGGGTTCCAACACATGTGCAGCCAAAATCAGGGAAAAGGACTTGAAGCCAGAATGAGGAGTGAGGGGAGGCTGTCATCTGGAATGTGAGTAACAAAACCAGCATGAACATAGACAGAAGATGGCTCTGAAAGAGGGTGGTAAGGGTTCTTCCTCCTCCCTTGAGATTATAAATCAAAGAGTAAATCCTCAGCTCTGGGCTGTGTTCACTGAACTCTCCAATTTCACATGAAAGCCTGAAGCACACTACATCACAGAGAGCTAACTACCGAACCTTCTCGTAGAGGCTGTGGGTCACACGCACGGAGGGAGACAATCTCCACAAGGGCAAGATTTCGTCTGTTCCTATTTGAATGCCCTGCAGCTCTTTGCACACCTAGCACATGTCCAGTTGAGACACTGATCCTGCTGTGAGAAGGGGACAAATGCCTTAGGAGGGACACAACTTGGGCTCTAAAAGAGGTCAACAAAGGGAAATACTATTTCCTGCTGGAAGGATTAAGATTCCATGGAAGCAGCTCATGGAACTAGCTAGCTTTCAAAATTACCCATGAGTGTTCAAGCCTGTAGCACGAGGAGTGGTGGAGACAGTCGTCCAGTGTGAAGGGAGTAGCCCTGGAGGGAGAAGCAACAGCCTAGATGGGGTGATGAAGGCAGTTCAGGGGCCAATTAGTCAAGCTTCCTTGTATTTTTTTGTTTTTTTCGTTTTTGTTTTTTTTTTAAGATTTCTTTGAAAGAAAGAATGTGAGCATAGTGGGGAGGGGAAGAGGAAGAGGGAGAGAGAGTCTCAAGCAGATTCCCCTCTGAGTGTGGAGCCTGACTCAGGACTTGCTCTCACGACCCTCAGATCATGACCTGAGCCGAAACCGAGAGCGGAATGCTTGCCGTACTGTGCCACCCAGGCGCCCCTAGTTGAACATCCTTCTAAGCTATGGGCCCCAAAGTTTGTGTCTGGCAACAAGTTTCTCATACTGGACACAGTCTATTTTCTAGAAGTCCTACCTTTGCTTCTTTGAGAAAACACGTCAACATGTTTCTTTCCTCAGAGAGGTGGAGATCAGAGAAGAGGAACCCCACGCTTCTCCTACCCCAGTGATACCACGGCCATGGTTTTGTCTGAAGTGACTCTGCTGGCGATCTTCAGTGGCCTCCTGATACCCTTCCTCAGTGATCTTTGTGTATAAAGAACCAACCAGACCAATGGAAATGAGAGATGGGAGAAACCAGCAAAGACGTCAGGTCACAGTGCTGTGTGGGAACCAAGCATGGGACCAGACAGTGACTTCATTATTTTCTCTGCAGAAAATCTATGAGTCACAGGTGCACAGAATTGGATTAGTCAAATTCCTTGGTTCTTGACACACTCTTATCATTAGTCCTTGCAAGAGTACCTTTATTTTAGTTCTTTACTGACTGGTTTGTATAAACCAGTATTCACATTTATTTATTATTTTTTGTACTTATGCTTTTACTTCCTCACATTTCATAGTATAGTAAATGAAGAAACCACCACCCATCACAAAAACTAAAATGTCAACATTAACTCATATCTACTTCCTCATTCTATCCCATTTACCATTTCCTTGCTTTCATTTTTATGAAGAATGATCACATCTATAAGTATTCCTAAAAAGTAGATTCTATTTTGTTTTCTGTTTTGTCTACCTTTCACTTTTTAATAAACAAGTCACCATGATATCTATAATCTTTTAAGATGATTTACATTCAAAATCATATTGCTAAGAATCTCCATATACCTGCAGTGCGTTCATTTGACTGCTATATAATATTCCATTGTACGACTTAGACCATTCTCCTGATGATGAGAAAATGAATTGGGTTTATTCCAGTTACTCATCTAGCCAGAGTTTCCATTCCAACAAACAACTATTTGTATTTCCAGAGGCACAGGTCTCCCTAAGGAAAAAAACCAAAGGAGTAAATCCACTTTTATGTAATATCTTCCAAAGACAAAAAGAAATGCTCTATGGACCATTTGTCTTTCCATACCTTTCCCTCTCACTGTGATGGAGAATCAAAAGCTAAAAGTAAACCTAGAATCTCTGCTTTATCTTATCCCAATTTAGGGTCCAACATGATCCTTCATTCTTGGGTCATTCTGACCCTGAGAAGCCCTAAAAGATCAGGAATTACATGATGTTATTTTGGGTTTTGCTTACGTTACTGCATGACTTTGCCCCTTAGCCTCAGCAATGAGACCAGCCCATGAACATGAGAAGCTGGCCCAGAGTTACTGGATTATGAATATAACCTCACTGAGGGAGAAAATCCTTGCTCCAGGGTGGGGAGAAGAGGACACAAGTGGCTTCCTTAATGCAGCCCAGAACTTGGTAAAGTACCTAGTTCTAAAGCCAAATGCTGGGTTTGAGTCATAGGTAAGGGAAATAGCTGGGTTTTTTAAAGGCCCCACTGTTCTGGAGAAGGGAAAGAGACTGTATAAAAAAGTTTCTAAATCAGAAAGCAACTGCCCTACTTCAGAAATGTTAAAAGCTAAAGTAAAAATTTCTATCTTTTGATTTTCATCTAAGTATCTCCAAGTTAGAGCGGACGATTTGTCACTTCCAAGTGTCTCTGTGAAGTGAGTAACTAGGTCTGTGAAGCAGGTCAGGCAATTATAGGGTAGATTTTAAACCACCCTCTGCTCCCAAATTCACCAATCATCTTCTCAGTCTTCCAAGATGGGTTCTCAAAGTGTGGTCCCAAATCACCAGCATCAGCATCCCCTGGAACCTTGTTAGGAAGGCAGATTCTCAGACCACACCCCAGACCTACTGAGTTAGCCACTTCGAGGCAGGGGCGGAGCCCAGTAATCTGGGTTTTTCACAAGCCCTTGAGGCATCTGTACACTCAGGTTTGAGAGGCCCTGCTCTAAGACACCCCGACCGAGACCCCTCGTGGAGTCTACAGCACAGTCCCTGCATGGCCACCTCAGAGAAACAGCATCAGGCTCGACTTGACTTAAAACAGAGCAGTACACCACAGTATACATTCTGGGAATCATTTTCACACATTTCATGTTCAAGATGAGTCGATTTCTTAATTTACTTGGCATAAATCCGAGTGTTGCTAACCACGCTTCACATAACTGACAATATCTAAGAGCGGGAGGTAAGAGCAGGGTCTAGCATTGGGAGCTTCTGAGTTCAAATATCTGATATTTTTCTCTAATGACAATGAGACCGCAGGCGATCTCCTAATCCGCACCTGGGTTCCTCACCCCAGGAAGGGATCAAGCATGCCTAGCTGATGGGATCAATGCGAGAATTAAAGGACCGACTGGGGATGACTGTAAGTGCATGACTGTAAGTGCGCAAGAAATACTCATCGTTGTTACGACTGGCCTACTTACCCATGTGTTTGGTATGTATTGCTAAACACTTATGCTTCTCCAAGAATTCTTGTATATGAGCACTATAAATGTGGTGTGTGTTTTTTTAAAGTACTGTGACTTAAATAAGAAGGCAAGGTGTTTATTACATGACTAACCTCTAATACAGGTGACATAAGGTTTTTACAGACTACTGGGCTTCTGTCAGTAATGGTCAGAAATGGCTTACCAAGTTCACATGCTATGCAAAGTGGTTTACATGTTAATCCTCAGCTCAAGCCCACGAGACAGGTACAGTTTTATTCTCATTTTACAGATGAGAGAAGGAAAGCACAGGTAACTTGCCTGTGGCCACACAGCTCATAAATGGTGCAGCTGGGATCTGAAACCAGGCATATTGGCTTGAGAAATATCACAATAATAAACACATCAAAATAGGCCTTAAACACTAAGAATGCACACCTGCAAGGAACTTCAAGAGCAGGGAAATACGATTTTCTCCATAAATGCTTGCTTGCTCGCTCTTGCAAAGGGCATGCTGAAACCTTTGAAAATTCATTTACAGGCAATCTGCAGCTGAGGTTTTAACAAGATTATCACCATTCTGCTCTGCTCTGTGTCCCTCACGGAGAGCAAACAATTAGTGAACACAGACCACACGAGCAAGGAGACTGCTCTTTTTTTTTTTCTTTTAGCACATTAACCCTTGGGGCTGAGTCATTCACGTATTTTCAACAGAGATAACAGGATTGAATTTTCATTCTTAAATGAAAAGTGAACATATGGTGAATGCACTTAAAAGAAGTATTGCCATTTGAAAACAGCTAATAGAAAGGGGTTTTTCATGGTGCGGTCTGAGGACTCCTGCATCGGTGGCACCGGGGCTGTTTGCTGGAAATACACAACGACTCATACTCCAGACTTGCGGACTGAAATTTCTTCACATCATTCCCATAATCCACATTTTTAGCAACTGTCCCCAGGTGATCATTTACACACACTAAGGTACGAGAAACACTATTGTAAATGGCTCGTTTTTAATATTTAACTATAAACTGCAAGCCACCTGCTCAGAGCTGTTTAGTGTTTAGTAACTCCGCATGCTGTCTGCATCTTCCCATCTGGAATGTTCCACACCAGGCCATCAGCATTTCTCCCCTGGAATTAACTGGAACAGCCACACACTGTCCCAGCTGCTGGTGTGGCTCCGAGCACCCCATCTTCCACACTGCTCCAGAGCATAAATCTCATGAGGTGACCCCCCTGTTGAAACCCTCTAATGGCACCCACGTCCTTAAGATCAAGTCCAAACTCCCTGGCACGATTTACAAGCCCTTCAGAATCTCTTCAGCGGACGGTGCATCCCCGCCCTCCCGGTGCAACCACCACCGTTCTCCCGGTGCAGACTCCCTCCACCTGGATTATTCTCCTGTCCCTCTGGGCTGGCTAGCTACTACCTGTTTTCCAGGTCTCCAGCCTCGACCTTTAATTCCTACAGGAAGGGAATTCGGAGGCCCTCCTTTATGCTCTCACCTGCCCCCGAATTTAAGCAGCATTCATCACATTGCCGTGCAATGCCTGCTTGCTATTTCCCAGCAGGTTGTCAGCTCCTTGACGGCTTGTTCATCCCTGCATCCCAGTGGCTAATGCAGCCTTTAGCACACAGTAGGTGCTGTGGCCTTGACAGAATTCACACTATTAAAGGTCCTCCACTCGTCATTCAGCAACAGCTCCTGGAAAGGCTTTCTGAGTTACCTTCCTCTTTCCTTCCTTTTAGCTGGATTGATGGACAAGCATTATTTATAGGTAGGAAAAATATTCCCTCCACTCCTACCTCTATCCTACATGCCCAAAACTCTTAAAACTCAAGGTTTGGGCCCAAAACGTGGTATGCAAAAATCATGCAGCCTGGGAAGCCCTCTGTCTTATTCATCCCTGTCTCCCCAAGGCCAAGCACAGTGCCTGACATAGGGTAGACTCAGAAGAGTATCTACTGAATGAGGAGAAAAAAGGTACTGAATGAACTTAGAGATTTGACTGTGGAAATAACCCTACTAATTTTTGAGAGAGCTCAAAGGAAGAGAAGTAACAGGCCGGAGATGGACAAAAAGTACACGTGATTCAAAGCAGAGAAAAAGATAAATTCTGAAAATCACAAACTTCCAAGTTGGGTGTTGATCTGCAATAAATTGTAGAGGCAAGGAGGAGCCAGCAAGAGTTCACGAAGAACCAGGTATGAAAAACAGTTCTCCCTTCCTTTTCTGACAGAGCTCGGATTGCAGACCGCCACATAAATCACAGACGTGGAATTCGGTAGGCATGTCGTCAAACACTTAGGATTGTCTTACAAACAAGGCTGACATGCGCACTGGATGATGGCACAGTCCAGTACCCAGAGGATGCTGCCTAATGGGTTGCCTGTCAAGCTCAAGGGAAATCTCCAGTAATGTGTCACCTGACTCCGTCCCTGTCCTTAACCTATTTAACATGCTTTATTAATGATATGAATGCAAACATGAAAGGTATGGTGCTGACAACAGACTGTGGATTCCACAGGCCTTGAGGGGATAACTAATACAACAAAGGACAGATTCGGATACTAATGTTACAAGCTGATACATGCCAAAAGCAGAATGTGTTAAAAACTCTATGCCTGCTATTTCATTTAACTCCTCCTCTCAAAAACACACAGGGTGTCGACAAGTAAACTGTCCTGAGTGTGATGAGATTTGCCCCAAGCCACGAGCCAGTGAACACCAGAGCTGGCTTGCCTGACTCCAGAGTGTTTTCTTTTTCACCCGCTCTGCTTGGTACCTCCTGATCAGAATTCCCAAAGATCTAAGAACTGGAAACCAAGACGATAACATTCAATTTAGTCCGTTTTGAATATGCAATACACCTTGCACGTGCTAAGGCCCTGGGGGTGGGGCTGGGGAGGAGGGCCTGGAGAAGGAGAAGTCCACTGCTCAAAGATCCTTTCAGGAGGAGACGAGCTACACGGACAACTAGGATATGAGGGGACACGATGAGTGCAAAACAGATAGAGGGGTCCTGAGGGAACACTGAGGAAGAAGAAATACTCCCAGCCAGGCTGCGAGGGGAAGCAGGGAGAGGATGTCATGGACGAGATGCCACTTAAGATTCCGTGAACACTGCGCAGGATATGAAGAAGGGTCAGGGGTGCAGAAGGAGCAGACCTCAGGTGAAAGTGACGGTGTGAACTGAAACACGGAGGAAGGAAAACACAAGGAACATTCAGAATATACTGAATCCCTTGTTTGGCTGGAGTACAGTGATCCGATGAGATCAAGCAGCCACAAAGGTGAATTGTACCTGGAGAGTGGAAGAATGTGAACGCTATGCTAAGGGCACTTACTCTGGAGGCAAGAGGGAGCCATGAGGAGTTTGCAATGGGGTGGTGATATGAACAAAGTGATGTTTTATGGAGCTATTGTGGCAGCAGTATCTGGAGGACAGACTGGAGGCTGGAAGGCAGGGCAGGTGACTACTACAGTTAAGAGGTGGGTCATACGGTCACGGGGAGAGAGCCTGGACAGCAGGGACCCTTTCTAGTTCCGAACCTAGTTCTTAGGTCCGGAAAATTAACTGCATTGGGTCAAAATCATTTAAAACTCCAGGTGAATAGAAAAGAATTTAAAACAGGAAAAGCAGAAAGTAAGTGAAATACTAACAAATAGCGTCACGTTGTGTTCCGTGCTTGACTGCAGGGCTACCTAAGCAAAAGAACAACTGAGTGAGGGTGTGTATGTTCTCTGCACAGAGTGGAAAAACAAACAGGAATCATCTCAGTCAAATGAAAGAAAAAAATGTCTCTCGTATTGCCTGAGGACTATGTGAAAAATTAAATAATCTAATCAGAATGGATTGAGATGCTCCAAGATCAAGCTAGATTTTAATCTAGCACTGTGCAATCAATCTTTAAGGCAAATATCTTGTATTTGCAAGCACGAATATCAATAAAATAGAACAAATAAGCTAGGTAAATTCTGGCCATTTCTGGCATCTGCACAGTGTTGAAACAAAAGTAAATGGAAAAATGGAAGGCCTAGAGGGGTTTGTTTTAATTCAGACATGTGTTCAAGGAACTACAGTGAGAATCGAGGAGAGGGAATAATAAAGTCACATGGCAATGTTTCCAGGAGAAAGCCTGGCAGCACAACAGAGAGAATTCTGGATCAGGGGACTGACTTGGAGGATAGCAGGTGCAGGGCAGGTGGGGAGCTCCTGGACTCCACCCAGAGAGGGCTGTCCAAGGCCCCCCGCTGAGCAGAGACACCCCCCCCCCCCGGAAGGGGACTTCACCT
>NC_048226.1:75827174-75868039 GCF_002007445.2 Ailuropoda melanoleuca
GACACCCCCCCCCCCCAGGAAGGGGACTTCACCTCCGAGTCAGTGCTCCCACTGTGACCTTTCAAAGCTGGGTGCAGGTTGGGGAGAGAGACAAGGCATTCTGCAAACCAGCTCAGCTTCCAGCCGCAAGCTCCAGCATTTCACCTCACACCATTGTTTATCATTTAAAAACGATCTGAACTCTCAAGCTTCTGAACAAAGTGCTTTCAAATGTCACCCTGAGAAAGTTCTGTACTGATTCTTGTGTGGTTTTTTAAGCGCTTAAAAAAAAATGAAGTGCACTCACAATTAGTTTATGCTCTGCACACAAATTATGCTCTGAATTTCCACGGACTTGTTTAATGGAACCTTCCCCAGGATCTCAACTCAATGTGACATCTGGCACAGAGCACACATTCCTAGGCCAACACTTTGCTTGCCCTGCTATTCTGCCTCACCCCCAGCCCTCCACAAGTTAACTTTTTAAAGTCAAGTGTACTCGGTGTTCTCTCTTCTCTCCGTCCCTTTCCTCCTCACCCCACAATGTTCTTTGTAAAACCAAAATGGAATGGAAAAGCCAAGCAGACCATTACAAAAATACTGAGGCCACTCTCTTCAGGACCACTGGAGAATAACTGCTTGGCGGTAAAACAGAGAGTATGATAAGTAGGAAATGGTAGTTTGAAAACATCCTCAAACAATTAAAATAGTATGTAATTAATTTCTGTAGACTGTATCTATAAGCACCCCAAAGAGGCAAGACTAACAAGGCTCAAAAGAAATAAGCACAAAAGTTGAATTCCAGTGTCTCCCTGACATACAGCACTACACGAATATCCTCTGGGCTCTGGGGCATAGCCACTCATTCACAAACATCTAGGGAGGACCTACTAAGTTCTAGGCACTGTGCTAATTATAGAGGACATAACAGCAAAGAAAACATGGCTCCAGGACTTTTAAATTTTACCCTTGTGTCTCCAACATATTTTTAGGGACACATACTTAAGATGGTAAATAAGATTGTTTTTAAAGTGCAAGGAAATGATAAAACACATATTTCAACATAGTGGTCACCTCTGGGGGAGGCAGAGAGTGGGATCTGGGAGATCACACAGGCAACCTTGCGGGTGGTAATTCTAAAAGTGGAAGGTGGGTCACAAATATTTGCCTTATTATTATTATAGTGAACGGTTTACATGTGCATTATACATATATATTCTGGTTATGCATCGCATTTTATACATAATATTAAAAAGAAATGGGGAAGCAGCTAAAATGAATTTAAAATAAAAGATAATAAAAGGATAAAGAAAGGAAGAAAACATCGTCCATGTCCTAGAAAGGCTCTCACCCCAGCAGAAGAAAGAGCCATCTAAGAAATAATTATTAAATATAACGCGGTAACCGTAACAATAGAATTTAAAAAAAACTCTCAGGGAGTATATAGTATTTAAATTAAGAGCAATGGCATGTGAAATTCAGATACCGAAGTGTCTTTGCATTTAAGAGCCTGGGTGGCTCAGATGGTTGAGCGTCTGCCTTCTGTTCGGGTCATGATCCCAGGGTCTTGGGATCAAGTCCCAAATCCAGCTCCCTGCTTGGCAGCGAGCCTACTTCTCCCTCTCCCTCTACTGTTCCACCTGCTTGTGCTCTCTTGCTCTGTCAAATAAATAAACAAAATCTTAAAAAAAATAAAAATAAGAGCTTGGTTTAACCCTTTGTAAGCGTCACTACGGCATTACTTCCCCTGGGATGCTTTCCAGACTCCCAAAGTCTGGGTTCCATGGTCCTCCGCTACGCACTCATGGGACTCTGCACTTCCCCCAGAAACATGTTACACTTGTTACAAGGCCCCGTGTTTACTGTTACATCCCAGTACCTGACTCACTTCCTGGCTTATCAATAACTACTTGTTGATAAAACAATGAGTAGCGTTACTGGTTCGGTTCTGTTAAGTGGTGGCTGAGAGTGAAGAAAAAAGGGAAGGGTGGAAACATGAAGTTGGAGACTCCCATCCAAAATTCAAGGATGCTCCAGCTTTATACAGACAAAACTGCTTTACTATCCCTGGTACGCGAGGCTTGGCAGGGTACAACACAAGGGCACCACTTACAGATCCTAACCCCTTGCTCCGTGTGCCCTAGAGCTTCTCAGCCTGTGGCCTGGATCCTTCCCTTCCACGAACTGCCGGGGAAGCATTGGATGTCAGGCAGGATCAGGTTCAGCCTCCACCTCTCAAGAACAGTCAGGGCCGCCCACAGTCTCGGCAGAAATCAGATCTGCCTGGCAGAGGCGTGCAGAGCCTGCCTATCTCAGCTGCCGGGGTGAGGACAAGCAGCCAAACACTCAGGAAGATCCAGTTTCCCTGAACAGTGTCGCTACCCCGCAAGACAAGGAAGCATCCCTCCCTCTGAAACTGCCACAAACTCCCTCTGCTGAAAAAGGACTCAGCAAACAGAACTGACAGCTCGAAATGCTCCTCAGATGCCACGGAAAGGATGGGGCCCACGACTCATGCCTGCAGCACCAAGTGCCTCCGAACGCTCAACCAATTGCATCATGAGAGCATGTGACTGGATGACCGATAACAATGGAAAAGAAAGTGGGGCATTATTTTGGTCACAGACCAGCAGAGTCCAGATAAAAGGTCACCATGTTGGTGGGATGTTGCTATGGATTTACTATTTGCCTTGAAGCATTACAACAGAAGGCTTACTCGGGCTGCATGATCTGAGTGATACTGCATATGAAATCATGTTTAGCATAATAGAGTTAGGAATCTACTTGGACATATGTTGATTCCCAAGTTCCCCAACTCCAGAGAGCTCATTTTAAATCACATCGTAAAAATGTCTTCCCCTTTTTTCCATTCAAGTGAATTGGTATAGTCCTTGTTCCACATGCCACGTTCTTTCCAGGGCAAACAGATGGAAAGGGAGGATATGGCAGAGAAGAAATGGAAAATGAAAATGACATAAAAATAAAAATAAAGTTGCAAAATGTAATCTGGGTCAACTCCTCATGCATTTTTAAAACCAGCACCAGCAGCCTCTGTGCGCAGGGCATTGGCTATATTTATTTATTTTTGGCTCAGATGTCACACAGGATTAGTGCAAAAGGAGAAATCCCAGCATGGGGCCTATTTTTGTACAGATTAATCAATCATTTCCTATCTCTTCCTCTCCCATCACTCCCCAAACTTTCAACTTAATGAAACCGGTCTCTTTTCAAAGTATGTCATTTACTGCACTCTGAACGGAAATCCTTTCAGGAAAGGAAGTGAGTTTAAACTTTGAACCTAGATTTTAACTGTCACATTTTTAATTTATTATAAATATTAACAACTCATGCTACGGCCCAGTCCCTTTTATCTTACATCTCCACTGTGGAATGCTACATACCCATTAGCGGCAGCAAAATGGATAGGCAAACATTTGATTATACGTATGTGTAGCCATTTAACAAAAAGAGAAAGGCACGCATTGGAAAAGAGAAAACTAGTATATACATCTCACATTTTGTTAGGCACATCATTACGTACAGTGAATGCCGTAATTCCCATCAGAATACCAAGCACATAGTTAGGTTCTTAGTAGTAAGTATTTGATAGAAAATCGGATAAGCTGCCTGGAACCAAACCAAAGAATTATGCAAGCTCTGAACTACAGCCTTCCTTGACCACAGAGCATCGCAAAAGTGGTGACGATGCTGCTCACGGTAACTAATGCAACAGCTACTGTTGATTGTATGTCATGGGCCACTGATGACATCAATTTTCAAAGCAGCTTTATGGCATATGTACTATTATTAGTCCACTCCACAGATGAGGAAACAGTATTAGAGAGGGGATTCACACATTTTGAGGTTGGAAAAAATCCTACATTATGCTGGTTTGCAGAGATGGGCAGAATTATCACAGACACATCGAGATGGGGAAATGCGGCCTTACGCTACCAATTGGCTGAAAAACATTGGGAAAAGTATCATCAACATTGTTTCCATGTCTCCAAAACCACGATCGCAAGAGTTCATCATGCCCCCTTATTTGTCTGTTGCTCCTCTGAAGGGTGGAAATTATATTTATAAAATATTAAGGCAATGACCTAAAGACTGACCTCAATGACAAAGTCAGATGCAGACTAGTCACACACAGTCCATTTCACGTTCTCAAAGGGTGGTACCTTTTCACCATTTTGGGCAGTTAAAATTGAGGCATGACTAACAGTTGTCCTTAGCTGAATGGTTGGTCATAAGTACAGAAAATAAGAGAAACTTATAAGCTAGCATAATATTCTGTGCTCCCTCTTTTATGTGACTGAAACTGAATTTCTCTTGTACCATATAACACGTGTTGTGTTTTTTGTTTGGAGCTGCTAGATGCTGCTAACTACTGTGGATAGCCCAAAAATCTTCATTTTACACAATTTCAAAGCTATTGAACTACAGTTAGGCTTACCATATGTATAGTCTTCCTTTGTTTCTACTAATTAATTTTAACACCACAGGCATTAATCATTTGCCCACCAGATGAAAATCGCTTTAAGATGACTCATGTGTTTTACAACATTGCAAACCCAACCCGTATGTTCTTGGAACGTAGAGTAAAGAGGAAGTGTTAGATCAAATCAGTTAATAAAAAAAAAAAGAACACTCCTCCACACCCCAATTTCATGATCATGGAGAGTTTTAGAATTTCTACTGGATGCCACGTGAGAAAAGTAAATTAAAACTGGTCAGAGATGTGCTCTGAATAATTTCCCATGAACTGGCAGACATGAGCACAGGAGCAAGCTCTCTCTTGGTAATAAGTACATCGCATCTCGGCCTACACAGAGGCCCATTGCAACTATGCGTGGTGCCAATTAGCATTAATTGTGATTGTGCTCGTCTATTCCCATAGCACACAACTGAGTAAGGCCAGGCTTTGCATTTATAAATGCAGCATGCAATGCTCAGAGTTAGACGAGCATTCTAAAACGTACAAGTCCACTGTCAATTTTTCTCGTTTTGGCTTCAAATTGCACAAACAGACTCACAGATGACAAGGGGTACTTAAGACAATAGATGTGTGTGTGTTTAAAAGTTTAGTTACAGACTCTGCATTCAGAATATCTGAGAGGCAGAGCTGAAAATTTGCTTTCAGTCTACATTTTTAGCCTGCCACAACTAACTTTTCACACACACACCCAAACACAAAGAGCATATCCTCTGTGATTCGATATAATTATTTACTTACTGTGACTAATACTACTTACTTAGAAGGTAAGCTCCGTAGACTTTCATGGCAAACACTGCCTCTGCAAACAGCCTCCCGCCACAGGCTGGGGTATGTCTTGTGCAGAAATACAGTGTGAGCAGCTCATCTCTCCGTGGAGTACAGTCTCAGAGTGGGGTATCCATGGAGACAGAGCCTCCTCCATGTGCAGGGCAAGGAAGTTACTCAGCTGGGCACCATAGCAACAGGAGGCAGAGGGATGGCTGGCCTATCAGGGAAGAGCAGAGGAGCTTCTCCCTGGTGACTGCAGCATTTCAAATGAAACCATCGCCCTCATGAATGGACACAAAGCATTTAAAGAAATACCAAATTGTCAAATAGAAGGAAATGCTTGCACAACAATCAGGGCTAATCCTCTCACAATGCTGGAGCAAAACACTTAGTCTTTCCTCAGTGATTACATCCCAATGGGAAAGGAAAAAATTACATCAAAACTCCACACATTCCTAAATTTAATGGCAAGCATGCGAAGCTTTGAAAAAAATGCTTGGTGTACTCCATGAATTCCAGCTATTTAAATATGCAAGGCACTTCACAGTGCTGCCCAAGAGAGAGGAACAGGAGAGATCCGTTGTTGTTCTGAAGGGAGAAAAGGGAACCGAGGACTCTCTGGGACAACCCTCAGCATAGTCCTTCCAGATGGGTTTGCTTAGAGTAAACATATCTAGTTAGCTCCCACCAAACCCCTCTATTATATCAGAATAATTCTTACAAAAGAGGCACCTGTGATAAAACCGGACCAATGCAGAGGAGATGGTGAGTGGACATTCAAATGCCTTAATACTGTGCTGTTAACTTTTCCCACTTCTTATTTAATAGCAATGATGCCAGTGATCATTTATTGAACACCTACTGTATACCAGGCAAACACCAACACTACAAACACAGTACAAACAATGATTTTTGCAAAGATACGTGATGTGCATGTTGACCTCTTAGTGTGCGCAGTGTGCATATGTTGTTATATACCCCACATTTTATGATTCTCACAGGAACCTGCAAAAGCTGAGTATTAACTATTCCTTCATATTACAAAGAAAAAGAAAAGACATTTTTTTTATGTTACAAAAGAAATTCTTCTGCCCACTAACTTCCCTTCCCCCCCAGCTCTGCAGGTGGCCTGGTCCACCCTATTCAGTGTCTAAATATAAGGTGATGTAGCCCTCCTCCCACAATTACCTCTCAGAAAAGAAGAAACCCCATATATTAAAGTCTTTCCAAAGCCTCTTATTACAGAGCTCTTGCTCATAATTACCTTCTTTGAATAAAAAGTGCCATTTGAAAAGGCACATCAGTCTGAATCGATCTCAATCTGTGCTAGTTTGGGCTGCCTTTGGAGGTCAACTTATGTGATTGTTTAAAATGAAGGAGGCCAAGAAATTAAAAAAACAGATTTTGTAATCCCTCAGACTCTTCCAGCCTTTAAAAGAACACTTTAAATAGCAATGTAGTCAATGGTTAAATTGTACAGATCACAAAAACCCATATCCCTTGCTAACTGAACTCAAGAACCAAGTAGCTTTGGATAGTAAAGGATATGCTAACAGATCTACAGGAAAACAGAAAAATCAGCTGTCCCCTTGCTGTCCAGCAGATGTTGTGACAACCTGTAGGTTAACCTCCAATGTCCACCTTCATTCTCCCCTTCTTCCTCAGTAACAGGTGCCTCTTTGACTAAATGTCCTGGGATATAATTGCAAATGACTTCCGTGTCCACCTTAAAATGACTGAGTGGCCCTTGGTCCCTTTCCCCCTTCCTGCTGCCTGGTGGATGACAGCCAACTTCACGTAGCTGCCTACCAGCCTGGGTCACCCAAATACCTAGGCTTTGTTTAGCAAGAAACAAACTTCTGTCTGGTTTTAACCTCTGTATTTTAGAGTCTTTTTTTTTTTTTTTACAGTAACTTAACTGATACCCTCACAATACTTGTAGGTTTAAAAAAATGCCCAACGACAGCACCAGACACGGATTCAAATTGCTTCATATCAAACAAATTGGATGAAAGTGAAAATGATGTGCTCTAGAAAAGTCAGATGAGTTGAAAAGTAGCTCTACGGATATGAACAACTGAACAGAAAATTTTATATTAACCTCGAATAAAAAAATCAATGTTTCTAGGGGCGCCTGGGTGGCCCAGTCGGTTAAGCATCCGACTCTTGATTTCAGCTCAGGACCTGATATTGGCGTGGGATGGAGCCCCGCAATTGGGCTCTGCACTTGGGGAGTCTGCGTGGGATTCTCTCCTTTCCCTCTGCCCCTTCTCCCTTCACTCGCGCTCTCTCTCTTTTTCTCAAATAAATAAGTCTTAAAAAAAATCAATGTTTCTAAATGAATAATATAGTATAAATAAGAACATTTAACTAAGATAACAAATTTAAAAAACCATCAGATACGATTTCATCTAGATCTCCAAAGATTTACTCGAGCTAGCAAATGACATAACACTTTTTTATTCTCATTAGGGAAATGGGCTGACATTACATGCGGTCATATACACTGTATCCCTATACTTTTCTCTGTTTCCGCTGATTCTTTCCTAGGCTAAGCCATCTGAGGGCAGTGGACCTGCTTCCTGTTTCACCTCTTGATAATCCAAGCTCCACAGAGTAGCCAGAAGGATCTCAAATATTTATCTTAAATTATGTCTCTTCTTAAAAACCCTCCAGTGGCTTTCCAGTACTTGAACAATACAGACCTCACCTGCTATGGCTCTTTACCTTCCTAACTCACTGCCCTACCTGCCCCTTCAACTCTCCCGAAACATGAAGGAATATAGCTAAGTTCTCAGCTCAAATGCCATCGCCCCAGACACTCCCTTGCCTCATCCCCAGTACTGTCTATGTAGAATTACCTTGCTTTGCTTGTCACTATCTGAACTCCTCTTGTTTGTCTGCTTGTGTATCAGCCGTCTCCCCATGTTAAAGGCAGACTCCATGAAAACAGGTATCTTGTCTGTTTCTTCCCTCTATCCTTAATGCCTAGAGCGACAGCGTCAGCACAAAGTAAATGCTTAATAACTGTTAGTTGAATGAATGAATGAATGAATGAATGAAAGCTAGTCAATGTACAGCCAGGATTCAAACCTAAGTGTAGCACAAACCTCTTATATGTGATAAAGTGAGGGTTTCCTTCCTTTCCTTTCCTTAGACTCTGACATCACCTTTCTGCAAAGCCATAAACATTCTAGTCCATGCATCCAAGTATAAGCCCACTGCTGCCAGGTTCCTAAAGCGTTACCTAGGTTAACCACAACTTGCATCCTTGGCTGCTATCAGATTCAAGCTTAGGGGGTAGAAAATGTTGACACAGTGAATTACCCAAACGGACATACTATGTGGTTCAACACAGAACTTTTTGTCAATAACCCTGCTGTGCACCAAAACGCCACACAACAAATTATACCAGCAAAGACGACAGCAAGATCAGGGTATTTACCCTTCTGGCTCTTTTCCTGTCCGGGGCTTCATTCCTCTACCAAAGTGCACAGCTGCTTCACATGTGGCCTCAGAGTTCTCTTCCTCTGGGCAACTCTACCCTCCCCTCAGCCCTTTGGGATGGGGGAATGGCTCCAAGCTGCTGCGGGGGCCAAACATTTCACCATGCCCTGTTGGATCCCCTTAATTATGCCCACTCATGCAGACAGTCTCTTCAATAAACTCACCTCAATTAGTACAAAAAGAAGGTCCAATCTGAAGCATATATCTACATGATTTGTAATTCTTGGTTTCCAAGTTTATGTATAAAATAAGTTTCTAGGTTTGTTTCTCTTATGCTGGCAGTCGATAAATATGTTTCACGGTGGGTGTGTGGTCTGCTGGAACGTCTGCCATGTATGGGAGACCAACAATGCTTCGTTCTCAACACGTTAGAGCACTTAGGAAGCATTTGGCAGGCTCCCAAACCAGTGGCTAGAACCCGTACATGCAATAAATCCTAGCAGACCCAGGATTTGGATGGCTGTCACCTCTGGAAAGAAGAGGATTATAATTCACTAATTCTTAGAGGAAAACCATTAACGGACCATTTGGCACCATTACATTGATGGGGTGCACCATCAAAAGCACAGATGGGAGAAAGGCACAGAGTAAATATGTAACCCGGCCATGAAGACAAACACTTCAGTCCATCCAACACATTTAAGCTTTATTTTACTGGTCTGGTCTCTGTGGGGGAGAAGTGGTAGATTGTACAACAGTCCACCACAAAACATTCTCTACTGTATCCTGGGTGAGCATTGTTTCTCTCAGGGTGAAAGAAAGGTTCAGAGACCCATTTCAGTAGAAAAGTAAAAGCTCTTGTTTAAATTGACAAAGTTTAATGATGTCTGCTTAGGAAAGTATTCATGATATGCAGGGCAGCACAATAAACTTCTTGACAAGTAGGAAAGGACCAGTGTATGATTAAGTGGAGAGCACTAAAGACCTTAACATTCCTCTGATGTTCATATCCTCAGAGTTTATTGGTCTCCACCCAAACAGTCTTCTGTGTTCAATTCTGTTCATTGAAGTTACACTGAGGTTCATTGATTTTGTTATCAGCAACAGGAACATCATCTACATAGGGACTATATCAGCTAATTTATGAAGATTAGTAAGAATTTTTAGGGCTCTACAGACATTAAAGAAAAATAATTTGTCATATTCAACACATCTTTCTCAATTGTCACACTCCCTTATTGTAATTAAAATTATTCCTTTGAAGGCAGACTTTACAACCAGTGCACTGGTTAAGAGTTAGTAGCTCTGTTTGAAATCTACTTATAAGCTGTGCCACCTTGGATAAGTTACTTAACTTCTCTGTGCTTCAGTTTCTCCATCTGTAACACAGGGAACAACAGTACCCTTTTCTCCCATGGATGTTAGGATTAAAGAGTAACATGCTTGGACTTTTGCTGGGGACAGTCAACGCTCCATAAATGTTTGCTAAAATTTTTTTTTAAAAGATTTTATTTTTCTAAGTAATCTCTACAGCCAACGTGGGACTTGAACTCACAACCCTGAGATCAAGAGTTGCATGCTCTATTGAATGAGCCAGCTAGTGGCCTCTAGCTAAAAAATTTTAAAATCTAATTTCAGAGAGTTATCCAAGCCCCACAGTTACATCTAATATACCCTTCCAGATATTTTCATAAGGTTTTCAGTATCTAAAACAGATTACAGCCATTATTTGAGCCTGGGCTTTGCTGTTGTAAGACCTTTGTAACTATAAGCTATTAGAAAAATAACACCTTGCCAAGAAGGCTGGAAGTTTCCATAGAGCCAAAATCTTTTAGCACTAAAATTTTAATTTTTTCCACTCTATGAAAATATTTCTAAAACACTTGAGACATTTTTCTGCCCTCAGACACATCATTTTCTGCTGACTCCATCATCACAATGACTTAGTCTGTTTCTAGAACATTAATTACTCCACAAAGCGCTACAAAGCACTTAAACACTTAAAAGGCCACTGTGCTTTTTAGCGGTCTTCTCTCTGTGCATTCATATTTTCCCATTTCCTCGTTGTCAAGGCATCAGCTATCACTTTGTACTGTCATCAGAGTGTCCTCCTGGAGCAAACGCTGCTCCCATTTTATGTGATCTGGGAGCCCAGGACATGCTAGAATGCTGTTTCAAACAGACACAGGTTCTGTATGAGAGTTTTGAAGGGTTTTCTTATAAAGAAAGTGCATGGAATTTGTGACGTGTATTTTAGGAGCTACAAATGACCACTATGAACATTTGCTGAAGAATTATTTTGTGACAGGTTTAACGATGGGCACTTTACATTCCTTAGTCTATTTGATCTTCGAAACAACCCATTTTACAGATGCTGCCTATGAGGTTTCAGGAAGATAACAAGCAGCTGAAGAACACATGGTTATAAAGTGGCGGCATGAAGATTTGAACCTAGTGTGTTGGACATAGAGGCTGGTGGTTAGAAAGGGCTCCCAACCCCGACGCACGTTCTTTTCCCCAAGGACAAGCTGAGCTGAGTAAGCTGGGGGAGAAGTAGTAACTCCGCTCTCGGTAGCTCACGTTAGTTTAAGAACGGCTTCTCCCAGGTAAGTTGTCTAGCTCTCTTTTATCTCACTGGACGAAATTGGAAGTGAAAGCATACTTGTGATAAGCGCAGGAACATCTGTAGCGATCCGCCGTGGGAGAAAGAAAGAGCCTCTATCTATGATGGGAACCAGTGTCGATTAATCGCCAACCTAGTTGGTGCCTTCTGAGTTTTCTAGCATATGCCGCTGAATGTGGGAAATAGTCTTTTTAAAGTAACCAGGCCTCTGTTATTGTTGTGAGGTTATTACAGTTCATCTGGCCAGGTCTCCAATTTCCATAGCTCCGTGGAGTCGGATGACCAGGGAATACCACCTTAGTTTGAATGCTGATGGCACACAGCAACATCTTTCAAATGCAGATTTCAACATTTCAGTTTCTAAACGTGGATTTCTCTTAAATTACAGTGACCCTAACCATTTGCTCTTTATCTATCTCCTCCTCGATTAGCTGGTGTTTTTTTCTCCCTTTCTTGTCTTCTGATTATTTCTTTAAATCATGTAATTGTTTCCCCAGCTCTCCATCAAGCCTTGTGAGAAGGATTTAGTATTTGTTTTTATAAAATAATGACACCAGGTCTTTTTCTTCCTTGGACTAAGCTACACCAAGTAGTAAACATGTGTTAAAGGAGGCCCAGGAAGGTCATTTAATGTACTGGAGCAGTAATGCAATGCTGTTCTGGGTGGAAATGTCAGGAAGACTGCAGATCAGACTTGAGAGGAGCCTCTGGGAGCAGGGTTGCCCTGCTCGCCCTGCCCTGTCTGCAGACTCCTCAGAGCTCCCAGATGGAATGCCTTCGCTCCTTTCCTTCTGATCGGACCACAGGCCAGATTATCACACGGTACTCTGCCTACAGTTATAAGCTCCCTAAACGCAGGGATGACACTGAGGTCTTCTTTGCCCTGTCTCCCTGACGCTCTTCCCATGCCAAATGTAATTCCTTGCACAGAGTGTACACTGTGTTTCTCATTTAAGTATTTATCGGACACCTACTTTATGACAGGCACAGTATTAGGCTCTGGAAATTCAGTCTTGAGTGTTTGCTGAATTGAATTGTAGGTAAAAGGAAACCATGAAAATGCAAAGCCATTATCCAGCTGGACCGGAGGGATGTTTTCTTTTGCTCTTTGGTGGCAATTTTTAATTAAATCTGCATAGGCATTAAGTGATGGAAGCCAACGTGACAGAAGGCTCACTGCTTCCAAGAAGTTCCTGAGCAAGCCCTGCCTGAGGAAGGAAGGGCCGTCATGCTGGGTGTGCCACGGTGCCCAGTTGGCAAGGGGCAGGCTTGCTCAGCTCACCTTTCTAAGCTTTCCCCAGCATCCTGTAACAGATTTCCCTTCTCCTTCTGCATCAGATACTCAGTGAGCATTCTTAGCTCTTTATCTGAACGACTAAAGGGGCATTTCAAGAACTCCTTTTTGAGGTGAAGAGCAGTTTTCCAGAATCTAGAACAACGGACCTAAAATTAAATGGGCTTGGGTTATTTAATGTTAAGAAGGCCCAGAACGTCCGTACAAAAGACACTAATTGCTTGCTATTTTAATAAATTGGTATTGGTTCTAATGAGTTGATTTATTTTAAAAAAGTAGAGCATACTTCGAGAGCTGAAGATGGGTTTGGGCTGAGGGGAGCCAGTCACTTGGGGCTGGGGAGGAGGGAGAACACATTAACCCAAGAGCAGTATCTTCTTGTGATTTAGCAGATGATGTCTCTGCATTTTATAAACTGTAGAGTCATCCAGAGGCCTTGTTTCCAGGATTTCCTCTCTTCATATATTTATGAGACTGACAGGTTTATTCTGCCGAAAGTTCAGAGAACTATAGGTCACCGTGCAGATTTTCCTACAAAGAGCTTACTGTGCAGAATTGGGTCTCCCCCAAAAGCTCGAGCAACTTTTTCATTGATGACATTAAGAATTTGAGGCACCTAAGAAAGAAGCTTTAGGGGTCCCTTTGACCTTGGTTAAATGCAAATAAATAAAAACACCACAAGGTAAAGACTGCTTCGGTGATATGTATGCCTATGAGCAAGGAAATCAGAATTCTGGTGACAAAAGTTGGTATTTGACAAAAGCGGTGTTTCGGGCTTCACCTCTGGGCAAGGGTCATTAAGTTAGGATTCATAATTTCTAATAAAGGAGGTCCAAGAAACCTCAGAAATGGTAAGTGATATTTTGTGCATATGGGTATTTTTCCGGAGTATGGATTCATGGCCTTCGTGATTCTCAAAGGATCCATGAATTAAAGCAACATGAAGAAATGTTCTCGTTTTCTTCCATTTTTCCATTTTTCCTTCCTCTTTCTTCCATCTTTCCTCCCTCTCTCCTTCCATTTTTTTTTTCTTTTTTTGTCTACATTTTCTTCAGGAATGACCTAAGGCCTTAAACATTCTCAACAAGACAAGTGGCTGATCCTTAGAGCAAGTTGAGTACCTACTGTAGGATTAAGGACTTGCCCCGTGTGAATTCTGCACACACACATAGGGTTTTAAGTCTTAGGTTAACATATGATTATTCTTATTATGATTACTGAAACAAGGAAGGGCAATGATAGTCTTAACTCCCATTTAATCTTAGTTTGTTCTTGTTGGACCATACCTGTCTCCTGTGCCCCTGTTTCCTTGCACTGTCACCACTGTAAAATGTTTTTGAAATAAGGCGGGAGGTGGGGGGGGGATTGGAAACCAGAATGAAATAATTTTAAGTTGCATTCAAATCTGACAATACCTGCACAGTGAAATCACTTTTTCTTTGCAATTCATGAAGCTGACATTCTTTCCTGCACCATTTCATCTTTTCAATCCCATAGCCTACCTTTGGTGTCGAGCCCCCACGATGCACCGGACTCTGTGCTTTAGGAATAGAAAAAGAGGATGACAAGGTTCCTGCTCTGAAACTTACATCCCATATGTCAGAGAAACAGCTTCTACAGATGAGTACTCTCCGGTTAAAAGAAAATTGAGAAGATTTTTCCAAAGAACAAGTACAAATGGTCCATAAGCACACAAAAGGAAGCTCATTGTCATCAGCTGTGGAGGAAATGCACTATGAAATACCACTTCACACTCACGAGAATAAGCATAGTAAAAAAGACAATAACAGCCATCAACAAGGATGTGGAGATAGTGGAACCTTCGTACATTGCTGGTGGGAATGTAAAATGGTGCAGTCATTTTGGAAATGTCTGGCAGTTCCTCAAAGAGTTCAACGTGGTTACCATATGACTCAGCAATCTCTTTCCTAGGCATATACCCAAGAGAACTGAAAGCATATTCACAAAAAACTTTTCCATGGTTGCTCATAGCATCATTATTCATAAGAGCCAAGAAGCAGAAACAGCACAAATGTCCAAGAAGCAGAAACAACACAAATGTCCATGATCTGTGAGTGGATAAACAAAATGGGGTGTATAACCACACTAAGACAAGATGTTATAAAGAAAAAGCTGGAGTGGCAGTGGTGGAGAGGTATGTGAGAACTCTCTGTACTCTCCATTCAGTTTTCCTATAAAACCTAAAATTGCTCAAAAAAAAAAAAAGTCCATTTTAATGTGTGGTACGGCCATACAATGAAATATTATTGAGCCATAAAAATGAATGAAATTCTAATGCATGCTACATTGATGAACTCTGAAAACATTATGCTATGTGAAAGAAGCCAAACACGGAAGGTCACACACTGTGTGATTACATGTTTATAGGATGTCCAGAATGGGCAGGTCCACAGGGACAGAGCAGGTTAGTGGTTGCCAGGGGCTGGGGGGAAGGAGAGTGGACAGGGGCCAATGGGCAGGGGGTTTCTTTTGGGGGATGATAAAAATGTTCTGAAATTGGATAGTGCTGATGTTTACATTACCTTTTGAATATACTACAAACCAGTGATGTGTACTTTAAAAGGGTGGATTTTATGGGATGCGAATTGTATCTCAATTTAAAAAGAACCACTGAGCTGGAGGAGGGAGGGAGGCAGTTCTCATCCTTGGGTACACAAGGTAATGGTTTATTTGTTGGCTCTAATCACATGACATTCTTAAACTCACTGTCTCTGTCTTAAGTATTTAAGGTATCCAACACCCTTTTTACAATAACCATTTTTCTCTTTTATATGCTGTCTTCCCCCCTGTGTATCATTCCTTTTCTTTTTCATATTATTTCAAAGTAAAGGACTGTTCACAAATTCATCATGACTACCATTTATCAAGAGCCTTGGAAAGAGGAGATTTCTTTTTCACACCATTTAAGTTTTACCCTGAGACTAGACAATACTGTCTTTGGTTCACCAAAAGCAAGATGAAGAATAATCCATTAAGATATGCTGTGCAAATCAATTATTCAGAAAGAACAAAAGCAGACAGAGATGGAAGAGGACATGGGACCAAGCCTTGGCTCCACTGAAAAAACCTGTCTATAACTCCTTGCACAATAATGCCATCACCAAACAAAAATGAGAAGACAAACGTAAGGAATGAGGACTCATGCAAGTCAGTAATCTGTCTTTTCAGGCTCATAAATATGTACAGAATTACCTGTGGGAGTTGGAGAAAATAATGCAATATACAGGCTGTCTTTCAATGCCAATGCTCAGGGCTTTTTACTTTAAAGTTATAACTTTAGTTTTATTAGAATGATACTTGTTCATATACCGCATATAGTTCTGGGATATAAAACATTTATTTATATATTGCAAATTCTGAGAATTGACCTTTTCTGGTGTTCATGATATCTTATCCATTGCAATAAAAATCTCATTTCATCTCATATTTTGTAACTGTTGAACATCGACATGTATACATATAACATCGTACTCATAGTTAATTCTTTAAAAGCAAATAAAATAACTAGGTTAGTCAGTTTGCCCAGCCCTATAGATTTCCATCAAGGTAACCTGTTCTTTTCATAGTCTGTGGGCACTTTAGACGGTACCAAGTAATTTCTTAGTAAAATTTATGCTAGAATTACATAGTTTAAATGTCTGTTAGACCATCCGGTTTACATGTCTCCAACCTTGCTCCTTCTTCTATGTGTCTATAATGCACAGACATCCCTATACTTACTCAATTATTAACAATCAATACAGAAAATATTCCACTCTCTGCCTTACCTCCTTAAAAAAAGGGAGATGTTTCTGGGTACTGATACAGTGTCAGTACGGTACCCCCTGTCCTGATATACATTTCAAATGTGAAATCACTCATCTTATCGTTCTGAGAAAAACACGAAGAGTAAGTGTGTTTACCTGGCTTTACAAGGCCTGACTTTGGTTCCTTCTTATATCGAGATGACTGGATGCTTCCTTCACCAACCATTCCAACTGTGCATTTCTTTCTGGAAAAGTCTTCATCACTTCCAGGGCAAAAGCCAACAGGGCTGTTTCCAGTATCTGAGGGCGTCTTCACAGGAGACACTGACTGGCTGCTGGGACAGCCTGTATCATCTGGAAGACAGGAATCAATACGTGTTTAATGAGGAGGAGGAAATCGATGGCAAAGAGAAGCCGTGAGCACGTACTCTGCTTATGAGGACCTGGGCTGATGCCTGAGGATGACTCTCCTTTTATTTTCCATATTTTGGCCAATTTTGTTAACAAAGAAAATAGCAGCTATCATAAAACATATCTTAAGGCAAAACCTTCTAAGCTTTTTGGACCACAAATATTTCTGTAACTTTCACATTGCAAATACTTAAAGATTTGTTCATTTTAACACTTTCAGTAGTATACTTTTGGGTCAAAAACTGTCCATAGATTATTTGATGCAGTTAAGTAATAAAAAGTTCCCCACAACAACTTGAGGGCATTACTGTGAACTCTTCAGAGTTGTCTGTGTTAGGAAAAAAAAAAAGTTACTTGCATATTATTGACCACACCCAGTTTTCAATCACTTGGCCTATCAACGGGTTAACAGAGTTTAATAGGCAAGAGATCTGGCTTTTGGAGTTCAAGGGAGCAGAAAAAAGTTTGTTCTTTTTTTTTTAAATTACATATCCTGTATTATTAGCATACATACCCACCCCAAAATATATCAATCCATCATCTTGCTGTCTGGGATAAACTGGTAAAGTGAAAATGATATTCAAATTAGAAATATCCCCTTAACTTTCAAGTTATAGGTTATTACTATGATTATTATTATAAGTGAATATGCATGATACGAAGTGACCTGCCTAGATGCTTATGAGGCAAACAGGAGAGTCATACTGCTGACTCCTACAAATGCTTTCCAGATTTATTAAATATTCATGATGGTTGGTTAATTCATTTATACTTTGGTGAAGAGAACTGTACGGGAATTTAAAGTAAATCAATATTACTTAAAAATATTATCTCCTCCAAATGTGGTATATATTCATTACTAAATAATTCCTTATTATACAGAAATATTTTGATGGCAGAGCTACTTAAGTAACTCATTAGACCAAAAAAACCAAAAACCAAAAACCAAAAAACAAAACCGAATAGAGACTTTCAATACTAATAACTTTCAGGAGTATTACATTTTTATAAATATTAAAACAACAAAAATCATTTGCCATCTGAGAAAGGCTCCCTTAAACTCCACAGCTTTTTTTTTTAAAGATTTTATTTATTTATTTGACAGATATAGAGACAGCCAGCGGGAGAGGGAACACAAGCAGGGGTGGTGGGAGAGGAAGAAGCAGGCTCCCAGCAGAGGAGCCTGATGTGGGACTTGATCCCAGGACTCTGGGATCACACCCTGAGCCGAAGGCAGACGTTTAATGACTGAGCCACCCAGGCGTCCCCTTAAACTCCACAGCTTTAAACTCAACAGCTTTAATAAAGACAGAAACAGGCATGAAAAAAATATATTGGTTGCCTGAATAAAGATGACTAGAATCCATCTAAAAAAATCGTGGCCATTCCTTCATTTTTGGCTTTTATTTCAGATTCTATTATGAAATAGCCCCAGTTTCTGGAACAAAGTGACCTTGGCACTGGTAAAATGATTCATTTCTCCGAATTATTCTTTTTTTTTTTTGACTGTTGGACATATTAGAATCCACAGGACCTCAACGGTCCATTTCTGGAAGCAAGTAGTTTTGCTCTCTTACGAGTCCCCTGTTCTTACCAAATTCCGGCAGAAACTTTGGCTGTGAAGGAGGGTGCCGAGCCCCTCCTGGCTGCGACTGCTCAGCTCTTTCATCGCTTATTGTCCCTGCCTTTCTGTGACATTTGCATGTCCCATGCTACAACCCAAAGAAAGCCCAGCTCCCCTCTCAAGCTGCAAAGCTGCTAATTACTCAGACAGATTCCAGCACTCTTACAAGGCTCCACAGGCCTCACATCGCCTCAGGAGGTCCACCTTCTTGATTCCGATCCCAAAGCAGATAGACCCAAGCAAATGAGGTCTAATCATTCAAAATTATCCATTGCCTTTAAAATTATTTCCTTATGAGTCACTTCCATAAATTACTTCTTTTGAAAGAGAGATGGCCCAAATAAATAAAAGTCTGTGCTTCAGAGTCTCTAACCTAAAAAACAATTTTTCTTGAAAACACTCAGACCCATGGGGACAAAATCAAACAATTTCCAATATTGAGAAACACTGTCAAGATTATAATTTAAGTAAATAGAAAGCAAATGTGCTTTGTTGGTTCTATTATCATTTTGCCAGAGTTAAATGAGAAGGAATATGTATAAGCCATGTTTTCAGTACTAATAATGTCAAGGATTAAGTGCTAGGGTCTGGTTAAAAACTGGGACCTGAGGGGCGCCTGGGTGGCTAGGTCGTTAATCATCTGCCTTTGGCTCAGGGCATGGTCCCTGGGGTCCTGGGATCGAGCCCCGCATCAGGCTCCTCTGCTGGAAGCCTGCTTCTTCCTCTCCCACTCCCCCTGCTTGTGTTCCCTCTCCTGCTGGCTGTCTTTGTCTCTGTCAAATAAATAAAATAAAATCTAAAAAAAAAAAAATTGGGACCTGAAATTATTTAGAATGGGGTAGTTTGGAAGGCAGCAGGAATTTTTTTTTTTTTTAACCTGGAATGTGTGCTTCACAAGTCATCAATATTTACAGCTAATATCTCCAGGGGAAGGAATTGAGAAGGTTAAGACCTAAATAAATCTTTAACTTTCGGTTCCTCCTACAGCACCTGAATCACTACGTAAACTGGTGTTCACCCGACGTCTCTAGTATTGCGCTTCGTATTGAGGGAGAAACAATGGGAACACAGACATGATCTTTCATTGGTTAAACTACGTCTTGGCACTGAACCAGCCCACAGGCATTATACCCAGCCCCCATACCAATGGAGCTTATAAATAAGCAAAAGGAGCTGGGTAAATATCACTTACAATGCACAGCTCCTATAAACCAGCAAGCCTGTTAAGGCAAAGCCATACTCAAGAAAATCGGTGAGTTGTCAGAGAAGTTTGGGGTATTCACCTGTTTTGTCTGAAGAGATCAACACTAACGAAGGTATCTAGTTTGGAAAGGACAGGGCCATTGATTTTCCTACTAGAGAGAACAAACTTTAAGTTATGCAAAGTAAAACCCAAGCAAAGGCAACAAAGGTTCATGTACCAGGAAGTCATCTGGTAACCGGCCACACCTGAGGTATTTTCCTCTGTGCAGCACTGAAGAAGTGGTCGTTTTTTTCAACAAGTCTTGTTTAAGGCTCCTTTTCCCTTCCCTTCCCTTCTCTTTTCCTCCTCTTTTTTAACTTCATGGTCACAGTTGGAAGCAGACTGCTAGTCCAGATGAAAGTAATTCTTCCCAAAATTCTATGTAAAATATTTTTCCTTCACATTTACTCCAGGATGCTAAGAAAACTAAAGTCAAGTTGATGCTCCTTTGTTATTCATGTCGAATCTTACTATGTGCTAAACTACTTGTGGATCAAGCACATGTTAAACAGATTTATTTATTAAACCCACTTTGGTTAAACCCTTTGAGTATGCCTTCTGTTTCCTCCTGCTACTAGCTGAATTTGTCCTGTGGAATCCATAGATTTATAACGACAATATTTATAATTATGGCTTTTACTAATTATGTTAGTATAAAGAAATGATCAATGACAAAAAATTCTAATATGACACCATGAGGAAACTATTTCAGGGCAGGAAATGACAGAAATCCTTAATGATCTACCCAAAAAAGTGTGGAGTGTTTCAAATTTCCAGAAAAATGCTTGAGAAAAACAATAACATTTCAGCCTGGTTTTGACAGAGGGAAGTTTTGCTGCAAGACTTTAGGAAGAGCATGTNATGTTACACTGAATAAGAATTTTTAAAATGCTGCATAGGTTTTTAATATTGTATTAGTTTTTGTTTGTTTTGGTAGTTGTTCCTTTTCTTCTCCCTAAAACACTCATGTCTCTTTTAAAATACACACACACACACACACACACACACACACACACACACACACTCCCACCCTCCCTCCCTCCCTCAGCGCTTACGTAATTGAGCTTCTACAGTTCTTCATTATTCATGGTAAGTATAACTTCATTAAAAAAAAAAAACATAAAACAGGGGTGCCTTGGTGGCTCAGTTGGTTAAGCATCTGCCTTGGGCTCAGGTCATGATCTTGAGGCCCTGCTCAGGGGGGAGTCTGCTTCTCCCTCTCCCTCTGCCCCTCCCCCTGCTTGTGATCTCTCTGTCTCTCTCAAATAAATAAAATAAAATCTTTTAAAAAATAAAAAATATAAATAAATATAAATAAATAAACAAATAAATAAAATAAAACAGGACCATGTTTCATGTTTTACACATTGTGATCCATCTGAAAATATAGGATGACTTCCTTCTGGGATCAATAATTTTAAATCCCACTTCAATGGGGCCAGGATGGTCCCTGGTGGAACACGGGTAAAACTGACCCTTATTAAGGCTACTTATGATCACCGTCTATAGTGAAGGAGATTAATTTACATTTCCTCCTTGATTTACACTAAGGAATAGGTTAATTTTGTTCTTGTTGTTCATTTGCTTTGAATCTGTCAACACATAGGATGAAGTATAGAGAAAGAATACTCACAGATCCAGGAAGTCCCAGAAGTTGTGGCCCATCTAAAGTGCTATAAGAAATGTACCTACTAAATAGTTTGCTAATTGTTGTTAAGGAAAAAAAAGGTTAAGGTCTATAAGGACAGATGAGAGAAACAGGCATCTATTATAATTTTGCAGCCTGGAGGTTGTTAAAAAGTGTTTTTTAATCTGTTTTTCCTCTCTCTTTATGTTACAAGCTCTTTGAGAATATGGGATATAACTAATAATTGGACAATTACTCTACTTACAATTCTGAAAAAAGGTGTGTCTAAGTATCTTTTAAAATAATTTGTATCTTACTTTAAATGCATTAAAGGAACTTGCTAAGTTAAAGGAAATCTGTTGGGGTTGTTAAAATTTTAACTTAATCTTTGGCATTATCAAATTAGTAATTCTTAATGCAAGGATCTAGATAGAGTGCAGAAGAGTATAAAGAAGGAGAGAGAAAATAAACAGATAACAGTTTCCTATAACTGTAGTACCCAGAAAAAATATTGAACAATTTGGCTTATTTCTTCTTGATCTTTTAATTATGCATATGGTTTACTTGCTCACTTGCTTCGTGCTTTGTTTCAACATATAGTATATTCAGTTTCATTACTCTGTTACTGAGCACTTTCCTCCCGGAACTTGTTAGGCTATAAAGAAAGAAGCTATTAAAGACTGACAGGAGCCAATACAAAAGGGTCCACATTGGCCAAAGATGGAATAATTTGAGCATTAGAAAGAACAAATAATTAATTCAACTGACTGATACCCATTGAATATACAAAAAAAAAAAAAATCTGTGAGCTCATGGTCATCCAAAAAAATAAAACTATAGAAGGAAAGAAAGACCCTTTCTACCTAAAAGAATCCCAACCCCCTGGAAATTATTGGCAGCAACCCAGGGACCAATTCTTTGTATTTAAATTTGGCAATTGAAAGAAAGAACTAGTAAAAATCCTAATTGAAAAACCATTCCTAAACAAACTATATTTCAGTATAACTGAAACCCCTCACTGACATCACAAAGTTCTTCCATACAGAAGCATCTGGTTAATGAAAATAGATGGAGTAATAGAAACAGAAAGTTATTTTATAATTACTTCTAATGAAATAATTGATTTAGATAACACACATAATGGATGAAACCATTAGACAATAGTCTGATAGAGAATTTACAGTGAAGGGATCAGGCCTTACCCATCTGCACCCATTCTCAGCATTACCAATGGTGGGATAACAGACATTAGGTACCTTCGGATGGCATGCCAGATGAAACACACAGCATTCCCCATGAAGTATTCTTGCCATAAAAATTTCCCCTGCGTCTAACCAAGCTTTAGAGCTAATGTCCATCTTATAAAATATATGGAGAACAGAGAGTAATGAGTCAAATCAGGAGCTGGCAAGCTGCAAGCTGTAGGCAAATTCTGCTTGCTGCCTGCTTTTGTAAATAGAATGTTACTGGAACACAGCCATGCTGAATCCTTTAGATAGTGTCTACTGTGGCATTCAAGCTACAATGGCAGAGTTGAATAATTGTGAGACAGATCATTTGGCTAGCAAAGTCATAAATATTTACTATTTTGTTTTTTACAGAAAAAGTTTCTTGGCCTCTGGATTAAATGCTATGAGGAAGCAAACAGACACCTTCAAGACAACGGGGGTTATTTCAATGTTGTCTATCATACCAAGGAATTATGTTAATTGTGTAGTAATGAAAATGGCACTATGATTATGTAAGAAAATGTCGTTTTTAAAGAAATGCAGGCTGAGGTGTGTAGGCAGACATAAAATGACATGATGTCTGGGGATTTGCTTTTTAAAATGTTTCAGCAAAGTAAAAAAAGAAAAAAAGGAATAGATGCAGCAAATATGACAGTATCTTGTCATTACTTAATCTGGACAAAGTAGATAAGCAGTATATGGGGATTCATTATAATATTCTGGTTTTGAGTATGTTTTAAAAAGGTTCAAAATGTTTTATTTAATTTCTTAAAAAAACATTATTTTAAATGAGTTCTTATTTAAAATAGATATAAATATATCACTTAAAAATCAATTCCATCTTGTAGTGTTATTTAGGGTGTCTCCAATTTTGTCACTATTATTGAAATTGTTTTAATAACAAAATAAATCTTTGGGGGCACCTGGGTGGCTCAGTCAGTTAAGTGTCTGACTCTTGATTTCAGCTCAGGTCATGATCTCAGGGTCGTGAGATTGAGCCCCACATTGGACTCACATGCTTGGCGTGAAGCCTGCTTAAGATTCTCTCTTCCTCTCCCACTGCCCCTCCCCCCGGCTCACATGCATGTGAGCTCTCTCCCTCAAAAAATAAAAATAAAAAATAAAAAAATAAATCTTTGGTCAAATTTTTTATTATCTCATAGAATGTATACCCAAAGTGAAATTACTAAGCCTTCAAAAAAGTTTGGGACAACTTAAATTCTTATTATTGGATGAGAGGATCCCACTTACAAAAGGCCTGCCAATACAGAGTACTATTTGTTTGCATTTTTGCCAAGTTAATAAAAAATGCATTTTTGATTTTTTAGTTTGCACATATTTAATTATTAGTGAGGCTTAATATGTCTTTCATATGTTTGCTGGTCTTTTTTACTTATTCTATGAATTGTTAGTTTGACAACTTTTTTACTAAGATGTTAAGGATTTCTTATCGATCTGTAAGAAATCCTTATACATGAAAAGTATTATAGTTCACTGAGTTTGTTATTAATTTTTAATTTATGTTTTGAGATTTAAACCTTTTTTATTTCTAGTTGTCAAATCTCTCCATATTTTCCTCTGTGATTTCTTCCAATGTTTTAATACTTAGACTATTCTTCACTCCAAAATCAATTAAATATTTACTTATACTTTCTTCTAGATATTTATAGTTTCACTCTTCACATAAATTTAATCCATCTCAGGTGCCTGGGTGGCTCAAATGGTTAAGCGTCTGCCTTTGGCTCAGGTCATGATCTCCAGATCTTGGGATGGAGCCCCACATCAGGCTCCCAGCTCAGCAGGGAGTCTGCTTCTCCCTCTCACTCTTCCTGGCTGCTACCCCTGCTTGTGCTCTGTCTCTGTCTTTCCCTCTCTCAAATGAATAAATAGACAAAATCTAAAATAAATAAATAAATAAATTTAATCCATCTGGAATTCATTTTAAAATGCAGTGTGAGGTTAGATACTAACTTCATTATTATTTTTAAAAGTTTTAGGAAATCTATCCTTTCTACATTACTTTGCAATGCTTTTTTGATTAAAGTTTGAAAGCAATGAATAGTTTTTGCAAAGTCAATATATATATATATATATATATATATATATATGCTTTTGTGTGTATATACACTTAAAATCCACATTTTAAAATATTCAGACTGCCCAAAGTGTGTGCGTGTGTGTGTGTGTGTATCATATAATTTCTTGATATTGAATTGAAGTGTCTACCAACCAGTGTCCTCAAACTTTTGGTGGCAATTATGATGACCACGTCTCTACTTCAACATCTTTGTACCAATTACATTAAAGAATAAAACAAGAGGTTCTAAAGATTATAAACAAAATATTTCTTCAAAGTCCAAGAAACACTGCTAAAACTTCTGGTTCATTTTTGAATTTAGATCTCAGAGCTCATTTGTTTTCCAAAATGCTGAAATAAACAATTCCAGAAGACGTACTCAAAAATAACATCAGGCAGAAGAAAACATGGTTTTGTGCCATAATGTCTTGAAACATTCAGTTATGGTTTGATGTTGTTCAATGTTCAGTCGCATAATTTGGAGGACAAAATCACTGCTATTCTAAGGAAACATTACTTTAAACTATAGGAAAATCTAGTTGATTCTCATGAATGACCAAAGCATTTACAGACTACTTATTCAACCATGCAACAAATATTAATTATCTACCATGTGCCAAACACTGGCATAGGTGTTTGTTTTCTTCCTGCTTCAGATACTGACATTTCTCAAGACACTCTGATGGAGACAAAAAATGTCACAGCCTAAACTCATGGTTAATCTGAACCCTGTGAAATTCTTACAACGAACCATTCAAATGCACTGAAAGGTGCATGTAAAATAAGAAAAGTGATATTTATTAAGTAGCTATCACATAGCACCAATTTTTAATATCTTATTTTATAGGTGGAACAACTGAGGCTCAGAGATGTTAAGGATTCCACAGTCACACAGCTACTAAGTAACTGACTCAAGATTCAAACTCAGGTTTGCCTGACTCTAAAGTCCTTTTTTTTTCCACCAATGCAAGCTCGTTTCTTTCTAAAATTTTCTACCTACGTTTGTTCCAAGAGGAAACAGCAGCAATTCTGGGAAGGCTCAAATTAAAAACAGACAAAGGAAGCTGTTAGAAAGAAGCCATCCCATAATAAACAGGCCACAAAAATTTGAGGCTAGAAATTCTAGCTGGTTCTAGTTTTCCAATATTCTTGCTTCAACACAGTAACCATATAATGCTTGCCATTTAGACAATTTTGCATTCTAGGTTTTGAACAGGAAAATTTGAACTTCTATTCCTTTACCTAATTTTAGCATCTTTTTGGAGTGAGAATTCACAAGTCTACAAGGCTCTACACTAATTCTGCTTCAGTATTATGCAATGTGACACTACCCAATAGCCAACGTTGAAGTGAAAGAATTCTATCCATCCAACCATCCATCCATCCATCCATCCATCCATCCATCCATCTGTCCATTCATCCAACCATCCATTCTTTCCACAAATATTTACTGATTTCCTGTTAGGTGCCAGGTAGCCTTCTAGGTATTAGGGATGTTATGATGATCAAGACTCTCTAAGAGCCTTGTCCTGAAGTTTACATTCTGGTGGTGGAAAGAGACAGTTAATAAACAAGTAGAACAAGAAATCCATAGAGAAGATATGTGACTGTGATGTACTATTAATGAAACAAACTGGGTGATATTATATAGACTAGCTAGGTGGGGGGTGGGAAGGCACTTCATTAGACAGGGTGTCATGGAAGACCCTGAGGAGGTAATCTGAGCTGAGACCAAAAAAATGAGAAGGAACTAATCACGGAAAAGGCAAGGAAAAGAACTTCAGGCAGAGGGAACAACAAGGAGCTTCGTGCATTGAGGAAACTGAAAGGAAGCTGGGAAGGCAGAGAGGGAGAGAAGACTGATGACAAGGTTGAGGGACATAGAAGCCCGATCACATGCAGGACCTTAGACCAGGAATCCTAAGTTTATGTTAAGTGCGATGGAAGCCATAACGTGCATTAAGCAGATGACAACAATTTGGTTTGTGGAGAACAGACTGTAGTAATGATAGTGTATGTGGCTAATATTTACTGAGTGCCTACTAAGTACCAGGCATGTTCTAGACACCTAACACAAGTCTTAATTAACAGAGTCTAATATCCCTTCGAGACGGGCACTAGTATCATCCTGCTTTGCAGAGGGCATATAAAACCAGCACTAGCGATTATGCCACCTGCCCGGGGTTGCACTCAGTAAGTGGTAGAGCCATGGTAAGAATCCAAACAGCCCGACTCCAAAGCCTTCTTCTTAGCCACTGTGCTGTGATTTAGGAATGAACAAGCCAAAGCAAGTAAATGCGCAGAAGCCCTGCCATCGTGGAAATCAGAGATGACAGTGGTTTGCCTAGTTGGTAGCAGGGAAAATTTAAGAAAGTAGATGGATTTGGGATATATTTTGGAAAAATAATCCAAAGCATTTAACTCATGATATTGAAAAATAGGAAGAGATCAAGGATGGCTTTGAGGTTTTTTACATAAGCAACTGGTCCATGGTGGCCATTTCTGAGTTGGAGAAAATGGGTTTATGAGTGTGTAGGGGCTGAAGCCAAGAATTCTGTTTTTGAGGGGCACCTGGGTGGCTCAGTCAGTTAAGAGACTAACTCTTGACTTCAGCTCAGGTCCTGATCTCAGGGTGGTAAAACCAAGCCCCGCATCAGGCTCTGTACTGAGTGTGGAGTCTGAGATTCTCTCTCCCTCTCTCTCTCTGCCCCTCCCCCACCTCAAGCGGTCTCTCTAAAAAAAAAAAATCCGTTTTGGATATGTTAAATTTGAGGCACAAATTAACAATGACCTTGAAGATATCAAGTAGGTAGTTGGGTATGAGAGACTGAAGCTCAGGGGACAGGCTAAGAACATCACCAACCTAAAGCTGAGCAATTTAAAGATGGCCACCCTTGGGGAGGACAGGAGGAGAAGAGGGCAATGTGACACTACGGGGACAGGGAGAATGGGGAGCCAGCTATGCGGTCCAAGGAGTGACTCCAGAGGTAGGAGGAACCTCAGAGTATTGGGACCGCAGAAGCTGAGGAGGAAAATCCTTCCCAAGGGAGGGGGTTGTTCGATCGTGTTGAGTGCTGCTGAGAAGTCAAGGAAAATGAGGGCGGACAAGAGAAAGATCTGCCAGCATGGTCACCCACATGCTTAACAAGGGCAAATTATGGAGTTTTGCTGTGAAGAGAAGCAGAGAAACATGATGGCAGGCACAAGGAGATGAGGGGTCAAAAGCAGCTTATTTTCTTTTAAGGGGGTGTATACTCGAGTGATTGTATGTGTGAGCGGATGGAAATGAGCTGAGGAAGGAATGCAAATGAAGCCCTTCCACCAATACTTGTCACCTACATCTATAACAATGGAGAGTGGAGTGATTATTTAATGAATGTCTCCCTGGTTTCTTGGAGACAAAATAATCATCTCACACGTAAACATTCCCGGGATTTCTGAGCTATTTTGGAGCTTCCAGTGCTCCCATACGTCATTCTGGTGCAGCCCTCAGCAGCAGAGGAAGACAAAGTGAAGGGAGGCAAGTCTCCATTTCTTCATAGGACTTGTGCTGTCTTGGAAACAAGGGCCTCTACTTGTTTTTGTTTTTTTACCAAGCTTCAAGTTGTTTGATTTGTGTTAGCAGCCAGAGGGGAAGGAATTTGGAGAGGAAAACACCTTGGGCCAACTAGTGAATGTAGTGTGAGGAAAGAATCTCTGGGGGAGCTTTGGTGAGGGGGGAGCTGGTGTGGAAACTAGGGAGCAGGGTGGCTGTGTCACTGTCCCAAGACAGGTGTCCCTGGCGGGGACTGTGGGGGAAGGAATCTGTCCGGCAAGCTTCCATTTCTCCTGCTCCGTCCTTTGTAGGGTTATTATCTTTCCAAAATAGGCATGTTACTAATACATCTGACCTTCCTTCTCCTTAGCAATAGGAGTTTATCTGCAGCTTCCAAGCCACGCCTTCTTAAAGACACAGTTATTTATTTATTTTATTTATTTTTAGGTTCCTTTGTGGGAGAAGATGGGAGAGAGGGAGATGGGGAGATGGAAGGGGAGATGGAAGGATCAGAAGGAAAGTGGAGAGCAAGACAAAGACACAGACCAAGAAGCTATCTTGTAATCTCTTGAAAACTTTATAACAAGGACACTGCAAACCACTCCACGGACACCTGAAGTACAGTTAGCTGTCTTGCAGCAATGTAAATATTTTTCCTTCTGTTCTGTTCTTCTCACATTGAGAATCTGAACATAGTAAGAGTCAAGAAGGTGTAAGGGATACCAATGGAAGAAAGTGAAGGATAAAACAATACTCCTAGTTCCTGCAGTTGTTACATTTTTCTATTTGAAAAGTTTTTTCTATTTGAAAAAAAAATTGTTTTAAAAAATAATTGTTTTAGGTAATACATGTGTATCGTGGTATTTACTTTGTTTAAAAAAGGGAACAAAGAGAGAGAGAAATATGCTCATATAACAGTCTGATTCCAGTAATATTAATAAAATAATATTCTGAATTTTATGAAATTTACCCCCACAGACAAAACATCCGTCTGCAGAAGAATGGCTAAATAAAGGACGGCCCTCCCCAGGGTGGAGTACGTGCTGTCATCACAATGAGTGAGGCGACTTCTCTGACAAGCAATGACACGTACTGCCTGACAAGCAATGAGTACTGCCTGGATACACATTCTTGGAGGGCAAGGGTTCTGTCACAATTGTCCATCACTCTAGAGAGGCTCCCGGGATAGCACCTTGCCCACAACAGATGTTCAGTAAGTAGTCACTTAACAAATCAACAGAAAGGACCACAGATCAACAAAGCATGATCTCACTTTGGCAAAAAGCAAAACAAAATAAAACCTGTAAATGTGATTACCTCCACTCAATGTGTTTGCACATTTTTATTACTTTTGAGTTTAAAAAGATACAATAATTAGCGTTAATAATAGAATCCTCACAAACACTTCAGAATAAATAGAAGGGTGGGTTAGGGTCCACAGACTCAAGAATTCTAAGGGTTAGGTTAGGGTCTATGAGGAAGGCTAACTGTAAGGGCACCCACACAAAATGATGGAATAAAGCCTGAGCCAGCCAGGAAAAAGGAGGAGCCCCAGGAAAACTCACACTGAGCAGGGAAAAGCCTGGAGGATGAGTTTCTGCAGGGATGGGGGTGAGTGTGGATAAGCCCACGCGCTAAGCACTGGGATGCACTGGAAAGCTTGGTTTGGGTCCCCTAAAAAGAGAGAGCAGGCAATCAGACCTACAAATACAGAGAACAAACTGGTGGTTGCCAGAGGGGAGAGGATGGGGCATGGGGAAAATGGGTGAAGGGGAGTGGAGCTATAGCCTTCCAGTTACAGAATGAACAAGTCACGGGGACAAAAGGTCCAGCACAGGGAATATAATCAATGGCACTGTTACAGCATCACATGGTGACAGACGGTAGCTACACTTTGAACACAGCATAAGGTACAGAGTTGTTGAACTATGTTCTATGCCTGAAACTAATGTAATATGATATGTCAACTATACTCAAATAAAAATTTTAAAAAAAAGAGATCAGTCAGCCAGAGGAGTGTAACCCCAGGCAGTGGAGCCTGGGGCACTATGACTGTCCAGCCCTGTGAGCAGCAGCTGGGACAGGTGTCTCTCTCCCCTCTGTCAGAAGAGGGGTGCGCAGTGTCTCCGAAGCAGGAGACAGCCAAGCTGNGAGGGGGGGGGGGGGGGGGGGGGGGGGGGGGGGGTGTGGAGCAGTTGCTGTGCCTGGGGGCCAGAAAAGCCCCCTGCCAATCAGCAGCCTTGCATACCTGAGTGCGCCAGGTCTCCCCTGGGTCAGTGGGAGGAGACTGGCCCTTTCTCAAAAGCACCTAGGTAGGGTGGGGTGGTGGTTCTTGTCCAGTTGTAGTCCTGGGAAATGTGGGTGTGTGGCTTTGTGCTAACTTCCTTCTTGACTCCAAACAGGGCTGTGGTTTTTCTCATGGCTTGCAAGTGCCAGTTTGTGAGTAGAGCATTTTCTGATTTTCCTAGCAAAAAGATCTCTCTTCTAGGTACCCACAGCCCTGGAGTCATGGTTCTCTTACAGAGATTACTCTTTTTGACATTTAGAGACGGTGAACTCTCAAGGACAGGAATGTTTCTCTCATTTAATAAGCCCATTAAGCTGAGTATTGGGTACTGTTCTAGTTGTTTTATTCTCCCAACTACTAAGACTCTCAATAAATTTTATTAAATGAATGAAAATACTTGTCCTGTTCTCATAATTATGCCTCCTATCAAATTTCAATAAATACTTATTAAGCAACTGCTATCTGTCTGGTATAGTGCAGGGAACAATACTGTCCCCGCCTTCATGGAGCTTACAGTCTACTGGGGATTCAGGTAACTAAATTTGAAATTTAAAAACCAGGTTGGTCATGTGGTATGACAGAGGAAGCATCAAGGGGCATGTAACCTAGCTGTGAAATATATCCTTCAGCTACCTACCCTGACCTGTAAATACACTTACCTATATTCACACCCAGCCTTTCTTTTCTTCTTATACACGTCTTTTTGGGTTCACCCCCAGTCTTGTTACAAAGTTAACACTTTTCTATTCTCTCTCAATCCCCCTCTCTCTCTCCCACTCCATGTGTGTGTGTCTGGTGTCTTTTTTTCTTATCTACTTCCCCTCAGCCTAAAAACTTTATCACAATACTCTATCTTTACTATAAATGCTACATTTGTTTTCTTTTTTTTTTTTTGGTGTATTTTTCAATGATTTATTAGTTGCATATAACACCCAATGCTCATCACATCATGTGCTTCCTTAATGCCCATCACCCAGTTACCCCACCCCTCGACCCACCTCCCTTTCCACAACCCTCAGCTTGTTTCCCAGAGTCAAGAGTCTCTAATGGTTTGGCTCCCTCTCTGATTTGTTCCCAGTTTTTCCTCCCTTTCCCTATGATCTTCTGCTCTATTTCTTATATTCCACATATGAGTGAAACCATATAATTGTCTTTCTCTGATTGACTTATTTCACTTAGCATAATACCCTCCAGTTCCATCCATGTTGATGTAAATGGTAAGTATTCATCCTTTCTATTTCCTCTTTCCCACCTGAGTTTGTTTTATAAGGTTGTCTACACTCTATTTGTCACCTCCCATTCACATCTCAGCCTGATGCAGTTTGGATTCCCTCCCTACGATTTTCCGGGATTGTTTCTGCCTAAGATCACTGATACCTGGTGATTTTATCCTTGAACACTTTTTAGTGCACCCCTTCCTTAATCTTGCTGTGACATCAGAAGCTGTTGGCCACTTTCTTCTTGAAACTCTTCCGTTAGGATAAGAGACACTGTCAGTCTTGACTCTCCTCCTTCTTCTCTAGGTGCCTCCTTCTTCTTGGGTGCCTTGGTTTCCTTTTTCTGTCTACTCCTGCTTTATCTCAGAGGTCTAGCCTTGGGCCTCTAATCTTTCTCCATGCACTGCCCTCGGGTAATATTATCAACTCCCTGGACTTCAGCTACCAATAACTCTGACTTCTCTTTGGAGTTCCAGACCTTTCCCTTTATCTCAAATGCAACAAAGCTTAAACTCAGTGTCCTTCTTCCCAGTCCTGCTGCTCCATTTGTGTTCATCCGGTGGAAATTTAGATACAACTTTTTCCTGCCCCTTCCACTTGCAATTGGTGACTAAGACCCATATGTTCTAGCCCCCAAATCCTCTCCCATATCATTTTACGGTCTTTAACTAGACTGCCACAGTGGCTTTCAAACAGGTGGGCACCTTGCCATCATTCCTGCTTCCTTCCATCTACTGTCCAACACATAATCAGAAGGATTTTTCTAAATTCTAAATCTAGTCACAACTCTTGCTGAAAACCCTTCCATGACTCTGCAAGATCTTTAGGAATTGCAAAATGGCAGCCCATGAGCCACATTTGGCTATTTATACATGGTACTTAGCTGGCAGAGTTAGTAAAAAACCTGAGTTTTTAAAATTTTGAATATTGTTAGAAGGAGCACATGCTGTCCAGTTCTAGAGTCCCCTCTATTGTCATCTATCCAAGTGGACTCACTCTCTACATTACTTGTCTAGTTTCTGTATAGATCCTTGATCTCATGGATCGGGATTAGCACAACATATAAAACCTTTCCTGATGTGGCCTGGCCTACCTTGCTAATCTTGTTTCATGCTTTTAACTCAGGTCTATGATGCCAATGCTCATGTTTATCCACTACACCACACTAATTAATGTTACTTCTTTGAATGCTTGGGTTTATGAAATGTGAGAGGCCAAGGTTGATAATAAATGGAGCAATAAACTCAACTTACAAGGAAGAAGTGTGTGTAGAGTGGGCATAGATAAAAGGGACAGGGAAACCAAACAGGTGAGTGGAGGCTGTCATGCGGGAATCGCATCTAAAGGCGTGTTATCCCACTTACTTTTTGGCACCAGGCTTAAGGCAGTAATTGATTTTTCAGTCTCTGTATTTTATTCATTATCATGGCTGTAGCACAATTCTCCTTCTCATCAGGCATTTAATAAATGTGTATTGGATACTACGTTTTTGTGGAAGCTTACAAAAAAAGGTCAATGTCCTGTTACTCCCAGGCTACAGTTCCTCTTTTTCCTCTTTCCGTGAATCCACGGGGTCTTCACCAAGAGTGTACCCAGTATACCCGCTTTCAGTGTACCCCGAATCATCCTAATACCAAAGAAAGTAAGTGCAAAAGAGAAGTATGCTAGAGATGGTGGATCGAGAGAGACAGGATTACACAGGAAAATAATGGAAGAAAATACCTTCTCCTTCCCCTTTACTTGTCTACCACTTGGACACAGGTTACACCAATAATGTAGGTATAAAGAATATTAATGCTAAGACTAATGACATGGGAATTGTAAATACAGAGTGAGAAGCTATCATTTCCAGGCAATGTGGAGGCAATCTGCCCCATGCCATGAGTTTAAACAGCTTGGCTGGCCACTTCTATCATCTATGATCTCTCTTCATCTTGTGATGCCACTGGGGCATACCCTTCACATCCCTCATCCCAAATTCCCAAACACACTTCATGAGGCACAAGAGTCATCTGGAAAGCCTATAAAACACAGATTCCTGGGTCCTCCCATTCTGGGATAATAGGTTAGGGTGGGGCCAAGGCATCTGCATTTTTAATAAGCTTACCTGAGGATTCAAAACTAGACAAACACCATTCTCTGAAATTGAGAAACAATTCAGATTGTTTTAGGACAATCTTAGTATTTTAGCACATAAAAGATTTTCACGTTAAATACCATAATCTGCTCTCAGGCCTGGTCCAGTTCCATCATGATTACCATTTACTGTCCCTGCTGCTAAGTATTACTATTATTAAATGGCAAAAAATTTTGCTCTTGCCCTCCTAATTGCGGTCACCACACCCTCTAGGAAATACTGCCCATTTACCCTTCATTTGTAACCTATATCATTAGGTACTTATTTCTGCAGCTGAGGCAGCTAAGCACCTGAAATATATATTACACAACAGTGCCTGGGTCCCCTACTCATTAAAAGGATACTAAAATCTTAGGGTCTTTGTTTTTTTCTTCACAGCAGGTTGGCAGTCATTCAATTATAGTGTAATTCGGTATTAACAGCTCACTTTAGCTGAAGCAGTTCATCTCCATTCTGATTATTATGTTCAAAGGTTTACTCTATCCAGATGCCAAGTTTCCTCAACTGGACAAAAGCAAAGTGGAAATATTTCTGTTTGGCAAGGCCTGGCAAATTTTTGGAGGTATTGTCATGTCGCAGCAGGGCACTAGTCAGGTTGTAATTTGCCTTAATTGTTCTTCCCACAAACAGCAACGATGAGTACCTCTAGGTCACTGGCACTGGAAGAAGGATTTCTTCCCAGCCACTGTAAAAACCAAAATACTTTCCACAAACACCTTACTCAGGATTCAACTGCAGAGAATCCTGGAACCTAACCAGTTAGTATATTGACCCGGTACATGTGTTTAATGGGTTAAGTCCCAAACTTGCCTATGTATTTGTGTGTACACATTAACAACATGGAAATAACTCTGAGAAATCACTGGTCTCCCATAAAACCACCAGTGTTCTCTACACATAATTTGTTCCACCTGCCATGTTTACAAGGCACCCCAAGGAGAACTAGAGTAAAACCCGGCAATCCATCTGCCTCCCAGCTGCAAGGGGTAGTTATTACCTCAACTAAGCACGGAGGAATGCCCAGCGTGCTGCTAACCATGTCAGGTGACTGACGAGGGTGACTGACTGACTTATCCAGGTCCTGAGCTTTTCCAAGAGTGGCTAGAGTCATGGTAGGGTGACAAACAGAATTCACTACCATCAAAGAGAGGGGAGAAGAATGGACAGAGGACTAATTCAATGGGTCACACCCAGGACACAAATCACAAACATGGGTTTTATCACTTCCCACAGCCTGTTAAAACAAGAAACAAGGGGGTATGGGGGTTGCGGGAAGGAAGATGCAGTGATGGTATTCTGAACCACCAGTCACAAAAACTGTTTAAAAATAAAAGTAGGGGGCACCTGGGTGGTTCAGTCATTTAAGTGTCCAACTTTCTGAATTCGGTTCAGGTCAAGATCTCAGGGTTTGGGATGGAGCCCTGCAGTGGGCTCTGCGCTCGGTGGGGAGTCTGCTTCAGACTCTCTCCTTCTCCCTTGGCCCCTCCCCCTGCACGCTCTCTCTCTGTCTTCCTCTCTCTAAATATAAATAAATAGATAAGTCTTAAAAAATAAATTAAAAGAGGGGACATCAAAGCATGTTTTGTTTCTACTGACTTACTATTAACTGTACTTATGTATTCTTCCTTTTTTTAAACTTTAGTTAATATTTACCAAGAATATATAATATTTTACTTGCCATGCACACAGAATAGGTAGGGCCTGGCCTGCAATACCATATAAACTTAACTGTGCCCAATTAAGGTCCCAGTGACTAAGACTAGATACAAACTGTAAAGGATAGACTGTTTTCTCGGGAGAATGATGTCGGAGTACAAAACGGATGTGCTGATGAAATGCACAAAACACAGGCATATCTTCAAAGAAATTCTGTTAATAAGAAGCTATTAAAAGAAACGCTCTTTGGGGCTACACCCCAAATGAATTGCAAAAGGTCACACACAACTCCTTTCTCTGAAATGAGAGAGATACAACACACAAATTAGCATATAGAATATCAAGTCATTAACTGTTCCTTGTCAGGACTCCCTGGGGGAAGATAAGGGAAAGGCAGTGGAGTGGGGGAAGGGATTCAGAGAGTAGGCAAAATGGACAGGTCACTTTGAAAATACATGGTTCCTGGTCTTTTAATTTCATAGATCAGTAAAATAAGGTAGATGTGGAGAACACAACAACGTGGAGTTGTCATTTGTTTTGCTCGAGTTTAACCACCATCCACCACCATGATTTTTGTTATAACATTATAAAATAAAATAATGATATGATATATGATATGATATAATAAATACTATAATATAATATAATATAATATAATATAATATAATATAATATAATATATAAAGGACAGGAAAGCCAAACTCTCAAAATAAAGGATAATTCTTTATATAAGGTAAATTTAATTTCATGTAAAACCACATCCTTCTTTTAAAAACTGAGTTATCTTAGAACATATGATGCTCTTCACAATTAATGCCTTTGATACAAATTTGGGGAAAGAGTCTCTAGTTTGCAGTTATGAAAACGTAATTTTCAAATTAAATTGCGTTGTATTCCTCCATGATTTCACGACCTGATTGTAAGACTCCCCCTAACTCTGCATGTCCCCTTTCGCATTAGTGAATGTGATGATTTATAAAGAACACAAACTAATGCAGAATGATCACTCTAAGGCCATGAAGCTACAGCATATCTAGTTTAATCCTAGCAGAGGATGGCATTTTTAATGTTTCCATGTGCCTTGGTCTCTAACTTAAATGCAATGATCAAGCAACCAACACATATTGTGGCCTCAGTGTTGAAGTGCCTGGATTAAAATCAGCTATTTCCCCCTGCTGGTTGGACATGTTGTACATTCTCTCCCTCCCTGCCTGCAGCTTTAATGCTCCCCATAGTACCAAACCCATTTATTGCCCATCCACAGACTGACCTCCTAAAGCATCATTAACACACCCCCAAAGGGGGTTCCTGTCAATTTTAGTCACCGCAGCACTCAAAGCTGTCGTGGGGTCTATGGGGGCTCTGTAGAAAAAGAAGGCAAAGAAGGAAAGGCACAGACCCAAACCTTGGGGAAGTACCAACATGGAAAGATGACGCCTAGGAACAGAGGGAATGCTACCCAGAGACTGGATGCGAGGCTAAAGATGGAAAGACAGGTTTACAGACGCCCATAATGAGATGCTTCTGCCACTCAATTCTCAGCTAGTTAATGGCAGAAGGATCAATATCTACTTTCGATTTTCATGTACAGCATTATGGCCTTAGTGGGAGACAGGTCCCCAGGAAAGGAGAGATCATCCAGGAACGGGTCTTGGAGAGAATGAGTCATAACCAAAATTAATAATTTTTTTGGTTTGCCCAATACATTTTCTAAAATATATGTGGATTTTTTCTTTTGTTTGACCATCTTTTTNCCCTTTTTTTTTTTTTTTTTTTTTTTCCGAACACCGCTCACCCTGAAGTCAGACACAGAGAAAACGATTATGGAGAGCCAATATCAGGAATAAATGTGGAATGGAGTTATGTAAACAAAGCATGTCAGTTTGAAATGATATCCCCTGGGTTCATCCACACTCAAACAGAGTGATTCCTGAGCTCCAAATGGAGTTAAAGTAAACAGCACTGCCTTCTGCAAACATGCATTCAGGTTCTAGGTATCTTTGTGTTTTTTTCTTGCAAGAGTATCAAGCAACCATCAGTGGGTCTTGATTTTAAACTAGATTCATATAATCCAAATGGCAAGAAAGGAGCTTTAAAATATAGTATTTTGATAGAATTTTTTTTTCAAGAATCAAGCAGAAAATCTGAGGCTTTACAGAGAAAAAAATTGGCAGCATAGTATTTTTAATGTACAATTTATGCATGGGATAGAATTATTTCATGAAATTATGTAAGAAATCCAAAGCTGTACTTAAAAGAACTCTGAAAAATATATTGACACTAAAAATAATGGAATATTGAATCCTGCAAAATTAGGGCATTAATCACAGCATCTTGATTCACATGTCCCTCCGCAAACATGTTAACCTTCAAATCACATTTTCCCTAAATAAGCCCTAAAAATTATCCGCTATGAAACATTATTTATTACTCACAAGACATTTTACCCAATTTTAAATTTTACCCAATTTTCTAATACTTCTCGAAGAATACAAGTCATTCCAAGTCGTGTGCCTTAATGGGTTGTAATTGGCTCTGTCGTTGATAATGGCGGCACCTTCAGAAGCTATGAAGAGATTTGTGCCTTTACCAAATGAGCTCACAACTTTAAGAAAACTTCCTTAATCATGTGCCAAAACTGACATCCCTAGTTCATCTTTTTAAGAACCATCAGTATTAAGCACCTCTATAAGCCAGGCACTGTACTAGGAGTATCTTTAGGTCTCATTCAACGTTACAGCAACTGTACAAGGTAGGTGTTATCATCCTATTTTATGTATGTAACAACTGAGGCTTGAGGAGGTTAAGCCACTTCCCCAAGGTCATTCAGCTTGTAAATGGTGAAAAGGTCAGGGATTCCAGCTCAGGTCTGACAGATTACAAAGCCTGTGCTCTTTTCCTCTAAACTACAAGGTCAGGTTGGCCCTGGGATATAAACCTCCTAGATCCTGACCTCATTCATTAGGAGTTGTTTTGTCTTTGGAGATTCCATAATCAGAAGTACACAGGTTTATAAAGGCTGCTATTATAAAAATGCAAGCTAATACATTTCCCAGATTTAACAAAGGAACCGTTTTTCTAAACAGTCATAGAAACAAAAGTTAGATTTCGTGGGGTAAATTATAAACCAGAATAACATATAAAAACAGGTGCAAATTTCCATTAGTGTTGAAACTGCTGTATTGAAGGTCAAAAGGGCCAAGAAGGTGCAACCTCAGACAATTCATCCTACTAACAGAAGTGTAGAACCAGGCTCTCAGGGGCACACCCCAGTCCATTCACAATGCACCAGCAGAGCACACACTTCGTGATTGTGTGGCTTCCATGGGTACAATACCTGAGCAGAAGCTGTTGCTGCTTATGGTCCTCGCTGAGCGCCCAGAGCTGCTGGCATTGAACTCTCTGCTCTCTTCCTCAGAGAAGGGAGACTCAGAGGCTGGGGACACTTTGTGCTGTTGCTGGGGCAGATGGGGCCGAAGAATCAAACGGGGAATTCGGCTTCGGGAAACCTCCTTCTCATGATGCTGCACTCTCTGCTCCTTCTCAAAGTTGGACATTAAAAAGAAAACAAAAGGAAACTTGTTTCCCCCTCTTAACTCCTGTTTGTTCCTTCTGGGCTCAGTGTCTAAGAAATCACATTTCTGAATACTGAATCTTCACAGAGCAGTCCTTACCTCAGTTGCTTAAATGAACACCAAAACTCTGCCCCTGAGCTAATCCTTTCAATCTACCGAAAAGCACATACCTGAGCGTGGGTGTACACACACACACACACTTCCACCCATTAGCACGAAAGCCATTCCATTCACCCATGCAATTCCTAACTCACCTTCCCACTCTGGCTTTTTCTATCACATTCAAGCTTCTGCTTCTCTCAAAGGCTCTTTATTACTCACAGCACACTCTGGCTTATTACTTGATTTCCTCTAGACTTCCATTTTGCTTTCCCTGAATTAGCTGTGACAATCTGATTTCTGCTTTCCTGTCTACTCAGAGTAGACCCCTATACCTGGAACAATTCTTTCCTTCTAAATCATGCAGACTTATCTTTCAAATTCCTCCTCTTATGGCCAGGATCTTAATTATTCATTAATATCCTGGTACACAAGGCTTGTTGCCAACAGAAAAGCAAACAAAAATCCAATACCCAGTAAGATGGCTCCACCTTTTACATCATGTTAAGCTTTTGTTTTCCTTACAGGATACCCAAGAGAAGAGAGCTTTCTCTCTCTCCGTAAGAACACAGCATTAAACACAGAGGGCGATGCCTTGGTTTTAAAAATTCATAGAAAGTAATATTTTGGCAAGGTTTTCCAATTTTTGAAGTGCTTCCCCAACCATTATCCCATTTGACCTTTACAACCCAGGCCATAGAGAGGACACTAACTTAAATCACTATTTACAGATGAGGAAACTAAGGCTAAAAGCTTAGGCAACAAGACATATCATCCAGAAGCAGAACGAGCCTTAAGTTGTGTTTTTCGGGGTCACCACTACCCTGTCTTGTTAAAATGGATTCCTAGGAGGAGCTCTTTGCAAAAAACTCACCACTCCCTCCAACCTCTGCAATTGAAAAAGGCCTTTGGATTGGGTAACAAACACTATTTGGAAACATGACCTCCTGCCCATTTCCACGAGGCTTACCAGGAAGGGTAGCTGCCAAAGTAAACACCTCCGGGAGGTCTGCACAGTGCAGGAATTGAAGGGAAAGCCTCAGCCGCGGGGAACTCCTGAGGTCGCTCAGGCATCCACCCATCCAGGGCGAAAGCCGCACCCAGCCTCGGGATTTCTGCTGCACATCAGTCACCCAGCAGGTATCCCACGTCAGCCACTCTCCGCACACTGCAGACCCTGAACCAATGCTGGGTCGCTGACATGCAGGGGACCTTATTTCTCAGTCACCAGAACACCAAATCCTTTTTATTCACATCACACACCGGACATCATCTGAGAGCCAGATCCCAAATCCCCAATTTCAGGAGATGGGATTAACCCTCCAAAGTCAATCTTTTAATCCTCATGTCAACCCCTCAAATCTTTTCCTCTAGTACCATCTTCCCATCTCCTCGGTCTCATCACCTGAGCAAATGCTCCTCTGCCCTCCCAGCGTCCCCACCACCTCCTTGTCCCCATTGCCCGCGACTCTGAACGCCACCCCTCCAGCCCTCACCTGGTTCGCCCATTGCCCGGCAGTGCCCACCTTCCCCCTTTCTCCGGCGCCCGCGGACGCTGCCACCGGCGCCCACACGACGTGCTCTCCTTACCTTGGTCTCTCGGAGGGGTCCCATAGCTCTGCTGCCCGCCAGGTCCCCGCGTGGCCGCTTCCGCCGTCCAGGAGGAGGCACCTGCGGGCACGGGAGCGAGGACACTGCGCTGAGCCGGCGCCGGCTGCGGGCGGCGGCTGCTGCGGGGCCGACACGCCGCCGCCACCGCCACCGCCACCGCC
>NC_048226.1:75868231-75886688 GCF_002007445.2 Ailuropoda melanoleuca
CCCGGCCGGACACGTGGTGCCGCCGCCGCTCCCCGGGCGCCCGCCGCCGCCCCGCCACCTCCCTCACCTGCCGGACCCCCGGGTGACTCGTCCGGCCCGCCCGCCCGGTCTCGCCGCTGGCACTTCCCCCTAGCGCCGCGCGCCCCTCCCTCTCCGCTGAGCCCGACCCCAGGGGGCAGGCCGGGGCTGCGAGCACCTCCAGCCGGGAAGTGCCCGACCCCCTCACTTTGGCACCTGGAGTCTGGTTTGAAGGGGATGCACTTCTGATGGGAGAGCGGAAAAAAGCTGCGACGTCACTCAGGGCCAAAATGGAGAAAGTTTTTCCCTCGAGGCCCCTCCCTTCCATCCCTGCGGTTTTAAGTCAACATACGGCTCCCCACAATTACCTCGCCTGAGAGAGATGGGGCGGGTCCCCCTGCACCCGGACCCCAGCCAAGCCAATGCTGCAGGACTGACACAGCATCTCGTTCAGGGATCTCAACGGCCGATTCTCCTTGGGGAATTTGCATCAGAAGGACCAGGGAAAGAGCGATGAGGCCGCTTCCCAAGGGCTTGGGGAAGTCAGGCTGTTTTAAGCTCCAGGGCAGCCTTTTCTCCATCTCTGCCCTGCAGCGTCTGGGAATGAGCCCCAGGCACACTGCTAGGGGAAAGACACTACAGGTGAACCCAGAAACCCAGGTTCAAGTCACCACTCTACTTCCTCCCAGCTGAATGCCTTTACCTAAAGTTCTTGACCTCTCTGAACTTCAAGTTTATGCTCGTTAAATTGAGGGATAATAATAATATCTACCTCAAGGGTAGCTGTGAGGATTAAATGGCGAAAACAAAACAGCTGTACCCAGTTTATTGAACAGAATTTTACAAGGGGTCGTTAAGTCACGTCCAGGTCACCCCTTCAATATTTGCTGAAGCCTCTTACGTGACAGGCAGAAAAAGCGTTCCTGAGGCAGACAAGTTTGTTCAAAAAAGCTCAAAAACCTGTCCAACTGAGGAGTTAAAATAGAGATCATCAGCTGGGTCATGGGCCTTACTTGTGACACCTGCTATAGTTAATCTTATCTAGTGATGGAACTCAACATATATGATAACTTAGATGCCCTTCATTCAGAATTGGAGGATATTCTAAGCAGCAACGTGGACAGGAAACAGTCTGATCCTTACATCCCGCATTGTACATGGGAGAACTATAATCCTTGAAAATTGTATTTGAACCACCACCATCCCCATTTGTCTGCCCTCCAAACAGCATTTTTCTGAGTCCTCAAATCTCAAATCTAGGAATAAGCAGCGTGAGTCGAGAGAGAGCCTGAAATCAGAGGATTAGTGAAATCAATTTGCCTTTTTCCTAAAGCCCTAAGGAAATTTTATCCCATACATCTTCATGCCTTTTCAATCTACTTAGATTTCTTAAGCAGTGAGCTTGATAATCTTAGAATTCTTTATTTGGAGGGAGGGGGTGATTAATTCATACTTTGTATACCCACGCTATTTTAGATAAGGACTTCAGGAAAGTGATGGTCCAGGATGATTCCTACAATCTATTATTTCCAAAATTATAAGCCCAAGACACATACTATGACACAGGAATGGACTGTTAAGGACAAAAGATCCTTCTGAGTTCCCTGCTGAGAACTGAGAATTGAGTCTGGAGGCCTAAGAATAGAAACACCCCACACTGAGCTGTCCCAAACAGAACCTCAGAGTCATTCTTGATTTTTTCATCTCCCTCATGTGGCCCCCACATAGCAGAAACCACCAAGTCATCTCCATGCTACTGTAGTAATATCTTGAATCTGATTACTTTTGTCCACTGTTCAGCTCTACGATCTTCATTTAGAGTCTAAACCACAAACATCCCAGATTATTGCAATAGTGGTCTAACTGGAGTTGTCTTGCTTCCAATCTTGCTTCTTCTTCCTTTCTTGCCAGTTTTTAAATTTTTTCCACAAGGCCTTTCAGAACGGCTAAATCAAGCCATGTTTCTTCATTAAAACTCATTAATGACTTCTCTGTTGTCCTCCAAGTGGTATTCAAACTCCTGCATGTGGCACAGGAGTGATTGGTTTTGTTTACCTCTCTGATCTCATTTGTTGCCACTCCTTGTCCACCCATCCCTCTCTCCACCCATCCCTACCCCCCGCCCCTTAGCTACTCTGCCTCCCCATACACACGGATAACACTCAAACTGTAGCACTTTCAGTTCTTTGGAGGTATCATGTTTTCTTTTTCCTCCAGACTGTTCACAGGCTAGTCCCTTTGTCTAGAGCATTTCTTGCACCTCACTCTCCTTAATCCTATTCGACTCCTAAAGATACATAAGTTTCATTTTAGAGACAGCTTCTTCCAGGAAACCTCTCCTGAACCCCCAAGGTCAGTCCTTACATATTTCCAGGACACCTGTTTCTAATGTACCTCAGGAAAGCTGTTATGATCTTGTATCAGAGTTCCCTACTTATCTGTCTCCACCAGGGATCATAGACAGTACCCAGTACAGGTCCTGTCATACAGTGGGCACTCAACATACAACAGTCAAATGAACGAATGCGTGAATGACTGAATTCTATAACCCCATATGGGGGCCATCAGTACAGGATAAAGAAAATAGACACAACTTCTGTTTTGCAAATGACTCACGAAGCTGCTTCCAATATGTCTTTGTATTTGCTGATGGGGTGTGTGCCTAAAAAATCCAACATGTGTTCAGTGAAAGCTTTTACTGCGGAAGGGCAGGCAGTGAGAGGCTGTGTGGTAGCCCTGCTGTCACCATAGCAACCCTGCCGAGGGAAAGGCTGATGATTTAGTGTTCTAACGTCTCTTAGTTCTGTACTTTTGGAACCCAAGCCTGTTTTTCTGCTGTTCTAAAAGGCAAGTTTTACAAATGATAATACCTATGCTGCCTTTAATTTCACTCAAGTATTTCTCACGTCATTAAGAATAATGTCTTATAACATTTGGATTATACCATCAAAGAGATATAATCTAATATAGTATATTCATCTTTCATCTGCTTTAAAATATTCTCATGCATCATTTTCCATTTCTACTTACTTATTTTGTTGTCTCGTTTTGTAATTTTGTGGTTTTTCCTTTAGAAATGAATGTAATGCTGGTTTTTAGAGAATGTCAACTGCTTTAGAAGGCTAGAACCCTTCAAAATTATAAATAATATCCTTGCCCGGGACTTAGAAGGAATGGGAGATAGGGTGTTATAGACTGGGGGAAAACGAATGTGTACAGGTAATTATGCCCCCAAATTCGGGATATATTATCTAATTGTTTATGTGAAATTTACAATTAAATGAATAATATCTCTCATTTACACAAAACTTTGTATTTTCAGAGCTCTTTCACATATATAATCTCATTTGAGCCTCACAAAAATCCTGTGAGATGCATGTGGCCAATCCCTGAAATCAGATGTGATAAAGGACAGGTTTTTATCGATAGGGAACCCCCCCCCCAGACTGCAAACTTAACAGAAAAGATAATACATACAAATGCACTGCAAAGAGAAAACGTCTGCACCATACAACCGAGACCCATCGCAGCCGCCCACACCCGCTGTCTCTCACAGCTCACCTGCGTATGCTGAGGGCTTCTCCCGACTCAGTCAAGGCTGACAAAGCACCATCTCCTAATCCTGTCAGCTGTGCGAGCTAGCGCTGCCTTCTGTCTCAGTGACCCGATGTTGGGTGATCTGCACAGCAACAAGGAGCAGCTGACGTGCTTTACAACACGTCATGAGGAGAAGAAACTGCATTCTGGGGCATCCTGGGATTTTTTGTGGTGGGGTGGAGACCCATATTTTTCTCACCAGGGAGAGAGCTGCCCATTTTCCCTTAGAAGCATGTGTGAGTGATCAATCCTCCTCTTACTAAATGTGTGTTATTGTTAGTATATGGTTAACGGATTTTGATGTTGTAAAACTGTAATGAGTAGAATTCTGCAAGATCACTTCCTGAGGAGGGGGCCCAAAGAGTACCTGGGACAGAGGGGAGTGGGTAACCTGAGGCAAGGCCAGCTAGAACATCCAGTGGGTTCAGAGCGTGTCAGTTATCTCTGCCCTGCAAAGGAGTCTTCAGTCAGAGCCATCTTTCAGATGAAGAACAGGAATTAAGGGAAAGTCCAGGTAAACAGGCAGAGGCTGAGGGCTGGGAGTTTTAAAGGATGATATGGATACAGTCTTCCACTTGCCCGATGGGGGAGCAAACATGAGGTAGTCCTCCCCAAATGCCATCTGCTATTTGTGGCTTTTTGCCCATTTTTGAGAATAGAGGGAGATACTAGCTTAAAACATAAGGATGGTGAATGTATTGAACTAATTGGGAACACGTGGTTGAACAAGTACATGGATACTTACTGGGTCAGTAGGTTAGAATGCTTGAAACGAAGATGCTCTGGAAAGTATGAGTGTAAAGTTTGCCATCTGGATAGGAGAAACTGAGTCTTGACATCTAACTAATGAAAAGCTTCAACTGATTGGACAAGACAGCAAAATGTGTGGGTCTTATGGACTTGTAGAAAGGGCAAAGAAAGTTATCGGTAAGGTAGGCATAGGAAGGCCTAAATCCAGAGGCTGAAGTCTGGGCTGAGAGAAAATCACCTTCCATTCTTAGGAGACCAAGAGACCAGAAGCACGAGAAGCACAGGGTGGTTGAAAGCTGCCTGAGCCCAGTGGGATAGCTACCTAAAGAGAAGATGAGGCTGAGACTCCTCACACGCAGCAGGGGGAGAGCAGGTAGCCCAGGTTAGAGGCTCTGAAGGATTCATTCAGCATCCACATCAGTCTCGGTTTAGAAAAGAAATTTATAATCTGTGTTCTCAGAAAGGAGATCTGTGACTAGATTTGAGTTACATTAAGATAAATGAATCTGGGGGCGCCTGGGTGGCTCAGTCCTTAAGGGTCTGCCTTCGGCTCGGGTCATGATCCCAGGGTCCTGGAATCGACCCTGCATCAGGTTCCCTGCTCAGTAGGAAGCCTGCTTCTCCCTCTCCTACTCCCCCTGCTTGTGTTCCCTCTCTCACTGTCTCTCTCTCTCTCTGTTAAATAAATAAATAAATAAATAAATAAATAAATAAATAAATAAATAAATAAATAAATAAAAATAAAATCTTTTAAAAAAGAAGATAAATCTGTTCTCCATTTTATATTTATTTCCATGATTTTGTATTTGTTTTCTGCTCAACTTTCCAGTAAATGATCTTCTTATTATTACTTACTTATTTATTTTTTGTAATTTTGCCTTTATTTCTAACAAAAGATGAGAGGAGGGAGGATTTTGAGATTGTCTTCTAAAGGGGCAAGAGCGGTATTGCAAAATGGAGCAGAGCGCCCCTAGCGGCCAATTGCTATGACGGCAGCTGCAGGAGTCCAGGGGAAACCAAGCAGCACCAAGCCAGTTGGACTTAGGGAGTGCGGTGGGTGGAGGAGTTGCTTTATTTCCACTTTCTAGGTCATTGCTGTGAGCCCTCTTCCCTTATCACCTGAAATCCTGTGACCTAATGAGTAAATTTAGCCTCTGCTAAATTTCCAATACACTGCAGAAAAATCTGTAGAAAAATAAATCCAGAATTTGGGAACCTAGCCGATGTTCTTTCATCTGCCTGTGTATTCTTCAGCTATTTCTAGAATACTGTTTCATCAAAGAAGAAAAAAAGTACTTTTAAAAAAAGATAGCTTTAATGTTTTCTTTTTAAAGAATACAAAAACCATGTCATCAAAATTTTGGAAAAAAAAATATTCCTCATCATCTCATTGCCCTAACATCAATTATCCATACTCCTTCTGTTAGCATCTTTGTGTATTTGCTTTCAGGCTTATCTACTGTGCATCAAAAAAAGGACTGTTAAAATGAGAACAAAATTCTCACTTGGGGCCTCTTGATGCCATCACATCTGGCTATTTCTGGATGGCTGTGGTAAGCTCCCATGCCCATTGTTTTCCCAGAAGTTACCTCTTTTTTCCTCTGGTTGGGCAAGGATATGAGGCTCTTGGTCCTCCTTACCACTGTTGACAAACAGCTGGGGCTGCAGCCAGAGACTCAGAAGCTCAAGGGTAGCTTCCCAGGTTCCTGGCCCTAGTGTTTACTGGACCAGCCAAATGTTTCAGGAAGAGCTGCCAGTGGTATGTTAGAGAATAGCAAATTCAAGCTTGAGAAATAACTTCAACTCAGAGGCTGGTAGAAAAACGTCTGTGTCCCTTTCAAATAGAAGCCCAACTAGTAGCTTGCCATAATGTGATGCTGATTCAAGGGACCACAGCAAAGTGAAACGAGTTTCCAGAAGTGTGCAAAGATATCTGTACTAAAAAAAAGTAGTTTAATAAAGAACATGGATTCTCATATCCCACTGGCCTGGTGAGTACTTCTTTGCCTTCTTCTGACTGGGCAGCCTTAGACAATTTGCTAATCCCTCTAGGACTCAGCATATGATAAGTGCATGTTAACTAAAAGAAGAAGGAAGGAAGAAAAAATGGAAGGAAAGAAGGAAGGAAGGAAGAAAGGAAGGAATAAAAGTTGGTTGGTTGGAAGGTTATTTTGTACCAATTAATGTGTTTGGGAAAATTAACTTCTCTGATCCTCACTTTCTCACCTATAAAATGGACTTAACAGTAATTACTTCATAATACTGTTGTAAGGATTAGATAAGAATATATGCAAAGCCTATCGTTTATGTTGGGCACATGGTAGAGCTTAATAGATACCCTCTCTTCCTCAGGATCAACCAACATTTCTACCTCCAGCTTGCTTTTTTTCATAGTCTCCTTATCCTGAAGATTTTTATTTTAACTTTTATTAAAGGGAAACATTAAGTTTTTTCCCAGGTGACTTTAGAGTTCCTTTCTCTTCTTCTCTCCTGTCCTTTTCTGTCTCCTCTCCCCCTTCCCTCCCTTTCCTTGACCTTCTCCCTGACACCCCGCAACCCTTCTTTTTACTTTGAGAGACCTGCTGCCCTGCATACTGGCCTATGATGGATACAGAGAGAAGCTTTAGGCTTCCCCTTGAATCTTTACTGTTTGACTGTAACCTTCTGGAAGAAAGGGGTTTGTCTCAGAGTTTTGATTACCTAATACAGGATCAAGCACATACCTGATGCTTCAATCAATATTTTAATTAGCAGTATTAGTTAAAATTTCAAGAACACCATGTTATACTGCCACCTATTGGTTCATTAGTGAATTTTTCTCCTGACAGGTAAAGTTTGTTCTTTTGGTTTGCAGCTGTCAGTATTCATAAAAAACTTTAACAGGGTCCTTATTCAAACTCTCATCACTTTCAGAAAATTTTCTAAGTTTAAGGCTACACATAACTGAATACCAATGACTAGACTCAATATTCAGTGGGTGTGTGATAATAAGTACACGCTTTGTAGTATGATAGACAATGGTTTAGAATGCTTTTCTTCTCTTTATCTCCTGAGCCACTGTAGTAGACAAGCAAAGTAAGTCATATTTGTAAGTCATATTAAGATAGTCCCTACTGTCTGTATTTCCAGATCTATTTCTTAAATTATTAGACTCTATATTTTTTTGAGCAGTTTTAGGTTTGCAGAAAAATTAAGCAGAAAGTATAGAGTTGCTATACATTCTTTCAAAGATAAAAAAAAATAGATCTTATAATTTTGGACACAACCCGTTCCCTTTTTCTTCCTTTGGACACAATCCATCCCTAATCAAACACCAGTTCTGAAGAAAGTGCAAGTAAGTGCCTATCAAATGGACCTACACCCCTTACTTCTTCCCTGCCCTTCTCTATACCCTCTACTTGTTTGGTTTGCCTCCAAGATCTTCTAACTTCATGGCGGACTCAAGGCCAAGACTTCTGGACCTTTCTTGGTCTGAACAGCACTACCTCTCCTCTGTCCTGAAGCCGAGCTTCAGGTAAGCCCCACGTACCTGCAGGTGGATGACACTTGCTCTCCAGCTGCAGTGGGACCTCAGTACTGCCTGGCAATCATTGTATGCCCCTTTGTCAGCATGCTCTCCTATTCTCCACAGGGTCTACCTGAAACTCCCACACTTCAAATCTACCAGCCTACCAACTTCACCTTCACGCTATGCCATGCCCTTACCTCCTGATTGACAGATGAAATAAAGGCTATTAAGAGAACTCAATCTCTTGCCTCCAAACCTACAAATTTATCTGCTTCCATCCCATCCTATTTCTAGTCCTTTAGAATGGAAGTTATCCCTCTACTGTACAAAGGTAATTCCTTTACTTGGGCTTTGGATCCCACCCTTTGTACCTCTTAAAGAAAGTTGTCCTATCAGTTAGTCCTTCTAAGACTCCAGGTTTCTATTTCTTTATCTGTAAAATGGAATAACCACAGTACCTATCTCATAAGGTTACTGTGAACATCAGAAGAGTTAACATATGTGAAGAACTTGGAAGACTGTCTAGTATATATCAAACACTTAAGAAGTGTTCGCTGTGATTATTAGCTATTTCTTTTTTGTTGTTGTTGTTAACTTTAACTTACTTTTCTATCAGAGAGTTCACATCATCATTTAAACATGCTGAGTCCTTTCCCAACTAAATAAATGACTCAAACTCTCATATCTCTTTAGTACTACCCAGTGGCTTCTCCCCATTCATCACCAAACTTCTGAAAAGGAATCTATGTTCACATATCTTGCACTCTTCCTGCCCCTTCACCCAACCCAATCCACTCATGTACGTGCACCCACAATTCTATCAAGAGCTCAGGCCCAAAGTCAAAAATTACCTCCATATGGTTTAGTCTAATGACTAGTTTTTATCTTAATCTCGACCTCTCATCAACCTTTGAGATAAACATTCCCATACTTCTGAACATTGCTTTCCTTTTGTAACTCAGCCTTCCTGTTTTTTCCTCCTTCGCTGTATCCTTTCTGGACATTCCTTAAGTGTTCATGTTCCTCAGTTTCTAGCCTTGACCCTCTCATGTTTTCATCTTACCTTCCCTCCCTAGGTAATATCTTTATTTTAATTGCTTCAATTACTACCCATAGGCAGATCTTCCATAATTCTATAAATTCACATCATCTCTATTCCCTGATTATGCCATAATCCATCCAGATATCTCGACTTTCATATCCCGTAGGGTCCACAAACACACTATATTCCAAACTGAATCTATCATAGTTCCTCTAAAAGCTCATATTCCTTCTGTGTTCTCTAAGTTAATAAATGCTACTGTCTTACAGATCTGGGAAGCTGGGTGACATTTGGAGATATCTCTCTCCTTCACCTTTACAACTAATTGGAACCTAAGTCATATCTGTTCTGCCTCTTAATTATCTTTAAAACATGTTCATTTCGTTGCATATCTTCCTGCCTGGATTTCTAATCTGGCCTACAGATTTGTTCCCCTTCAGTACAGTAGACAGAATGATCTCTTTAAAGTGCAAATTTGTCCACCCTCCACTCCATCCTGCATTTCCCTGCCCCAGTGGAAGACCTTCAGTGTTCACCATTGCCTTGAAGATAACATTCATACACTAACATATGGTTTACAAGGTCTCTCATGATTTTTTTCCTTTGACTTTCACAAATGCTGTTTCTTCTACCTAGAACACTTCTAATCTCCAACCTCCACCTCCAACCACCACCACCATCAGGTTCCTACTGCCCTCCAGACAGACTCCCTGGAAAATATGACTTGTAAGAGTCATGAATTTACTCCAGTCTTCGAGTGTGAATTAGAAGAGAATAATTTCTGGCTTTGAAAATGCTCCCTAATGAATATGGACACCTTGATCCCCAAACCAGGCAAAGACCCCCTCAAAAAGGAGAATTACAGACCGATTTCTCTAATGAATATGGATGCCAAAATCCTCAACAAGATCCTTGCTAATAGAATCCAACAGTACATTAAAAGGATTATCCATCATGACCAAGTGGGATTCATACCTGGGATGCAAGCATGGTTCAACACTCGCAAATCAATCAATGTGATACATCATATCAACAAGAAAAGACTCAAGAACCATATGATCCTCTCAATTGATGCAGAAAAAGCATTTGACAAAATACAGCATCCTTTCCTGATTAAAACCCTTCAGAGTGTAGGAATAGAGGGTACATTTCTCAATCTCATAAAAGCCATCTATGAAAAGCCTACTGCAAGCATTATTCTCAATGGGGAAAAGCTGGAAGCCTTTCCCTTAAGATCAGGAACACGACAAGGATGCCCACTCTCGCCACTATTATTCAACATAGTACTAGAAGTCCTTGCAACAGCAATCAGAAGACAAAAAGGGATCAAAGGTATCCAAATCGGCAAAGAAGAAGTCAAACTGTCTCTCTTTGCAGATGACATGATACTCTATATGGAAAACCCAAAGGAATCCACTCCCAAACTATTAGAAGTTATAGAACAATTCAGTAAGGTGGCAGGATACAAAATCAATGCCCAGAAATCAGTTGCATTTCTATACACGAATAACGAGACTGAAGAAAGAGAAATTAGGGAATCCATCCCATTTACAATAACACCAAAAACCATGCGTTACCTTGGAATTAACTTAACCAGAGACGTAAAGGACCTATATGCTAGAAACTATAGATCACTTTTGAAAGATATTGAGGAAGACATAAAAAGATGGAAAAATATTCCATGCTCATGGATTGGAAGAATTAACATAGTTAAAATGTCCATACTACCCAGAGCAATCTACACTTTCAATGCTATCCCGATCAAAATACCGAGGACATTTTTCAAAGAACTGGAACAAATAGTCCTTAAATTTGTATGGAACCAGAAAAGGCCCCGAATCTCCAAGGAACTGTTGAAAAGGAAAAACAAAGCTGGGGGCATCACAATGCCGGATTTCGAGCTGTACTACAAAGCTGTGATCACAAAGACAGCATGGTACTGGCACAAAAACAGACACATCGACCAATGGAACAGAATAGAGAACCCAGAAATGGACCCTCGGCTCTTTGGGCAACTAATCTTTGATAAAGCAGGAAAAAACATCCGGTGGAAAAAAGACAGTCTCTTCAATAAATGGTGCTGGGAAAATTGGACAGCTACATGCAAAAGAATGAAACTTGACCACTCTCTCACACCATACACAAAAATAAACTCCAAATGGATGAAAGACCTCAATGTGAGACAGGAATCCATCAAAATTCTAGAGGAGAACATAGGCAACAACTTCTATGACATCGGCCAGAGCAACCTTTTTCACGACACATCTCCAAAGGCAAGAGAAATAAAAGATAAAATGAACTTATGGGACTTTATCAGGATAAAGAGCTTCTGCACAGCCAAGGAAACAGTCAAAAAAACTAAGAGACAGCCCACGGAATGGGAGAATATATTTGCAAAGGACACCACAGATAAAGGACTGGTATCCAAGATCTACAAAGAACTTCTCAAACTCAATACACGAGAAACAAATAAACAAATCATAAAATGGGCAGAAGATATGAACAGACACTTTTCCAATGAAGACATACAAATGGCTAACAGACACATGAAAAAATGTTCAAAATCATTAGCCATCAGGGAAATTCAAATCAAAACCACACTGAGATACCACCTTACGCCAGTTAGAATGGCAAAGATAGACAAGGCAAGAAACAACAATTGTTGGAGAGGATGTGGAGAAAGGGGATCCCTCCTACATTGTTGGTGGGAATGCAAGTTGGTACAGCCACTCTGGAAAACAGTGTGGAGGTCCCTTAAAAAGTTAAAAATTGAACTACCCTATGACCCAGCCATTGCACTACTGGGTGTTTACCCCAAAGATACAGACGTAGTAAAGAGAAGGGCCATATGCACCCCAATGTTCATAGCTGCATTGTCCACAATAGCCAAATCATGGAAGGAGCCGAGATGCCCTTCAACAGATGACTGGATTAAGAAGCTGTGGTCCATATATACAATGGAATATTACTCAGCTATCAGAAAGAACGAATTCTCAACATTTGCTGCAACATGGACGGCACTGGAGGAGATAATGCTAAGTGAAATAAGTCAAGCAGGAGAAAGACAATTATCATATGATTTCTCTCATCTATGGAACATAAGAACTAGGATGATCGGTAGGGGAAGAAAGGGATGAAGAAAGGGGGAGTAATCAGAAGGGGGAATGAAACATGAGAGACTATGGACTCTGAGAAACAAACTGAGGGCCTCAGAGGGGAGGGGGGTGGGGGAATGGGATAGACCGGTGACGGGTAGTAAGGAGGGCATGTATTACATGGTGCACTGGGTGTTATATGCAAGTAATGAATCATGAACTTTACATTGGAACCCGGGGATGTACTATATGGTGACTAACATAATATAATAAAAAATCATTAAAAAATGCTTTCTGTTGTAACTGTAGGGGTGTATAGTATTAGGGAAAGGTAAAGTGATATTAAAGATAAGATGAACACAGAAGCTGTGTTAGCTTTTGGGCTAATAACATGAATTGAAGAGCAATTCAAAAGAATTTTTTAGTGATCAAGTGAAATAATGACTTCCAAATTGGTGTAACTTGAAAAGCTTCTGCCAGAGAAAATACATACGTTTCATCCTATTTATTATAAAATATTAATCTTAGCTTCATTATTCTAATAGACTCACTTCTCTTGAGTGAGAATTCAAAGAATGCTCTTTGAAAAAGTATTCCCATGACTCCTCGTTATAGTTTTTCCTCCTGTTTTCCCCTACCACCTATTTGACTTTTAGTATTAAAATAGAAAACAACTCTAGAGGAGGATTTAATTTTTAAAAAGACACTGGCATTTATATTTTTAAATACTCATATGGTTGCACTGCTGTATTTTTTGTTATAATAAATTCAAGAAAATGTTTAACTTATCAATTGTATACATTACTTCAGTAGATCTATTCTGAAACTTGGAAAATTTATAATAAATAGTTACTGGGGCAAGACAATATTAGAACACTCCACACTACCAACTATTTTTTTTAAAAGATTTTATTTATTTGAGAGAGAAAGAGAGAACACAGAGGGAGAGTGAGAAGGAGAAGCAGGCTCCCTGCTGAGCAGAGAGCCCCACGCAGGGCTTGCTCCCAGGACCCCGAGATCATGACATGAGCCGAAGGCAAGAGCTCAACTGACTGAGCCATCCAGGCACCCCACTACCAACCCTTTTTAAATACAATTGAGAGCAGCCGATTTCCTAATTCTTGAGATGCTAAGTACAGAAGTGTGAGTTTGTTAACACCAATATGCTTGCATATCTCATAGTAAACACCTGTAACTTCTACATATAAATTACTATTCTTTTTCTGCCTATGTTAAGGCCATAGTTCTTTGCATAGAGTTCTAAATTCAGAAAAATCTCTATGAAAGGACTATGAAATGTTGCAAATGGGGAATAAATACAGACTTAAGAATCTTCTGTTTTTCATTTTTGGCTTTTAATTATGTAATAATAGATATATGAAATGATATATTTTTTAAATATCATAATGGAGATGAAGCAAATAATAATTAGGCAGTTTCTGTAGTGCTCAACTAAAAACTGCCTTGCAGAATTATACTTTCATTGCCACAAATCCTATTCTGTGAATTCCAGACTATTTACAACTAACCGATTTTATTTATTCAACAAATATTAACTGAGACTTTCCTTGGTAGGTACCAAGAACTCTGGTAAATATTAGGGGACATTTAAGTAGCTTGGCTTGGTAGTAGGAATAGGTGTGATTTTTAAATTGTACTCTGTGCCCTCAGCGGTGTTTGGACATGTTTTATGGCCATGGAGAATAGAAGCAGAATAATGAACTCCACCCAACTATTAAGGAATGCTGCATCCTTTTGGGCAATTTCTAAATAATAACAAAAATATGATCATTTTAACACTTATAGGATAATGGCATCACCTACTTAATATAATAACGTCAAAGGGCTCCTGGGTGGCTCAGTCAGTTAAACATCTGACTCTTGGTCTCAGCTCAGATCATGATCTCAGGGTTCTGAGATCGAGCCCTGCATTGGGTTCTGTACTCAGCACAAAGTCCACTTGTCCCTCTCTCTCTGCTCCCCCTCCTACTCTGCTCTCTCGAATACATAAATAAAAAATATTTTAAAAATGCTAATAACTTCAATGTTTACCTTTAAACTACATTTGTAGAGTGAAAAAAATGCAAACATAAACATGACAAAAGAATACTATTTATTAATACAGGACATATGTGTATTTATTTCTTCATAATTAAGAAATGTGGTCAAGTGAAAATCAAACAAGCAAGTCTTTCCCTTGGCTGAATCCCTTGAATTCCTTTTCCATAGAGCGCTACTGTTTCTATAAACATTAAAAACTAAATAGACACACAACAACCCCTTAATGATAAAAAATGTACTCACTTCTTCATTCTGTTTTGCTAGAGTAGCTCTATTATTACACTTTACTACAAACCAGTCACTTCTCCACAATTTACAAATAGAACCAGGGAGAATGGTGATTTACAGAGGGAGTTTGAGTAGAAAAATTTCTTTTTAATTGTAAGAATATGGTTCTCCTTCAAAACTGAGGTTTTCTGAGGGTCTTTTGCCAAAAGGTTCATTTGCTTATTCTGGTGAGCGTTAGTAAGGAAAGGTCGACAGCAGGTCTGCAGTTACATAGTCCTGACACTGGGCCTTCTGCAGAGATGGGCATTAGATATTCAAGGCCCTTCTCGAGCATTTTATTCCTGTAACCTGACTTCATCCTTTCCTCTCCACTGTTGCCATTGAAACTGGAAATGACTGCAGAATACAAATCATATGATAAATATTTGGGAATTTGTCTTTGTAGTTTTTCACTGTCACTGCCAAATTTCTGGCCTAGAGAGCTGTGGGAGGCTTTTCAACCTGAAACCTTTGAGCAATCCCAATCTCTAGCCAACTGGGAAGCATCCACATGATTTAATTGTAGTAGCCCTTCAAAGGGATTAATAAACACTTCGACGTCTTTGACTGCATATTTAAGGCTTGCCTGTTTGTGGCTCATAGTTTTATATCCAATAATTTTAATTTTTTAAAAGATTTTATTTATTTATTTGACAGAGATAGAGACAGCCAGCGAGAGAGGGAACACAAGCAGGGGGGATGGGAGAGGAAGAAGCAGGCTTATAGCAGAAGAGCCTGATGTGGGGCTCAATCCCATAACGTCGGGATCACGCCCTGAGCAGAAGGCAGACGCCCAACCGCTGTGCCACCCAGGTGCCCCTATATCCGATAATTTTAAACACTGAGATGCAGCTTCCTTATGGAGCCCTCTAAAACGTGATACACACAATTTTGAATTGCATTAGTATAAATGAGGACTCTTTCCCTAAAAGTTTTAATCACAATGCTATCCCCCATTTAGTCTGATCCTACTGAAAGATGCTACTTTTGGGTTTCTTACTGCATTCATTGGTAAATCAATGAGTGCACCATATAAGATCCCTTTCTTGATTCTCGGGGGTAAGGCAGCACTTCTCAAGAAATGATGTGACAAAGAGCCAATCACACTGTCCCTCTGGAAGGCAGCGCTATTTGGAGAATAGGTCTAATATATCAATGATAAGTAGAAAATGTTGGACAAATTTTAGACTAGTCAATATCTTCAGGCAGGCCTGGATTCTCACTTGTAGGACTGGACTTGTGATCTCAATGACCATGATTTTAAACTGAGGCACTGGGGTGCCTGGGTGGCTCCGTTGGTTAAGCACCTCTTGGTTTCAGCTCAGGTCATGATCTCATGGGTCATGAGATCAAGCCCTGCATCGGGCTCTGTGCTCAGCAAAGAGTCTGCTTGAGATTCTCTCCCTCTGCCTCTCTCCCCACTCATGTGTGAATTCTTTCTCAAAATAAATGAATAAATCTTTAAAAAAATAAACTGAGGCACTAACACAGGAAATAGGGGCTTTGCCTGCTCTGTTTTTCTATGTTGTAACTAGTGAATCCCATCTGCTTTTTTTAGTGTTATTAGTCTTCCACAAATTCTGCTGAAGTCTTCAATGTACAAAGACAAACAGGGGCTATTTGATGTAAGTTATAAAGAGAAGTGTGGGAAAAATGTCAACAAAGCCAGTGTTTTCAATGTGTTCACAGCTGCTAGCTCTCTAAGTGGTAAAGACAAGGTATTGAAACTAGGAATGGCATTTCCTGCTTGAGCAGGTCAGTAACTTCTCTTTTCATTTAGAAATTAGAGCTAATAGCGTCACCCATTACACTAATACATTTGTTTTTGTATCTACTCCAAGTTCTGAGACTGTGTTAAGAATTACTCTTCAAACCTTCTGTATTCATCTACTTGGCCTCTTTTAAGCTCAGTAATTTAACATTTGGCAAGGGAGTCTTACCCATATAGAACATACACTTCATTTCAAAGGCATTAGCCCTTGCGTTTTCAGACCAACTAATAAGGATGGAAAAGTACTGGGTTTGCTGAACAGTGATCATTAGGTCATGTCTGACGGCTTTTCCAATGATGTGGGTGAGCCTTATGTTTACTTTCAGCAAGGTAGTCTTGTCCCAAGTCTGCTTGCTTCATGATGGACTTCTAGTTGGGCAACGAGAGAAAATTAGCCAAGGGAATTTCCAGTTGGGCTTTTGTATGGGCAATAGCAAACAACGTGACAATCCGCTGCGTTGTTTGCCCCAGCACCTGTAAGGCTTCTATTCATGACTGTCAAACTGAAGTTCTCCAGTGTAACAGAGTAGGGACTTTTCAAAGCTGATAGCTCTTTGTTGCAATCACTGCCTACGTCCTTACTTACGCTGTCTTTTTCAATGAGGAACCCAGAATGTTGTTGACAAAAGCAGCACTGTATTTCACAGTAGCTCAATCTGAATTTTTTCTTTTGTACAGAAAACAATACATTTTACCAACCATAGCTCCATTGCCAGGTTCACAGGGGATCTTGACTCCTGCCTGCCATGTTTAAACTCCTCCCATACTAAGTGCCATTCTGTTATTCCCATCTACTGTTCTTCACTTACTTCTTCTCCCAAATCTTATAGCCCTTTTGCAGTATCCTGTAAATAGGTGCAATCTAGTGACTGTCAGTAGGAGAAGGGAGAAATATATATTTATTATTATTAATTTGTTTTAGAAACAGAGGTGGGTGTTCTTGTAAAACTGTTTCACAAGTCACTTTTAAAAAAATTATGCTGCTAAGATCCTAAGTACATCTGTCATGTGAAAACACAAATGCTGCATGGAAAGGACAAAGAAGTTAATTTTGCTCCTGTATCAACCTGAATGTTTATGAATCAAGCAGCCAATTAGCCAATTAGCCAAATAGCTCTGCTGAAATGACTAAAATAGACCGAATTCTGAGCCATTTTGTGACAATATCCATTTGGCTTCATTTATTTCAATAAGAAGTATATAGAAAGGTATCTTTCCACACTGATTTTGAGTTTAAAGTAAAACCAAAACCATAATTTTTGTTTGCAAATCAGAAAGTAAAAGTTCTTTTTCTTGATAGGCTAGGAAGAAAGCTGGTCCACAGTTATTTATAAATTCTTTAACTTTTTCCCATTGACAGTTATAATAAATGGCTTCCATCAGAACTACGGTAGAGGTTACAAGTTATTTTAACAACTGTTTAATTACTTATATATATAGGAAAGATAAGTATATCAGACACTTTCTGGACTGTGTACTTGACTATGTCAAGATTGTGTCTTATTTCAAATAATCCAGTTGAGGTTCCCAGCTATTGTCTGATATCTGAATATTCACACATAACCATTTTTCAAAGCTAAGGTTTATTTTCTATGGGTCAAATGAGAATATATTTCCAAGTGTAGCATGGCCAGCCTATTTGTGAGATTATCTGCCCAAGCATAGGAAAATCTTTAATTCAAGGCTAAGGAAAACAATAAAATGATCAACAGGAAAAAACAGAAATTAAAAATAAGATAAAAGCAATAATCTAAATAAAAATAAAATAAGACATTTTAAGTGATATTATTTTCTACTCGCCTGACAAGGATTAGTAAATATTTTTGACATTATCATTTCACTCTAATCTCCAAATTATTTCTCACTGAGCAAATGTTTATTGAGAAATTCTGACTCTGTCACTACTTTAAATTTTGATAAATAAAAGGGAGGTACTCATTTAACATTGAGAGGAACTGAAAAAGACATGAATTTCTGGGTATTCTCAAAGGAAATTTTGGAAACATAGAGACTATAGATCCATCCATATACAAATTTATAGAGGCTTACTCTGAGAATAATTACAAAATTCTCGACATCATATCCCAAGAACCATGAGATAAAACAGGAGAAGGCTGAAGCTAAAGTGATTAAAAGGAGAAAGGGAAAATGAAATGGTAAAAAAAAAAAAAAAATGAGGATGTTGCATGAAGCGACTAAATCTCCAAGGCCTCTAATCCAGAAAGGAAAAGACCCAAGTGTGTTTTGGACAGAAGTGTGCAGCTACAGTGCTCTCAGACTCGTCTACTCAGCAGGTGCTAGAAGAGGACAATTGAGCAAGCACACTCTTCTTCTTTTTTTTTTTTTTT
>NC_048226.1:75889718-75913705 GCF_002007445.2 Ailuropoda melanoleuca
TCTTTTGGTATTGGTTGAGACCTGTTTTGTGACCCAGAACATGGTCTATTCTTGAGAATGTTCCATGGGCATTAGAATAGAATGAGTATTCTTTGGTTCTGGGGTGTAGTGTTCTATATATATTTATGAGGTCCAACTCATCAAGTATGGCATTCAAAGCCCTTGTTTCTTTGTCAATTTTTTGCATAGGTGTTCTGTCTAATTCTGATAGTGGGGCGTTGAGGTCCCCTACTATTAAAGTATTTTTTATCTATATGTCTCTTTATTCTGGTTAAGAGTTGACTTGTGTATCTTTCTGCTCTCCTGTTGGGGGTATATATATTTAAAATTGTCATATCCACTTGTTGGATACATCCTTTAAGAATAATATAGTGCCCTTCTGTGTCTCTAACTATAGTCTTTAGTTTAAAATCCAATCTGTCTGATATGGGAATTGCTACCCCAGCTTTCTTTTGAGGTCCACTGGCGTGAAAGATGGTACTCCATCCCTTTACTTTCAGTCTGAAAGTATCTTTAGGTTCAAAAATGAGTCTCTTGTAGACAGAAAATGGATGGGTCATGTCTTTTTTATCTGCAACCCTGTGGTGTTTTATGGGAGCATTTAGGCCATTTACATTGAGACTGAATATTGAGAGATATGATTTTAATGATGCCATGTTACCAGTAAAGTCTTTGTTTCTATAGATTGTGACTTTCTGTTCTGTATCACTCTCGGGGCCTTTTTACCTTTACAGAAACCCCCTTAATATCTCCTGTAGGGCTGGTTTCGTGGTTATGAAATTGGTCAATGTCTGGTGATTCTGGAAGGTCTTTATCTCTCCATCAATTCTGAATGACAGCCTTGCTGGATAAAGGATCCTTGGCTGCATGTTTTTCTCTGAAAGACCTTTTAAAATGCCCCCCCAACCCTTTCTCTCATTCCAGGTCTGTGTAGACAGGTCTGATGTAATTCTGATACCTTTGTCTTGGTATGTGAAAGATTTCTTTGCCCTGGCCGCTCTCAATACTGTATCCTTGGATCTAATGTTTGCGAATTGCACTATGATGTGACGTGGCATAGGTTTGTCGTGGGTGAGCCTGGGAGGGGTCCTCTCTGCCTCTTGGACACCAATGTTTGTTTCCCTCTCTAGATTAGGGAAGTTTTCAGCTACAATTTGTTCAAATATCTCTTCTAGACCTCTGTTTTTCTCCACCCCCTCGGGGATCCTGATGATTCTGTCATTGGAACGTTTCATTGAGTCAGTATTCTCTCGTAACCTACATTCTTGAGCATGGATTTTTTTGAGTCCAGATTCTATTTTAGCTTTCTATTCTACTAACCCATCCTCCAATTCGCTGATACGTTCTTCTGCCTCATTCACCCTAGCTGTCAGAGCCTCTAGTTTTGACTGCATTTGGCTCATAGAATTTTTAATTTCTGCCAGATTCGCTCTCATTTCTGCCCTTAGAGATTCTATATTCTCATTAACATTTTCATTAATACTTTTTTCAAGTCTACACATCATCTTGACCATTGTTACTCTGAATTCCATTTCTGGTAATTTGGTTATAACCATATCCATTAGTTCTGTGGCAGAGGCCACAGACTCCTTGTCTTTTCTTTGCTGGGGGGTTTTCTCCTTCTCGTCATTCTGATGAGGAGAGGTTGCAGGGTTGTCCAGAGCCCAAATTATTGACCGGGACCCAGGCCATGCGCCCTTGTTTTATAGGGATCTTAGAGATGTGTGCTTCTTGATATTTCAGCCTGCCTTCTGGGGGAGGGGCCTGTCGCGCTGATACTCAGGCAACCCTGTTTGGGTAGAGTCTCCGTGTCCCCTGCGGGGGGGGGATGGGGATGGGCACACTGTGAGCCGGTATTTCCAGGCTTTTGTTCTCTGGCGGCTTTCCCTGGCAGTTTGCTGTGCCTCTCCTGAGAGTCAGAGCAGCAGTGGCTGAATCTCAGCCTCTGTCTCAGAACAGAGGGATCGCGGCCCGTTCTCCACTGATGTTCTGGCCACTTTAACTCTGTTTCTGTTGGTGCTGTTCAAACCCTGCAGCGTCCCTGGATGTGCGCCCCACACCCGGCGTCCCCGCCCTCACTTCCAGGACCTGTGAGTCTCTGTCCTTTGTGTTTCTAACACCGCAAGCCACTAGCCGCCCCCACGTGCTCCCGGAGCTCCCGGTCTCAGTCTGGTTCCATTGAGCACACCGGAGCTCCATTTCATTCTGGTGGTGCACATTCCCCAGCTCACGGTCTCAGTCTGCTGTCTCGCAGGTGCCGGTCCGCGAGTCAACCTGCACCCCCGTGCAGGTGGCTACCGCTTCCCAGTGCCCCAATGCGGCGGGTCCCTCCCCCTTCCGTTTATCTTCCGATATCTATGCGCAGTTTCACGGCTCCCCGCTTCGTACCTCAATACTCAGCCCTGGAGATGTTCATTTGTAGAGATCCAGATGTATCTTCCTGTGTCTCAGGCTGATTCCGTGGATGTTCAGGCTGGTCTCGAGGAAGCACCTTCTGACCCTTGAGAAGTTAAGACAAAGTCAGTGGTCTCCAAGGTGCAAAGAAGTTCCCTGGTCAGGTGGAGGACAGCTAAAGAAATTACTGGGTGTGGAAATGTTAGCGTGGTAATGCGCAAATAAAAAAAAATTATGATATTTAATATATGGAATGAAGCCAGTGCCCTAATTTCATTCCTAAATCAGATGTTTGGTGCCACCTAGGTAAAAATGCAATGAAAGTGAGAGATCTACAATCTAGAGTTGTAACAGAATGCAGTTCACATGTGCCTGGATAATACAGAATAGTTTTAACTCAACAAAACAAAAAGCTTTAAAAGCACTCTGCAGAAAAACTGCAGATTGAAGCTCCTGTTCATAGTGTAGGAGAAGCAGACAAGAAAAGAATAGAGCTGCCTCTTTTCCCAGTATGAACTCATCATTAGCTACGTTATCAAATGAGAATAATGGAGAATAAATTACATACATAAGGGCGTACCCTCAAAAATTGTGTGTTAAGAGGTATGTGACCAAAGAAGTTTGTATAGCACTGGTCTAGGGTCATATCAAACGAAATAACTAATATGCATGCTTATCAAATTCATTATCTATGAGAAATAATATCTCCGCAAAAATGCAGAAATAATATCTATGCAAAAATAGTATCTATGCAAAAATGATATCTCTGATGTATTCTCTTCTTCAGAGAACTTTTGAAATCTTTGTGACATGTACTGTCAAATTTAGATCTGAAAGCTGAGGGATTTCATCTCCAAATCTTACCTGGACACATCTACTTGCAAATATTGTTGTCCCAACTTCAAACTTTATTTCAAATATTAGTCATTATTTCTTATTCTCTTCAAATTAGCTCCTCATCCAAAACTTATCTATGTCACCCTCATTTCTTTAGGACATGAGACGGAGACTAGCATAGATGTGAAGAGCATGGGATTTGAATCTAGGCTGCCTGGATTAAAACTTTTGCTCAAATTATATTTCCTCTAGGAATTTGTTTCCTCACCTATAAAACAGGGAAAATATTAGAACATACATCAATAAATGCATCATGAAACTCAGGAAAATTCATGCAAAGCACACAAAACACTGGCACAGAACAAATGTTCAAAAACATTAACTATTATTATTATTATTATTATTTTTTATTTGTGCTCAAAACCTTGGGGTTATTTTTGACCATCTCACCCACATCTTTTAATTTTGTTTCCAGTCGTCACCAAGTTCTATCTGTTCTCCTCTCAAAAGCTGTTCCTGGCCTAGTCCCACAGCCACTGCCCTAGAGAGACATGCATCCTTCCAACTTAGGCTAAAGCCAACAGTCTGTGACATGGTCTTCCTTCTGCTGCCTCACCCTGCTTTAATCAGTTCCCAGACTGGGCTGTGTGAGTCTCATCTTACCACAGGATTCATCTTGTGCACTCTCTCCTCAAAACTCTTCACAGGCTCTCTGATGTCTACCAGAACATAATGTAAAACATGCTTCTGGCTTTAATAGCCTTCAAAGTTGGCTTTACTCTCCCATGTTCCTTGTTATCAAGACTTACTTTAAGTTCCCCCTTTCTGAACTGAAGTATATGTCCCACAGAACTTTGCACTCACTCTCCATTTGTTTCCTAATATCAGTTTGTCTTTTCTTCTCAACCATAAATTCAAAGAAAGCAGGTAGTTTACTTTCTTTTTACCTTTCCAAGGCATCTGGCCCCAAATACAGTAAATATATTATAAATACACACTTGTTGATTAAAATATTTTACAATATAGGAAAAGTCATGGAAGATATTTCTAATAGGTTATTAAGGGAAACTTGGATCTTTACATTTGCTCTTGATTTTGGGGGTGAAAATCAAGGAAACAGCTACCCTCTTCTTCAACACAATGTTTAATGCCAATGTCAGGGATTCAGCAAATATTAAGTGACTTGTACCAGGCACCAGAAATACAGGAAGACATAAGACAGTCTTTTCTCTGTCCCCTTCACTCATATTTTATTTGGGGAGTCAGGTTTGAAAAATATATGAATAAAAACAAGGGAATAGGGCAGAGATAGGACTGACTTTGATAGGTAAGAGCATCTCTGGGTCAAACCTATCATGACATTTCCTAGGTACCATCTATCACATTTAACCCTTACAACTCACTTAAATATTGTCATTTTGATTTGCATGTACATATACATTTTTAAATTTATTTATTTTTGTGAGAGAGAGAGAGAAAACATGAGCAGGGGGAGGGGCAGAGGGAGAAGAAGACTCTCTGCTGAGCAGGGAGCCTGAATCTATCCCAGGACCCTGGGATTGTGACCTGAGCCGAAGGCAGACACTTAACCGATTAAGCCACCCAGGTGCTGGATTTGCATGTACATATTATAATAGCAATAAATCAATTACATTTTTGAATTTAGTCACTGAGTGCATATTTTTGAAAAAATAAATTAGAGTTAATATATGACCAAACCAATATTTGATAGAGGTTTTTTTTCAGTGTCATTTAATTAAAATATTTCTGGTGGTATTTTATTATTCAACTTTGTCTTTCCTTCTCCCTAGCACATGCTTAAATTCTCTTTTTCACTCTCATTTTCTAGTCTTCTACTTGACCCTCCAGTTTACAGTTTGTAATTTACCCTTTTGCCCTCAAAGAAATAGCTGAGGTACTTACTGTCTCTGTTTAGTGTTGCAAATGGTTTTCCCTATTGAATATGTTGCATATTATCCTATACTCCTACCACTAATTAGAGTTTAAATTTGAAAGTAAGAATGATAGGCTTTGGCTTACTGTAATGTCCACTTAGTATTGCTATTATCACAAGCAGGACTAATACATACATATAATGATCACTTAATATATTAAGCTAAATCAACAGGTAATTCATAATTTTGCATAGTGTTGACCAAAATGATTTCTGGCTTTGAAAAATCATATACAGTATATGTTAGGAAGCAAGAAATAAAAATTTGAAAACTCAAGTAAAGGTATATAGTTTATATGATGGCTCAAATCAAGAGAAAAAAAACACAGAAGAGTATGTGCTGATCAATGGTATATGCATAATTTCTCAAGGTGTATTCCTAGTAACTCAGTCCTGTGAAATGAGTGGAGAAAAAAAATGTACTCCACTGTCAAAAAGGATGGGGAGGGTCAGTCAACCGTCTGACTCTTGGTCATGATCTCAGAGTCGTAAGGTCCAGCTGATCGGTGTGGGGTTCCATTCTCAGCAGGGAGTCTGCTTGAGATCCTTTCCCTCTGCCCCTTCCCCTGCTCGATCTCTCTCTCTCTCCCTCTCTCTTTCTCATAAATAAATAAATCTTTTCAAAAAGAAAAAAAAAAGGACTGGAAAATGCTATATATCAAGTGGCTCTTTAAAAGTTCTCAATCCAGATTAAACTATTAGGGGCCTTAAAAAATCCTGTAGTAAAGAGAATAATTTATGTTTAATTCAGTATTTCCCAAACTCATTTGATCATGGTACCTTTTTTTTTCTCAGAAAACACTACTTTGGCAGTCCCAGAGTTAGAAGTAACACACTTCAGGAAAGGCCAGTACAGAGTAAGTGCTGAAGAATTTAGGAATGAGACCACTCACAGTTGGGAAAAACCATTATGAAAAAGTAATGTTTTGAGTTAGATCTTGAAGACTGAGGTGAAGATGAGGAGGGGAGGCATTCCAGACAATGAGCACATTGTGAGAGGAAAAACAGAGGAGAGAGCATGAGGTGTTGAAGGAAGGTTTGGAAGAACATACTTGGGGGAAGCAAAAGCTTCCTGCAAGGTAGAAATGAGGAAATGGGAGGTCAACACTATGTAAATGATGCTACATAGAAGGAATAGCAAACTATGTATACATTTCCTCTCATATAACCACAATTTCTAAAATGCTTATTTGATTATGAAAGTGGTTACTTAATTAAAACTTGAAGGGTCTAGGCCAGTGCTGTCCAATAAAAATAATGAGCTACTAATGTACTTTTAAATTTTCTAGAACCAACATTAAACTAAGAAATAGATTAACTTAATAATATATTTTATTCAACCCAACATATCCAAAATATTGTCATATCAACACGTAATCAACTTAAAAATTATTGGGATTTTTCTCTTTTTGGCCATACATCTAACACTACAATATTGGATAGAACAGATCTATGAGGATAAATTAGTTGGATGTAACAGTCAATTTGGATAGTTTTCTAATAACATTGACCATGACTGAAAGTTTTAAACTCTTTAAATTAGTAAGACACATTTGCTTTATTGGTTTTTGAAATTTATGTTTTATTTTTTTAGCTGGATTTGACATAGGCAATTTAGGTGTAATTATAGATTAAAAGTGAAAAGCTCAATGTTCTCTCCAAATCAGCTAATTAATGTAAATAAATTACCTTCTTGCTCTCTTTTGGCTCTCTTTGAACTATTAATAAGTCAAGAAAAGTTAGTGAATTTGTGACAGTTAAACACAAAGTCTCTACTACATATGCCAGCTGATTTGTAACCATATACATGTTCTATGAAACTATTTTTCAGGTTTTTAGAATTTTAAATGATTCCTCCTGCTGGTACAATTTCTTCCCACTTCATCACATTTCTAAAAAGTGAACATGTAACTGAAGATTTCATGTCCTGAAGGCATTATACCAATACTTCCAAATGCTTCAACTTAAAATACAAAGCAGTGTTATTCACACTTCCCATTTTTGAATCCACTAAGGCCATTTGGGGGAAGAAAAACTAGAAACCTGCTCTTCTGTTTTTGTTTTCTACAAATTCTCTTTACTGAGAGCTTGTACATTTCTTGCTAAGTTTCCAAAAGCACATTTAATCCCCGTCAGACACTGAGTGAATATGGCACATCCTTTAAATGGAAGCTCTGGAAAATCTGCTGCTTTAAAAAGGAAAGATGAACGCCAAGGCAACTGCTGTGTTTCTGAGCTGAGAGCTCATCTCTAAGCGACCAATGTGGACACGGAATAGAAATGGAAAATAGCCAACAACACAGCATAGTCTTTGAAAGTTCATGGCTTTATTCCAGGGTTTCTGAGCGTCGGCACTGTTAACATATTGGGCCGGATAATTCTTTGTTGTGGGGGGCTGTCCTGTGCACCGTGCCACGCATCTCCAGCCTCCACTCACCAGATGCCAGGAGCACAACCCCCACACCTGTCCTCATCCTGGTCTTGACAAATCAAAAATTTCTCCAAACATTGCCAAATGTCCCCTGGGGAACAAAACTACCCCTATCACTGCACTCTTCAAAGTCTAAAAATTACAGATTTAAAATTACACTAGAGCTCTAGCTACAGAGTACAAACCCATTAATATACTATTATCTACATCTGCTTTTCCTAAGAGCTTGCAACTTTGGAAAATAGAGTAGTTTCATAGACTATTCTCTTACGCCCCACCTTCTCAATCTCAATGATCTTGTTTTAGCCTGCCCTCTAATTTAAATTTAAATACCCAACCTCTTTTTTTATCAGAATTGGTATATCATCATAATATCATATTGGTGTATCAACATATCATATATCATGATGATATGTTGACTTTCATATACAAGAAATTGTTATATGCAACAGCGAAAAAAACGGAGCAGCTTAAAACTCCTTAGACATATTTCAAGGGTGTATATTGAAATTGTTTTTATAATGACCTATACTCCTTAAATAAACAAGAAGAGCACTAAAACTTCACTACCATCAATTCGGTATTCTTCAGTAGTACCACAAAGACGACGCAGGAATTCATGTTTTAATTAATACCGAAACCTTTCCAACTATATAAAATACGATGTATGAATAAAACACTTCAAAGCAAGATGGATATTTCTCTATCTCTTTTAAAACAGTTCAGAAATGAAGCATCTTATACTTAGTACAGCCTATTCCTTGTCATATGTAAAATTTGGATATTTAAAAATAGTAAAAGCATATTTTATGTTTTTAAGCTTATACATTTACTTTGAAACGTCAGAACAGGCAGGCAGATATATTATGAGGACAAGAACATGGTAATTTCATAGAGACAGCACCTGGAACAATGTATACAAACTATTTGTTCTCTACTACCCTCTGGTGGTTTGCTAAAAAAAAAAAAAAAAAAAAAGTAATAGTTAAAAAAAAAAGCCCCAACCTTAAAGAACCATCCTAATCGCTGATAATATCAATAGCTACCATTTATAGGTAGACACTGTAGTAGGCTTAATGAAAATTCTCTCACTGAAGCCTTAACAATTGCTTGAGGTGGGTATTATGACCTACATCTGATAACTAAGAAAAATGAAGCTCAAAGTGTTGAAGTAACTTGTCCAGACTGATGTACCTGGTAGAAATGGCATTCGAAGTCATGTCTTTTTAATGCCAAGGCTCGAGTTCATTGTGTGTGTGTTGCTGCTTCCTGGGCAACTCTTCATAAAAGCTGGCCTGACACCATGAGCCTTGTAATTCCAGAAGGCTAATGGACTTTTTGGCAAAACAGTCAAGTCTTGTCATATTCTCATTTAAATTAATCAAATTCAACTATTCAATTTGAGAGAGAGGGAGAGAGAGATTTTTAATAGAGAAGCATTTTCCAGCTTAGGCCTGGGAGTCAATTTTGGCCGAAAATATAAGCAATGTGTTGTTTAATATTGCTTGTTTTTGATCTTTATAAAAATGATGCCAAACTGTAAAAAAAATTTTTTCTTAAATAGATGTGAATCTGTTATTTCTGTCATTCTCACATCTCACTGAGCTGCGTGTGTTTTTAGTGTTTAGAGATACAAATACTTTTATACAAAGGTTCTAATGATAAGCCAACAAGTCACCTGGTATTTAACTAATAAAAAGTGACTTGTGCTGATGCAAGGAAATTGCATGAATAGTGAACTTATGAACGATTTAAAGAATTTTCAAAGATAATTTGAATTTTATTATTATTGTTGTTGCTGTTAGTTACCTTGCAGCTTTCTTTCAAACCTCAACCCAACAGACAATGTGATCGTTCCCCTTTTGTATGTATGTACACGTGTGAGGAGAATAGGGGGCAAGAGGTGATTTTGAGGGGGTATCACTCCATAATTTTTGACAAGAAAAGTGAAGTCAAAAACATATTCTTCAAGGTATCATTTTAAACAGCAAAGTAGTATCCTGCTCTTTCAGACCATTGCTGGCAAAGATGAATATGTTTTAAAGGTTCTCATGGTGACTGAGTCAGGGCAACCCTGAATGATTAAAGTTTTTTTTTTTCTTTTAAGATTTTTTAAATTTATTTGACAGAAAGAGAGAGACAGTCAGCGAGAGAGGGAACACAAGCAGGGGGAGTCGGAGAGGGAGAAGCAGGCTTCCCGCTGAGCAGGGAGCCCGATGCAGGGCTCGATCCCAGGACTCTGGGATCATGACCTAAGCCAGAGGCAGACGCTTAACGACTGAGCCACCCAGGTGCCCTGATAAATGTTGTTTTATTTTCAAATAGGAGAGTCCTTCAAAAGAGTCACAGTGAAAAAGATTGTGCTGATAGCTCAAGCTCAATAATTTATAACTTGAAATTCCCCTTCATTTTGATTATGTGTATTTTGTAAGGAAATAATAAATATGTGTATTCGCCTCAATTACATTAGATTTTAGGTACAAATGGACTGAGGTTCATCACATGTCAAATATTTGAGTGCCTATGAAAGGGGAGACATTGAAAACAGCAAAATTTTTACCAGGCAGGAGAAATGCAGGCTGGTTTCCCTGACTTATTTAATTACTCTATGAAGCAACTGATTGAAGATAATTATTGGCCCTGGCATAAATACCTATAAAATCTGATTCATTCAATTGCATTTATAGAGTATTATTATATAAAACATATCAATGTGTTGAATTTCAAGTGGAAAACATCCTATTGTCATTTCTGATTTAATATCATGTGAGGTTTTATTCAAACACTATGTTTTAATTTCTGGAGTGCAAGTTAGAGATTCTACCAATGAAAAGTTTCTTCGGGGTTATTCTTTCCTCATCCCACTCCTCTTCCCCAATCTGTGCAAGAAAAGGCAAGGCAGCCAGAGGCTATATTATTCATAACAGAGGAGAGCATATACATTGATTTTAAAGTTTCCATATGAAGGACATGCATTTGTTAGCTTAAATCAGTGCTTATGCCTTGATACAACTGTCTTTTTGTAAGTACTATTGACTGAGCCTGGATCCAAGTTACATATGTAAAACATGGGAAATTCATGCATGCCTATGCCGTCCAAGTCCTTAATAATGATGGACTGTTCATGACAGGTACTTTTGTTTTCAGTATAAACGTAGAGAATTAGTGGGCTTAGGCCAAATGAAGGAACAATTAGTGACAACAGAATTTTGAACAGAACTCTAACAAATACATTAATTTCCATGATGTAGAAGTTAGATTCTGTTATTGTCTATAACATATATATGTATGCACCAATATACCAATAAAAACAACAAAACTGAGCATGGAAAAGGTAACATTTTGCTTTAAGGAAATTTTTAAATTCAGACTTTTCATATTTACAAAAAGAAAATCCCAGAAAAACACAACTTCAAACCTGTTATCTTACATATCTTAATTAATCTTACGTATCTTAATCATTTTCATGTATACTGGCTCATTTAATTTCTAAATGCCTCTTGACCCAGATGATGATGTTTTTCATATAATATTGTTTTAAACAAGCCTATTGTATAATTATCTTTTGGTTTTGTGAGTACTACTGAATGAGTATATAAATGGTGGTTCACTTCTATGATCAGTGTTTAAATATAACCTTTTTAAAAAGGTTTATTTATTTGAAATAAAGAGAGTGTGAGGGGGTGAGGGTGGGCAGAGGAAGAGGGAGACAAGCAGGCTCCCTCTTGAGATCATGACCTGAGCTGAAATTGAGACTGATGCTTAACTGACTGAGCCACCCAGGCTCTTCTAAATATATCTTTAAATAATATTTTGAGTTTAAAAACATTTACCTTATCTCTGACAGGATATCAGTTTTTATCAAACAACCTTGATTCCTTCCTTCCTTTTCTTCTCCCTTTCTCCTTCCTTCCTTCCCTTTCTTATATATAATAATATCATTCTGGGTATAACATAATTTTCTTTGTTTCTATTTTTCTCTAAGGAAAGGAAAGACAGAGAGAGAGATGGGGGGAGAGAGACATAGAGAAAGAGAGCGAAATTGGTTTAGTTTATGTAGGTATCAAAGGGAATCTCAGTACAGAATCGCTCCTCTTTGTGTTCTAAGGGATAAAAGAATCTACAGGTTCTTTTTAAAGGATTGAGTGAGGTAATACCTCGCAAATTATAAATCTTCTAGATGAAGCTACTTGTTCTTTGCAATTCATAGCATAGTATTAGGTATGAAATTCCTGACTTCAAATATGTAATGTTGGTTTTTTCCCCCATAATAATTCTTTTTGATAGAGTGGATTCAAATTTATATGCAGAAAATCATTCTTTATGGTGAAGTCATATAAGTTCAAGACAAATTTTATCTCAGATTTCTTAGGTTTTCTCCTCATTATGGGTATGGCATAGTATTTTTTTTTAAAGAGAGGAAGGTTATGTGAGTGCATATTTCATAAGCTTCTTATTCATTATTCATAACCTTAGAGATAGAAGGAATATATACACATGGAGAATTCTCTCAGATGTGTCCTCTGAACAGTACACTCAGCCTAAACCTCAAGGGTCTCTTTCAGTGGGGGCTGGAGGGAAGCTCAGGAAGACAGCAGATGGCCTTCCTAGATACATTCTTACAGTAATGCTCCGGTGAGTTCCAGTTCCACTGGAATTTAATTTTTGGCCACATCAATTATGCCAATAGCATTTCACCCTAAAACACTTTGAGTAATTACAGCATTTGAAAAGTTTCAAACTAGTTTTGCTCTATGTGTTTTAGGAATATTATTTTCTGAAATATGAAAATAAAACAATCTCTCATTTATTTTGGAAGGACTCGTGTCACTTATTTATTTCCCTTATATAAATTGGACTCATTCTTCTCGTTTAGGCCTATGAGTTAATTAATATCCATTGAAGATGCGTGGGTACTTTATAAATATTTCATTATAAAAATGAGTATAGCATGTTCCTCCGCCCCTTGAATTAAAAAGAAGTTATTAGTGTAAACGTTTTGAAAAACTCATTTATAAAGTCAAAATGAACTAATAAAGTGGGTGCTAAAATATATTATGTAATTTAAGAATAAGAATGAAAATCTTTTTCCTTAATTTCAGATTATATTTTTCCCTGAACCATCTACACAATTTCAGTAATTAATGAAATTTTAAAAAGAAAGCAAAGAAATAAAAATGAATTTTAGAAGCAAACTTTTCCTGCACCTCACTTCTGCATATACTTGATAGAGATTCTCAGTTATTTTCTCAGGAAAACATCTGCTGATGGTAATAAATTATCATGTAGTTGATCATCATTATTAGAAAGAACATAACAAACACAAGTAATTTTAAGCTTGCTGTGCATTTAATAAACCGTAGTTGAGCAACTCAGAATCTGGGGTCTCAATATCAATGGGAGCTGTTTAACTCCAAGTTCATGGTACAGAATCAGACGCTTTACACACAAAATATAAATTAGCAAGAATTTGACTGAAATAGAAAAAGCATAAGTAATTTCTGTAGTGAGATTTATAGCTTGATCTCCAGAGGTTGTCTGACTAAAAATGACTTAAATATTTTCTTAATAAATGAAGCTTGGACATGGCACCCAACAGGGAATAGGATTTTTAGGCAAATTAATAAAACTTGCATATTCTGCATGATTTCTTAGTTACTTTGAATTCCTTAAATTATTTTGAAATGAATTACAAAGAAATACACATCATATTCCAGGCAAAGCTCTGAATTAATCTATTTTAAAAAACAAAAGAGGATAAACATAATACATGGAACATAATAGCTTGTTCATACCCGTTGCCTGCAGGTTAACTTGGACTGTTTTGATGTTAAAATTAATTGGCTGAAAAAGGAAGGGGAAAACTAACTTAGAATCAAGCATTAAAATGTGCATCAGGCATCACGCTAGACATCTTAACATACATTATCCCATTAACCCCTTTGAGTAATCCTCTAAGTAAAGTAATAATCTAGCCATTTGTTCTAGATGAGGAAACTGGTTCTGCTGTTGCCCAAACTTCAGGATGAGACATGTCACAGGGACAGGTGAAGCGTGATAAGCATTGCTGAATAACTCAAACACTACTTTTTATATTTAGTTATAGATATGTTGAGATATAGAAAAGTAAAATTAAACACCCTTTTACATTTTACTTTTCCATACCTGACTCCATATACATCAGCATTTAGATAAAACATCTTGCTTTACATCTTAAAGCTAAATATGTTTTTTAAAAGATTTTATTTTATCTATTTGAGAAAGAGCGAGAGAGCGCGCGCGAGAGAAAGCATGAGTGGGGGTGGAGAGGCCAAGGAAGAAGCAGGCTCTCCACTGAGCAGGGAGCCTCACACAGGGCTCAATCCCAGGACCCTGAGATGATGACCTGACCGAAGGCAGAGGCTAAACCGACTGAGCCACCCAGGTTCCCCTAAAGCTAAATATTTTAGCATCCCTATGAATTTCATTCATCATTCCCTGCAACTCAAGATTGCTGGATTAACCTTGATACCTCCCTACTTCTCTCACAAGTAGATAAACCACTCTAGTATCGCATATTGTTGTCTGGGGTAGAGAAGAGAGCAGTTTCAAAGGACTTTTAAAAATTATTCAGGGAAATAATTCTTCCTAAAGCAGCGGTTCTCAACCTTGACTAAACCTTAGAATTACCTGGCAAGCTAAAAAATATTGATGTCTGGGACCCAACACGTGATTGTAATGTGAAGCTAAGTTTAGAAAACATTGCTCTTAGTTTCCATCAACAACAAGGCCACTGTTCTTTTACAATTGCTTTGCTCTTTCACCCATGTGACCTCGAATAAAATGAGTTTGGGGGCACCAGGTAAGTGTGGGGAATTAGGGACAGTTCTCTGTTATTAGTTAGCAGTGAGATACCTCGGATAGTAACAATAATCACCATCACTTTGGGATAGTTTTCTGAACTTCTGCAAAAAAAGTATACACCTTAATGGAGAGAAAGCAGCCATAGGGCAGCAGGCAACAACCCTTTTCCCCTTTGCTGAGGTGGGAGTTTAACTGGCATCTATTTAATACCAACATGGATTGGAGCCCCTAAGAAAGCAGCTATGTTTAAACCCAGTTTCACCTGCAGGAGTCTCTATCAAGTTGTAACAGACTATTAAGTTCATGGCAGCTACTTTTGAAAATCTACATACTAGATAGTTTAACAATAAATAATACAGCACTTCTACTTAACGGCCGACAGGAAATTTTAGTCCTAATCTGTGACAGTTCCTAACCAGGAGAGCATGTATAAACTCTCATAGGCTACAGAAGCATTCGATTTGAACAACCTCAAAACAACTAACATATCACATTCAAATTAATTTAATTAAAATGTTTCTGGATCAAGAGCATTACTTTTCAGCTACATTCTAAAGCAAAGCCTGCAGTAGAAAATTATCGAGTCTGGAATAAACTCTGGATAGAAACTCACTGAAACTCAATTACTCACTCAACAGCTATCTAGTTGGCAAGTGTGGAAATGGCCAAATGCCACTATAGTTAATAGTTCTCTCCTTGACAACCAGATCAGAGATACTCATAGTGAACAACATCCCAAGTAGTTTTAAATGGCTTGATAAAAGGAATGCTACCTTCTACCAACATGACAAATTAAATTTTTATCATACATGATCTGTAATTTTTTTTGCAATAATCATAAATCAAGCAATATAGAGTCTTTGCTCTTTAAATGCTCACTTGGAAACTTAAATTTCCTCCAGATGCCTTTCACCTCCAAAACTAGGCTTTTCTGGAAAAATCAGTGACATTTTATAAAATGTGGTTTAGTTGACCACATCCTCCTTAATTTTTATGACAAATCTCTGACAAAAATATAACCCTTACACAAAACAAATATTCCTCCCTCATTACCAAGAGCAAACCTTCCTATTCAAAAGGGGAAGTAATAAAAAAAAATCACTAGCTCAGTCAAATATAAAGATCTATATCACGCTTCAGTTCTGGAGCCAATGCATGGAGACTTGTTTAAATGAACCCAAAAGTTAAAAAGGCTGTGGTTATCCCCTAAAGGGAAACCAGAGACAGGTAAATGGTGCTTCTGGTCACCTCCCTTTGTTCTAAGTAGAATGCTAAAGCTGAAGTTGCACTTTATATTCCTTTTTGTTCAGGGAACACCAATTCAGTCTGACAAAGATTCCAGTTTAAATATCCTGAGGAGGAAAAATAAGTCCCAGAGATGAAACCTCCCTTGTGTACTAGTAAATCTGAACAGCTGGAAATCTGTGGTAACATGAACATTACCTCATCTCCTTGAAGGATATACTGGGGACATGGAGAAAAGAAATTTTCCACTTTTTTTAAATGTTCACTAAGGAAGAAAAGGATGTGCCTTTGAATTTTTTTTACCTCTTTCTTCTCCTTGGTGTGAAAAATTTTCATTGGCAGATAAAAGCAGGTAGTGTGAAAAGAAAAAAAATTCCTTAGGGCAGTGAAATATTGATCAAGGCATAGCATAATGGGATAAAAAATGCTATGAGAAAGTTAAGGCCATGAAAAGGAAACAAAACCTAACAATGTAACTTATTAATGTATTAACATGATATGTTTAAAGTAAAAAGTTTAATTTCAAATAATTTTTAATGTTGTTTTTCATTGTACTGGAGGGATATAAAGCAAATCAAAGAGAAAGCATTATCATGGGCCAAAATGAACAGTGTTGGGAAAACAAACAGAAATTGACAACTGTTAAATATTACTGATGTTGGTATATCTTAATGAACAAGGAATTGTAGGAGCAAAATGATGAAAATTCCCAAGCTGTACTTCAAATGGGTTAAAAACAAGTATTTGCTATTTTAGCCTCCACATTGCACATTATTCAAATACACAAACTTGTCATGTGTGCAAGTTTTCTTGCTATGCTGATTATAAAGTTGAACAGCACATTCATTCCTAATCCTTACTTGTGTTCTTGTAAGTCATTAATTGGGACAAAACATCAGTCCTTTCCCCTGGCTCTATCTGACCCTGTAGTGGGGCCACTGAGGGAAGAGCCAATTTCAGCACCATGGACAAAGAACCCAAAGCACTCAGCCTTGCTCTTGGGACCTACAGGAAATGTTCCCCTTAGGTTAAAATATAAGAAATAACTTTGTAGTAGCCATCTTCCATTTTAATATGTTTTAAGGATCAAATGAATACAAAAGAACATTCAGCTGGATAATATAAAGTTTATACTTTTAAACCCCTTCTATCTTATGTAAAAACATAATGGCCCTCCTAAAGACATGCATCACTGTGATAAATGCATTTAAGTGTCATTAGGTTTAATGGCTCCTACTCACTCAGACTATTATACTTTACCTTTTAGAGTTAACTTAATGTGTATTAATGGTGTGAAATTGAAGAAATTATGAATTGAGTTTCCCTGGGCACAGGTTAAACCGAGGAAGAAGGGAGAGGACAGGTTAATATTACCTTCTACCACGTTCATTTGTACTACAAAAGATGTCAGCTATGCCCTTGGGAAAGAAATGCTCACTATTAGTAAGTTGAACTTAAATTGATTTTTATAGTTTTAAACTCAGGTAACTGTCTTTGGTTGGGTCACCAAAGGTTTGCAGTTTTCTTCAGGGAATAAGAAAATATGTGCACTTATGAGATTAAGTTCATATTTTATTCCATAATTTCAGACAAATAGATAACCTGTCACTTTCTTCCCCTTCTGTATTCATCTTACAAATTCAACTTACCGGGTTTTTTCAGGATATTTTTATATGTATTTTTATATATACTTTATTTTGTAATCTCTCCTTTATATTATCACCATGTATCACACAAAATAGTGGTGTGTAATCATTTAAAATCTGAGTTAAATATTATGATAATAAGGCTATTATTAATGTGAAAAATTGAAAAATCCAAAGTTCTAGTCCCAGAAACACTTGATGCAGCAAAATTATGGTTCGTAGTACCAGGAAGACCGGAATCTAATTCTGAATTTTGACTTCCAAAAATATTAAGAATGAAAACAATATTCATTTCAATTATGCTTGGAGAAAGAAAGCATAAAATCACTACTTGTGCAGTTCATTTATTATTAATGGATGACTAAGAGAAGATATAACTTTGTAGCTACTCTTTTACTTCTCTATCACGCAAAATGATCTCCAAACTCAAAAGGGTAGAATAAAACTTAGCAAAGAAGACTAAAGCTCAGGCCAAGTGATGTTACTAGTTTCTCTGAAGGTATTTAGTTCATTTGACAGACAAATTATGTCCTAGGCTTTCTAATCTCACCTTTTACAGATAGGATTATGATAACACTGTTAATGTCTTTCAAAAATCTTGGAGATAAGGAAAGATGCCAAAAGGGTATGAATCTAGAAAAGGAGCATATAGTTCCGAGTTTCAAAAATTAAAGAGTCTCTAAAACATTGGTGAGACTGAAGGAAACATCAGGCAATATTCCGGCACAAATTAATAAAAAGATGGTCTGTGAGCTCTTAGGACAGCCAATGTATTACTTAGAAATCAGCTTGGGCTCCAAACTAGGGCAATTCTAGCTTTTTTTTTTTTTTTTTGGATGGGGTTAAGACTAGTCAACCTGAGAAATATTTAGGACAGAAGTCACAAACTTAGAAGCTTACTTAGTCAAAATAATTAACACAAATAAGCTAAATGGCCCAGTGAACTATCAAGTAGAAGGGTAATGGGCACTGTGAAGAAAAGAGAGATTGTGTTCAGCTACCACTACTCAGCTCTAACTTTATTATTGATTTGCCAGGGAAACCAGAAATATGCGATTTCTTTGTAAAGCCTCCTGATTAAAAAAAAAAAATTCTAGCTGCAACCTTTTATTAGTGATTACTCCCTGGTTTTTAAAACAAAACAGAATGTATCTGCAGACTGAATCTGGCCCGTAGGCTGCCAACTTGGGACACGTGGCGAAACATATGGACCTCAGTAAGGAATCTGGCAAGGTTTCACATGATATCATTATTAAGAATTTCTGGTTGGGTGACAATAAAGACATTCCAATTAGTTGAGTTCAAATTTAATCTCAATATAAGGATAATTAGATCTTCCCAATGATGAAATGGACTGCCCTGATACTAGAAGCATTCACCTTAACCACAATTTGGCAATTCACAAGATCATATGGAAAAAAAACCTGGGGCTGAATTTTTAATTTAATGCTATTAAGTTTTCATAAATGTAAATATGCTTATGTGTATATATACATGTATTCTTTTATTCACTCATTTGTTTGAAAATATTTATTAAAAACCGAATATTGCCAAGCATTGTTCTAGGTGCTGGCGACACAACAGAAACAAAAATCTCTGTTTTATGAAGTCTGCCTTCTATATTTGCCCCAGTATGGATATTAAATTATATAAGCACTCTATAAATGTGGTCTTTGTGGGCTAACTTTATACTGGTGTTTCCCTATGCATTCAGCATAGGACATGAAGTTACTTTGGGTGAACAGCACATTACACTGTGATAATGCATTTATTCATTCATTTACATTTTCTTTCTAAAATATTCATTACACAACTGCCACTTTGCTGGGACAAAATGCTAAACCAGATGGAATATAGAGTCAACAGGTATGTGTATATACATAGTTGTATTCCACATGCAACAACATGTTGAATACTTTGCTGACTCAGCAACCCAAATGTCCTACATTATTTTTGATTAGCTTTCCATAAACTTAAATAAGTTAGAGAAGAGGATGAAGTCATCTGTCACCTGGCAGTGATTGTTGCAACAACAGTATCATCCTCCTTAAGGAAAAACATCTTGTCTTTTTTTTTTTAATCTCTTCATGCTAAAGCAGACTGCAATTCCAAAATGAGGTGGTCTAGTGATAGACCTATGAATGATTCTGTCCTAATCCAACTTCTTGCTTTTCTATTTGTATTGTTAATAGGATAAAGAAAAAATATTTTTAAAGATTTTATTTTTAAGTAATATCTACACCCAACGTGGGGCTTGAACCTACATCCCTGAGATCAAGGGTCATGTGGTCTACCTACTGAGCCAGCCAGGCACCCCAAGAAAAGATTTTTTTTTTAATGACCATGTTTTAAAAATAATCCGTTCTGATTTTGTAAATAACTTAGATTTTTTTGAAACGAAGGATCAGAAATAACTGGGGGATTATGTTGTAACTCAGTTAATTTCTCCTTATAAAAATTCAGTCATAGTCAAAGAATGAACATTCTTTCCTTTCAAATATAGGTTTTGTGGTAAGGTCTAGGAAGATGTTTTCAACTTTCCACAAGGCGTGCCAGTATTTCTTGAGAAACAAAGTCAAAAACAATCAATCCTTTTAATGCTTGCAAATAGATTATTTAAACAAAAAAGAATCACAGCCCTGATGATGCCTTTGTAAGCCCCATGTTGTTACAGTAAATGCTTGTCTTTTCCTCCCCCCCCCCTTTTTTTTAAGATTTTAGTTTAAAGTAATCTCTACATTCAGTGTGGGGCTCAAACCCACAACCTGGAAATAAAGAGCTGTATACTCCACTAACTCAGCCAGCCAGGGTTCCTGTCTTCTTTTTTGATGAGTGGATATTCTTACTTAAGTTTGATGGCTGTAAAAGTTCATTTTGGAACCAGCAGAAGCCCAAGGAGTTAAAGCTCCTTAATAGTCTTTTTAGGAATGTTGTTTTGGTCCTTCCATGCTCATCTACCCTTCTTCTCTCATATAGTTTTTAAAATTCACTTGAAGAATGCAAAGGTTTTCTCATCCATGATGTTTTTCAAAGGGATTTCTATGCCAAACGAAATGCCTTATAGTTCAAGTAAACTGAGTTAACCTACTCTGAGAAGAAAGACTGAAAAAGCCCACATTCATATGACTTGGTGATTAAGCCTGAGAGACAACTTGTACAGTCATTACCATAAATTATAGAAAGAAAAACCAAATATTGTTTCTAGTTTCTACAGAGCTAAATATACTTGCTGAGATGCTTCACGCCAATAAAGAATGAAAGTACTTTTAGGAATAGTATATAATTTAAAAAGCTTAATGAAAATTGTTTTTTTCTAGAAGGGATAATAGGCCATTTTTGAAATGGTTCCTAGGATATGGAAGCAACCTGGTTCTCTCTCTCTTATACCATTGATCACGAGCTGCTCTGTGGAGCGAGGCTTGCCTCCCTCAGCACTGTCTATAGCGCCTCGTGAAGCTTTGCCACTGTATGGTGCTCCTGTGTCCTGAGTGTACCACTGGTGGTACCCAGGATGATTTTAAGTGGTTCATGGATAGGTCTCTTTCAAATTTATACATTTATTTGTACATATTGGAAGAAATATAACTAACACATAAAACCTGGTATTTCATGGATATTATTCCCTAGAAGAAGGCTAAAAAAAAAAATGATAGTGTCAATATAAATTTTGGTGATATTAAGTAAATAGTAGTACAGTTGGAGTTTAGAAATGGTAGAAATTGTTAAGTGTACTAGAGTAACTGAAGTTCTAGAAATAGTTCCTCCTCCCATGGAGAATATTTTTTTTAAGATTTATTTATTTATTTAAGAGAGAGAGCAAGAGAGCATGCACAGGGGGAGGGACAGAGAGAGGGACAGAGAGAGAATCTCAAGCAGACTCCCCTCTGAGCCCTATGCAGGGCTCAATCTCACAACCCGAGATCATTACCTGAGCTGAAATCAAGTCAGTCACTCAACCAAGTGAGCCATCCAGGTGCCCCAGAGAATGATATTTCTTTGGTCAGAAGTGTGTATGCAAGAACCTTCCTTTCCTTTGTTGTGATCTGCAAGGACCTCAGTCTACAGGACCACCAAAACTTTAGTTTTTCATCTCCTCTGAATGTGTCCTAGGGCTTCTGTTTTGGTGGCCAACCCCATACGAGAAACCTCACCCTGGAATTGATGTAGTAGCTCTAAAAATCCACAAAAAACTTTTCAGATATTTTAATTAATTTACATTCCTGAATTCTCATAACAAAAAAAATCATTATGACTCTGTTTCTTTCTAAAGAAAGCCTATGTTCTCCCATCACTTCCGCTTGGTGATATCTATCCATTTAATCACCTGTAGCACAGAAAACGTCCTGCTAAGAAAAGGAAAGACCGATTGTAGACCCAAGACCTCAGTATTTTCATGTAGGAAAAAAAAAGAAAGAAAAACACCTGACTGTTATTTTAGCACAATAACTATTTAAAGGAGACACTTTCTCCCTAGTTTACAAAATTTTAAATAAATTACCTTAAATTGCTATCTCTAGCTAAGATGCTATTTAGTGTCTCCAGGATATAGTGATATCCTAGCATGAGCAGATATACCTTAGGAGTGCACATGTGTTTTTTTAAATATCAAATGAGCAAATATGCAGGCATTAGTTTGTATCACATACTTGAAATAGCATATACAGCAAAGCAAGGTATTTTGTGTACAACTCAGAGTTAGCAAAATAGTCAATGTTGGATTTTGAAGTACTTACAAAATTACTTTTTAAAAAGCCTTTTTATTTTGAGATAATTATAGATTCATAGGAAGTTGCTAAGATAGTATAGAAGTCGGTATATCCTTCACCCAGTTTCCCCCAATGATTGTATTTTACGTAACTACAGTATAATATGAAATCTAGGAGGCTGAAAATCAAATGTGTGCGTGGCTCTGATATTTTATCACATGTAGATTCATGTAACTATCATCACAATCAAGATACACAGCTATTCCATCATCCCAAAGATCTCCTTCCTGACACCTCTTTATAATCACAGACCTCTTCACCCCATCTCTAAGACCTGCCAATCATTAGTCTGTAAAATTACTCATTTGTGCTTATCTCTTATATATTTTTACTAAAGTGTGGGAAAACCACAGGACTGGGTGTTAGGAGGTGGCTGGTTCTAAGTTTGCCACTGGCTAATTCATGTCCTTGGACAACCTACAGCCTCAGGAGCTCATCTATAAAAATGAAGGCTTGGACTCTCTCTCTCTCTTTTTTTTTTTTAGGACACCAGCATTTAAGAACTCCTGTAATTATTGTTCTCAATCATGATATTACTTTAAAGATTATTAAATGCAAATCAAGTTAAGAAAGTATGATTTAAATATGTGGAGATCAATAAGGATTGAATGTATCTAAGTGTATTCTACATTGAAATAGTGTCACTGTCAAACAGCTTAAGTAACCAAAAGCTGCATTATGCAAATATATTGCTGCTCTAAAATCTGAAGCAAATAAAAACATCATCTGACTTGGACCCATCTCTCAAGGGGACAGGGGCTACTGTTCTTCCAAATGTACAGGTGGAGAAAACTTGGCACTGGGATTACTTGACACCCTCTTCTTCCAGGGGCACCCTTTGGGGAAGAGGAAGCAAGCATCTCTAAAATGTGCCTGGCCATGCATCTGAGTGGGCAATGCTGCAGCAGAAGCTTGAAGTTGAAGATTCTGGGCCTTGGGGTTCACAGTTGGCCCTTTTCTGAGAAGGGAGGTTGAGACACAAGCAGCTCTTTGCTTCTGCTGCCCAGGGTCTGGGGTCAGGGCCAGAGGACCTGCAAGGAACCTAGCAGTGGAGTTTCCTGCTTTCTTAGAGATCACTCCTTGTTCCACACTGTAGAACTGGATAAAAACAATAGGAAAGCAGTTTTTCCCAAGTGACTCCTTCCATTTAAAGCTTTAAGAATCTCTTCCCCTGCACCATTTTAAGCTTACCGATCTCTTTCTCTACAATTTACTCATCTTAATTCGAACCTGTTGATGCCACCCTGTATGAGGACGTTTTGTGCGCATCACTTGAGCCCTTCAACAATATACTGAAGAAAATTCGGTCCTTCCTCTTCACTTCGAATATATGTATGAAAAATCCCCAAGGAAGCAGAAACTTGAAAAGTGTCGTCTGGGGACTTTGGGCCATGCAGGTCTTTGGAGCGATCTACCGAGGCTTTCTTTTTGGATAACACCAATTCTTTACTGAAACTTCCTTACCAAAAGGCACCATTTCCAAGCTCCACTCCCAAGAATGATTAGTAACGGGAGATCCAAAACCTATGGCCTGGTCAACCTTGCCGGCTGTGACGAGTAGTCTAGCCCAACCACCTCAATGACCAATCAAACTGGGTCACTGTCACCTCTATTCCTCTGCTGAGAGCCCCCATTTTCCACGACCTCCTTCTGTGAGCCCCCGAGCATCCCGATACCCCACCTCACCCACGCTGGTCTGCAGTATCCTTCTTCGCTCTCCTTGGACCCAAGAGGGTTAGTCGCCCGCCCGTGCCCGCGGGTACTGACATTGGAACCCGTACAGACGCCCGGTCTTACCCTCTCTCTCCCAGAAGCGGCCCATCGCGCCGTCCAGGAGGAGGCATCCACGCGCGCCCGGGAGGCCCGGCCCG
>NC_048226.1:75913986-75983087 GCF_002007445.2 Ailuropoda melanoleuca
CGCCGCCGGGTGCGCGCTCGGGCTCCGGGAGCCGGGCCCGGCCCGCTCCGCCAGCGCCAGCCCGGGCGGGACACGTGGTGCCTCGACCGCCCGCGCTCTCGGTGCCCGCGGCCCCTGGGCCTAAACAGCCCGTTCGCCCACCGCAGAAGCTGCGGACGTCGTGAGGAGAAGGGCGGGGACCAAAAGGGTCGGCGCCAGGAGGTGGGGCGCCGCGACGTGGGCGCCGTGAGGGCCGCGCGCGGGAGGCGCGGGGGGACGCAGGGAACCTGCTTCCGGGGTTCGCGACCTGCGGGCTCCGTCTGGGCCTCTAGAGACGAGCGGATTGTGTCGCAGCTCTTTCCCGGAGCCACTTGGGGGCGGGGGCGGTGCACTGCAGAGGCTCCGGGTTCCCGCGGGTTGAGGGAAAGGGCTGAGGGCCGGAGGGTCTGCTTGCGCAATCCCCTTCTCGACCCCGCCGGGATCCCGGAGCAGCTTCGATCCTCGGGCTGGCGTCCGCCTCGCTGTCTTCACCCACCCCAGTAAACAATACCCTGTCCCCGCGTGGAGATGCAAACCATTGAAAACCGAGCGTCGACCCGAGCTGCCCTTTAGGACAGTCTCTCCCTGGGAAAATTCTTCTCGCGACCACAGCCTGTCGTCTGGGGACAGCTAAGGAGACACCGCCCAAAACTGGGGACGAAGACTTAACCTGAAGCCACAAGCTCTTTCCGACTTCACCAGTGACCTGGGACGCCTCTTCTAAACAAGGTGTCTCTGTTGAATTTCCTGATTCTGGGGGTAAACGTCGCTATTCATTTTCTAACTCTAAGAAGGTAATAGCGACTGGGTTTAAAAAACAAATTAAAACACTCCAGACATCTTTAATAACAAGCGCAATATAGATACAGTTGATATTGACTTAAGGTAAGCCTGAAGGAAACCTTAAGACTGGGAAGAAAACCATTCTAATTTGTTAGTCCAAATGCAAAACCAATTCATCAGCCCCTCTACCTGTTTTGGGAAGGTAGGTTTGAAGAAATTGGTGGGAAGCTACTCTTCTCAGAATTGCCAGAGCCCCATGTAGCCCCATCCAGAACATTCAGCTTTACCAAAGAGTGTCATGATGAAACTGATTTCAACATTCTGTCCTACCATAGCTGGGCGTGAAAGGGCAGCCACCACAATTTGGCTAAGGGATCTTGGTGAGTTTCTTGTTACCTTATTTCCTTACTTTAGGTCAGTCTTCATTTTTACCCCTAAAGGGAGTTTTCTTCATAGAAGAGTGCTTCTGGAGAGTAGCACCCTGGGCCTTACCCTGACTGCTTTCTCCTTTCCCTGGCTCTCCTTCTCACCATAATTCACCAGAGTTTAGCACACACAGTCAGCTTAAAGTATACCAGACTTCTATTTATGTGTGAGAGAACTCTGTACAGTTGAAACCATCCGTCTCACATTACTTGGCAAATGTGAAATGCATGAAACATTTTATTCTGTTGTCTCAGCTCGTTTTCTTTTGGTTTATCTTCTATTTCTGATCATAAGGCTCAGACTTTAAGATTTCTTCTCTCTTATATTTTCTAAGTCTTGGAAAGCCCCTCCTTCTTGAAAAATGAAGATTCGTAACATAATGAAACCCTATCACAACAGAAATTCTTCTTTTGCCAAATCTTGACTTTACTAGATGGTAGTTTGTACCCTGTGACCCCACTCTCTTCGCGTCCATTCAAGGTCCTATCAGTGGTGTAAACCTCCTTTGACCTTCAGCAGAGATAAATCTACCCCTATGGCTTCTTGTAAAAGCTGCTGTCTTAGCAGCATTTTCTTTATCTGGTTGGCTTATGGTCTTTTGTGACAGTGCCCTAGAAATTCAGTTTTTTTCTCTTCCTTCTCCTCATAATCCAGGCTTCCAGGCCCTCTGCATCAGACATTCCTGAATTCTTCCCACTGAATCCCTCTTAGTTCTTTGTAAGATTGTTGTGAAGCTAAAAAGGGAAGTGCCTGGAAAGTGCCATGGAAATACAGCACTATCGAGTTAAAGGTAATTAGTCTGATGCCCTTGCAGGTTTATAGCTTCCTTTAAAACAGGGATTCCCACCTATTTGGAAGGAAACATTATTAGATTTTTATTCTGAAGCCTTCAGGGCATAGGGACTGTGTGTGTACACACACGTGAGGTAAAATGGAAGGATGGAGGGTGGGGACAAGGGTGGGAAAGTGGGGAAGAGCAGGGTGGATATGGTACTGATGTGGAGTTTCTGAGTGGGAAGTCTTAAGTGGACTGGAAGATAGGAAGAAGAGAGAGGAAAATCCTGTCAGGAATGGTTTTCATCAGAAGGGGCCCAGTACTGGCTACCATGGAACAAAATGAGGTGCTTGTCCATAGGGCCTTAGTTTCTACTCATTGTCAGTATACATCCTCCATAATGCATCTTCTGAAAGATGACCTTCTGAAGGTAAAAACAAAGGAAATATCTCCAGATGGTTATCAAAGCACCAACTACTGAACTCAAGCTTTCTCGGACATATCACAAGAATACAGGGTAATTGTAGAAACTGTGTAGAATTCATTTTAGAAGAAAGGTTTAAATGGGGAGTTTTATAGAGTCTTGGAGATCAGAGACTTTAAAAGATTATCTGTTGCAGCTTTTGAGATGTTGCATTAATTATGCTTTTCAGTTCTTGAGTTCTCTTTCGTCTGGCACAAAAGTCCTTCTCAAAACTCATATGTTTGCAAGCCAGAGCAATCTTCATGGTTACTAAAAAAAAAAAAAAAAAAAAAAAAAAGTGAAAAAAAAAACCCCTCTTCCTTACCCAGTTGTTTCTTCCTAGATTCTAGATTTGAATTAGACTAGAGAAAATTCTCCTTTTATTTCTCTAGACCTGAGGATATTAAATAACCAGCTTATAGGTGGGAGGATTCAATGGGTGCCCAGAAGCCACATGGTCCTATAAGAAACTCCCAAGTTATAGGAAAATAAATTCGGTAAAAGAAAAGAAAAGAAAAGCCAGCTTTGCTTTTCTGGGGATAAAGTGTAATTACAGTCACAAAGGTGGTCAGTTGTGGAGTGGGGTTTTGAACCTAACTATTTCTAATTATTCTGTATTCCTGTTTAACTGCAGGCGCTTTCTGGAGGTAACACCTTTACTCAAAGGAATAAGTCAAGTGGGGAAAATATTAGATGCTACTACAGGATAACAGGGAGTAGATTTGGTCAGTTCTTGTCCGCTCAACTAAAATACTCTAGTAGCTTTCTTTTTTCTTATAGAAAGGGCTGGGCTGGAGTCTAATCTAAACCCTTGGGAGATTTGAAAACTATGTTACACTCTTTTGAACCACACATATGATGATTAATATTTATTGAAAAAAATTCAGAGAAAGATTATTTATTATAATTCCTAGGTATATACCAGACTGTAAAAATATTTAAACTATTAGCCAATACAGATTGGTTAAGTGAAATAAGATGCATGGTGAATTTGATTAATTCATATACCCTCTCTGAGCTTATAGTTATTTATAAAACAGAAATTTAAAAAAAAAACCAAAATAATAAATGTAAGGCTCCAAAAGTTTGAGGTGTCAAAGGAAATAATAGAAACAAAAGTGCTTTGAGAACTATCATTATGTATGCCTTATTGTATGTGTCAGTAAGAAAAAAGCTAAATGGAAATCACATGGTGAATCAAATGGGAAAGGAATATTTTATGTCAAGTAAGCTTTGATCACAGAGTCATGAAATTTTAGCATAAATGGGAAAATTATAGATTATTTAACTTCCCCCATTTATAAATGAATGAATACCCCCCCCAAAGCAAATTGTCCACAGCACAACCTAAAATCCTAAAAATTTTGTTAGAATTTCTAACATAGTGATATCATAGGAATGGGCAGAGTCATGCAGTAAATATTTATTGAGTACCTATTGTATGTCAGACACTATTTTAAATGCTGGGAATGTAGTGGTGAACAAGACAGATTGCATTCCTGCTCTGGAAGAACTGATATTCTAATGGAGAGAATCTGATAAAAGGTGTGTCAACAAACAGGATCATTACAGGCACTGACAAATGTTGAAAAGAAGTTAGAATAGGCAATGCGGTACTGATGCCAAGGTTGTTGATCTGAATAACTGAGGGGATGGGGGTGGATGGGGCAGGATGTGGTTGTGATGGTGGTAGTGATGGAGATGGGAGAAATGATTAGTTCTGTTTTGGGAATATGAAATGTCAAATAGTGATCAGGCATCCACATGGAGCTGTGGAATTGAAGTCTGAGCTCAAAGGAGAGGTCCAGGCTGGAGGTAAACCTTTGAGAGTCTTCATCACATAGACCGCCTCCAAGCCATGGGGTTTAAAAAAAAAAAAAGTGGATAATTTGTTTTTATGTAAAGGGCTTTCTTGGTCAGGTTGCTGTGTGAACAAGGTGATTCAAACATGTCTTCGCTTGTCCACTCAAACTAAAGCCACCCAAAGCTGCTCAGCCATAGGCTAGCAGACTGTCACCATAGCAACGGTGTCCTGTCAAAGGGGATAGGGAATCTTTTCTCATTTTGAGGCTAGAGTCACGTCTACCATTTTAAAATGAAAGTGTTCATGACCACACTGCTATTTCTTTTATTAAGGCCCAAATGTGTGCCTCAAATCCATTTCAGGAACTGTTGTGATAAGGAGACTACCAGCTCCTCTGCAGAAATAGGTTTTCATTAGTGTATTACGTGTCCAAATAACCCCAACTTCTGAGCTGAACTTAAATGACGATGGCTTCATATTTCTATTTTAAGATATATACACAAAACCATCACTCAATTTAGGTTTTCTTATTGAAATTCTCTTGACAGTCTATTTTTGCTAATTTTTAAATTTTTATGGGGTGTTAGAAAATTTATCTTTCATTGCTTTCACAGTACTCTTTATTTATTGCTCCGGTAACAGTTGCTGTAATGGGTCAAAGGAAGTTGTTCTTGGGTAAAAATTCTTTTAAAGGAAGAAATAATGAGGATAGAGACTGTTGATTTCAGGTATAGTGTTTCTCAAGGTGAAGTCTATGATAAGAAAAGGCCCTTAATACCCCTAAATATCCAGGTCTCACAATGACTTAACGTTCTACCCCTGGAGACTAATTTCTGTTAATCCAGCTCCGGATTTTCTTTGTAGTTCTGTTTTATTTTTAGAAGTTAAACCATACATGCATATTATAGAAAATTAAAAATGAAGAAAAGCACCAAGAAGAAAAAAATCATTTGTAATCTCTCAAAGATAAATACTAATAATATTTGTGTGCATGTTATTCCTGTATAACTTTTAAAATAAAATAGAAGCTTACTGAATATACTGTCTTGTTAAATAATACCTTTTTCCGATCACAAAGATCACACATTGTAGAAAATTTAGAAAATACATGAATGCAAAAAACCCAGAAAAATAATTCTTATCCTATTATCTGAGTAGCCTTTATGACAAATATTCGGACATTTTCAAGAAATACATGTATTTTATTTTATTTTAACTTTTTTAATGATTTGATTTGTTTATTTGAGACGGAGAGCACACATGCACAAGCGGGGGTGGGGAAGGGACTGAGGGAGAGGGAGAAGGAAGGTCCCCACCAAGCAGGGAACCTGACATGAGGCTCTATCCCAGGACCCTGAGATCATGACCTGAGCCAAAGGCAGACACTTTACAGACTGAGCTACCCAGGTGCCCTTCAATGAATACATGTATTTTATATGTACACATATATATGATACATGTATATATATTTTATGTTAAAGTGGGATTTCCTATTTTGCAACTTAATTTTTCTACAGAATATCATTCATATTTTGTCTGTTATTATTCTGCTACACAATTATTTTAACAGCTTTATAGTATTACATCGTATGGCCAGATGATGTAATTATCTGCTAAAAATATAGATACTCATGCACAGTGCCATAATTTCATGCAGGGGAGTGTAGGTTCATATCAAACTAAAATGCATGTCTTCAACAATTCTATGCAAGGCAAATCAGGACAGTAGGCTATCAAGGTAATTTGTAAGGGGAAAATATGTAGCAAATGAGCAAGTTTCTAAGATATGGGTCTGAAAAAATTAGGGTAGCCCCCCAGCCTGTCAATGATGCATATATGAGCATAGGGGTGTGATTAGGGCATTTTATTGTCATTCAGCTGTAGTTAGAAAGCTATTGAACAATGTTAGAGCACCAGTGTATTTTGCCCAGTATGCTTATATACACCTGCATAGATACAGATACAGGAGCAGATATAGACAGAGAACGTCATCACCAACTTGATGAGGTTTACGGAATTCATGTTTTCAGTGTACAGAATACTTAAGACTGGCGCTGAACATGGAGGCCTGGATGGAAGAACACCCCAGGTATTCATTCTTTTGGAGACCAGCAGACGAGAAACCAGTTTCGTACATTTTATGCGGCCTATGTGGCTCTTTGAAAGGGTTAGTAATGAATTTCATAGTGAAGTTCATGGAGTTGTACTTGCATCAGGGATATTTTGGAGCTTATTAAAAATTCAGATTTCTGGAGCCCACTTGACACCAAATAAATAAAATTCTCAGGTTTAACACATTAACCTAGGTGATTTGTATGGAAATCAAATTATTAAAATCATTGGGAATTAATTAAGGGAACTAAGGAAAAAATGCCTGTGAGCTCCTTAGCATTAGGGTTTTGTTTTTTTTTTAGATTTTATTTATTTATTTATTTATTTATTTATTTATTTATTTATTTGACAGAGAGAAAGAAAAAACAAGTAGGGGGAGGGGCAGAGGGAGAGGGAGAAGCTGGCTGCCTGCTGAGTAGGGAGCCTGATGCAGGGCTCCATCCCCAGGGTCCTGGGATCATGACCTGAGCCGAAGACAGACGCATAACCCGCTGAGCCACCCAGACACCCCACATTAGGGACATTTTTGTTCTTATTTGTATCTCTGGCACCTAGCACAGTGCCTGGCCCCTGGGAGGTGATAAATATATATTTATTACATTGACTATTTGTTTTAATACTTGAAATGTTGTAGTAAGTTCTTGCCTTGTATATAACATTTTTCTTCAGAACGTATTGTCATAACTTTTCAAACCACTCTCATAATCTTCGTGATTGTGTCTTGCATACAGTAAGAACTTAATGATTGTCGACTACATGAATGAGTAAAATAATGTGTGATAATACCTACTCACTCTTACCTCAGAGCAGTGTGCTACCCCCAATTACCTGGGATGCTGCCTTTTGTCCCTGAAAGTATCACAGCGGGGAGTCAAACCTTCTGTGTTAAGTTTCTGCCAAAATTTCCACATGGCCATGGGTAAGCAACTGCTGAGCCCTACATACTTGGGCTTTGTAAACTATAAATAAAGAAAATTGCAGAGAATCAATGAAAATAACACCCATCAGGATACTTTGAAGTCAGTAAAGTGCTTTGCAGAAGTTAGTTATTGTTACTCTTATTTTCTCCATCAGCTTTTCCACCAGCCTCAGTTCTTGGGAGAGCCAAACACTATCCATTTACATGTGGTAAGCTTGGGGCAAGAGTATATTTAAGAAATTTGTGAATGTGACAACCTTAGGGGTCGGGGTGGCAAATAAGTTGACCCATGTCCACTATTTCACCTTCGGTATCCAAGACCAACGTCACTAAAGAATTATAGTCCTCTACTTCTCGTGTGCTCAGAAGTTGCCTCCCAAACTTTCTCAACCCAGTGCAGCTTCTGTGTTTAACTGTCACTGACCCTTCAGTAGAACCTATTTGTCATCTCTGATGTAGGCTAAAGTTATATATAAGTAGAGAGGTATTAGATTTGAGTTCTGCACATATTTCTTAGAGATATGAGAGTCCAGCTTATGTAAGAAGGATGTGTGGGCTCTGTACATATGTGTATCGTATGTGTATATGTATAGATATAGATGTATGTATTATTTGTGGAACAATATTGAGTATAACATAAGACCGCGAGTGTATATGTAAAATAAAGAGAAAAAAGAGGATATTAAGGTCATCTTTTTAGCTAGGCTTTAACATTAAAAATTTACAATAAAGTCTTGGGAAAGAAGTTGAAAGAAGAATATAAAGATTACGTAGGTCTCCTAGCTGTCAGCAAGTGTTACAGTCAGCCTCTCAGACCAGGCACCAGAACCAGATTTTCTATTTCATTGGTTCGGGGACCCCAGCTGGAGTCTTAGCTCTTTGGAACAGGATAGAAGTCCGAAAGATTTGGATAATTTAGCTTTACAATGTGGTAATTGAGAGTTTAGTTACTTGTAGTGGAAATACCAGTAGTCCTTTGGAAGAGTGTCTCAACTATATCTCTTAGCATCTTGCTCCAGTATTTCATGTCCTAAATGAATTCTTCCTTCAACAAAAACAAGTTCACATATAGAGCATCTACTAGTATGCCAGCCAGTGCTAGCTGCTAGATCAAAAACCCTGATCTCCCGAAGTTTAGATTAAATCATTCTATGTGCTCCAATAACAATTTTAATTTCTACTATCAAAATATATATCACATTGTATGATAGTTGCCTGGGTCTCCCACTGAAGTATAGACTCCTATGAGACAAGGTTGATTTACTATTGTAACTCTATTTGTTAAGCCAGGGATTGGCAAACTTTTTGTAAAGGATCAGATAATGAACATTTAGGATCTGCAGACGATATATTCTCTGTCTAAACTCAATTTGCCAATTTAGTGAGAAAGCAGACATAGACAATATAAAAATGAATGGGAGTGACTGTGTTTCAATAAAACTTTATTCACCAAAGCAGGTGGGTTGAAATTTGTTCTCTGTTGCTTGGCATATGGTCAGAGCTCAATAGATTTATATTAGTAGTAGCAGTGCTATACTAATTTTGTTGAATTCATAAATGAAAGTCAATGAAACACAGTGTTTGCTTTCATGGGTCTTACATTCTACTGGAGATTAAAAAGATTGCAACCTGGTATGAAAAGTCCTGTGATGGACCATGGGTGGTGTACTATGGAAGCCGGGAGAACAGGCATCCTCTGAAACTAAGGGAGTGCATAAGAAAAATCTTCCCGGAAGATGTTTTTTCTATTTTTTTAAGAAAAAATAGAATACAGAGAAGATAAGAGGTAGAAAGTATGTTCTAGCCTAAGGGAATAGCTCCAATACAAAGGCAGAGCTGCGTACAAGTCTGTGACACATTTGAAAAACTGCAGGTGGTTCATAATGGGAAACGAGAAAGGGAGTTAGCTAAGACGTGCTGTTGAGGGGAGGGAGCCCTGTGGAAGTTGCAGATCATAAATTTGTAATGTTTTGAAACCACTCCGTGGTAAGTTATTTCCACCATGCGAAGAATAGGGGAAAAATTGATTTGGTGGATTTGGGTAGAAAAAGGTATAAAATCCATAAATAAATTCCCTTAAGGTCATCACTGGGACTGCTCTCTAAACTGACATCATATCCTCAAATGGGTGAGAGTGTATGGCTATCAAAAAACAGGAATCTCTAACCATTTTATAGTTAAATCAACACATCATTCTTGTTTGATGTGATAACTCTTTATTCTACCCTTCCTTCATTTTCAGAGATGTTGTAAGGTTTACCTTTATTTTTTAAAAAATAGTATGTAATAAAGTTAGGTTTGTGTATAGCCCTTGATGTAATCTTTATAGAATTTAAGATGATTTTTTAAATACCAAATCCTGGAACAAACAAAATAAATTTTGGTGTCAACATTTGGAGTTATCCCCCTAAAAAAGGGCTCCCTTGTATTTTTAGAACTGGTCTGAACCAGTTCATTCTTAACCAGAATCCTTATCTGGCAATGCATGGATAGTTGCATGTCTGAATTCATATGTTATTTCGTTTTCTGTTTCATGTTGCCTTTTCTGTTGCAGCTCCTCGAATATATTACATAAAATTATTAGAAGTCAGAGAGAATTATATTTTGGGTAAAATCCAAATATTTTACCATGGCTTTTCATTAGAGGTCCCCAGCCTGTCTCTCCAGCGGCAGCTTTCCCAACCTCACAACATATGCTCTAGCCATATTGAATTACTTCTGAATCCTCAGACATGCCTTGTTCTCTCTTGCCAGATTGTCCTTGCACATGCTACTCATTCATATTCTAATTCCTGTGAACTTTTCAAAAGCTTTTCCTTGGGATGTCTTTCCTGGCACCCTAACATTAACTGCGTCATAGGACATCATGCATCACACTGTAGTAATTCCATCTTTGTTACTCCTGCTATATAATAAGATCCTCAGAGACTCTGTTTTTGGCTTGATATCTAGTGCCTAGCACAAAGCTTGACAATTGAAGGCATTCAATAATTGATATTCAGCTGAATGAATGAATGAATGAATGAATAAAAGAAGTTACACTTTGTGTTTCATTTTTTTTTAAATCATATTACTCTTGTTCATATTTTTCAGTCATTTGTCACAGTTTCTTGAACATAAAACCATGTTTTAGTTGTACTTAACATAAATATTGTTTGTGAGTGGTTTTGCATCTTTGTAATTGTCTAGTATTATTCACCAGAGATCTTGTGCTATTCCTGCTCTCCTAGGAGCTTCACCTCCTTTGTTTTCATGCATTTACTTCCTTACATCTGCAGTCCTAGACTGGTTCATACTTCAGCAGAAAGTATAAAAGGCTTCCTGCCAGGGACTGGAAGTTGCCTTAAAATCAAACTCTCCTTTTTTGCTGGTACCTGCATCTTTTCTTCTCTTCTTACTTGTAGGTCACTTGATTCCTGCTGACCTGCCTGGCTTTGACCTCCTGCCTTGTCTTCCAGCTTTGGGAATCTTCAGTTTTTCTATATCTTCTTTTTCTCTGTGCCCACCTGCTGTTTGCTCTGACCTTCCTTGCAGGCATTGATTTTTCCTTTCTTCTTCGTTTCTGACTTACTTCAGCGTCTGACCTCTGACTTATTTGTGTGTTTGAATTATGGACTCAGCAATATGGTTGCTGTTTTTTATCACTTCACCTGGATCCCTTCCTTTGTATATATCTTGGCTTTCCTGGTCTTAGATGCATGCATTATTATCTTTAGGTAAAGGCCTGGCTCTATACAAGAATGCTATTCCTATTTCTTCAAATTGTGACTTTGGAAACTGAGACACAGAGGTTTATAAACTCCAAGTTAACTATTGTGTTATTTGTGATATATAAGCAAAACGTATATTCTAATGAATCTGAAGGTAGTGTTTAATCTATGATATACTAAATAAGAATTCTTATTTGTGGCTGTGCATGAGAATTACTTGTGGAACCTACAGTATATGCAGGTGCTTGGGCCCTCTGACTGAAACAGAACCTTGTGTGGTGTGGTCTTAGCATATATACTCTCCAGTTTCTTGATTCATTTTGATGGACAGCATGAGCTGAAGTTGAGTAACACTGCTGCACTAGTGATTACCCTAGATATTGTACATTGAATATGACAATGAGGATCTCAAATCTTAGAGGACTAATAAAAACCAACATTATTCATTTCTTACGATATGCATATAATTTCTCATTTAATTAACCTTCAGATCAACACTATGAGCTAGGTACTGTCCACATAGAGGGTGATTAAACTTAAATTGAAAGATGTTCAGTTACTGGGCCAAGGTTACATAGCTAACTGCAGAGTAGGAATTTAAACCTAAGTCTTTCTTATGCTTAGATGTTGTGCTGTATAGCATACCAATAACTTATTGATTGTATGTCACCATAAACAGTATAACTGTTACTAATCCATCATTTTACTACTAGAGTTAATATGTTCAAAACAAATTTGAATCTCTTATTACCTTGCTTGAGGATTTGTGTAGTCTCCTAATTGGACAAGATAAAGTAAATTTGCCTTATCATGATATAAAATATCCCTCACAATCCGTCTTTCAACTCCCTCTCCAATTCTATCTTCCCCATCATTTCCTGAATGGAAATTTCCACAGTGGGTCAGATTAGATGCCTTTTAACAATGCCTTGCAGCTTTATATTCTATATATTTTTGCAGTGTAAGGCACTTGATATGGCACAAACACAAATCTTCCCAACCCCATTCCTCTTGATACTCCTGTCATGGATCCAGAGCACACACTGACCTTAAGGTTTTGCAAGTCACTCTTTGAGGGAGTTTTCACCAGAAAGATACCTAACTGTCACTGACTTAGCAGAGAGGTCCTTATTAGACTTCTTCCTTTTGGATTTATTTTTACTCTATATTTTTAGGACCTCCCTCAGCTAGATTCAAGATGTTTTGTGAAATGGAAATGTAGCCGAATGGAAAGCAAGATTGACAGTGAGAATCCTCAATCTGCCATTTATGAAGGATAATTTGTTCAACATTAAATATAAAAAGCTCTGCCTGATGGTTGCATTATAACCAGTGGGGTGTCTTGTCAACCAGCATGCTGGGAAACAGGTTTATACAACTCACTCTTTTCAGTAATTATTGCCTTTTAAGTGAGTGCGTCCAAGCATGTTAAAGGAGACTTAGTTCATAATTGTCAGATATTAGTATAATGGATTCAACTAAAAGGATTGTAGACATTTGGGCCAATTTAGCCTTCTGTTCTAGAAGCTGCACGTGGCATGGTATGAACCTGCCCCTTGAAATTGGAGAGAGGACGATGTGAATGACTGAATGCCCTGCTTTCATGTTGAACATTTCCTGACTCATTTGCCACCCAACCCCGCGTCACTGCATTGAGGCAAGCCTACGTCTAACAAACAAACATATGGAGGAAGTTACTGACTCCAGGGTGCACGAAAACCACAGCTTAATGTTCAGGCTGCAAACCCACAATCAAAAATATTTTCATTTCGCTTCTTAGCTTGCATTTCCAAGTGTTATATGAGATCTGTTAGGCAGTTTTAAGTCTTAGGTTAGGAAGTGAGCTTTTCTCGAATTCCCAGTATGGGTCCTCAACTACAGCATATTGTGCCAGTCCCTAGGCTTGTAAACATTTCCTATGAAAAAAACATGTCATTTCAATTTACTTTTTTTTAAGTCTCTAATATATAGAGTGTGCACCCACCACAGGGAAATCACACCAGTTCTGATGGTAACTCAATCATCGTGTCAAGGTTGGGCCTTAATTTTCATACTTTGGAGGGGTTTGCATGTTACTTACAGAGTTAGGAACCATTTGAAGAGTTCTGGTAATATGGTGTCAGGAACATTTTGGAGGATTCCAGGAAGACACGATTATTTTGGTAAACACGTATCTAAGACATGTGACCTTCAAGCACTTAGTGGTCTCTGACCTAACCTCAAAGAACCTTTCAATGGGGACAGAACCTCCCTGGTGTGAATATTCATTTTAGAGTATCCCTCGGGTATAGCCATGTCTGGAAATCCTTGGATCTATAATAAAATTTTATTCTACATTCATGCCCAGATCCAATCATAGACCAACTACATTCCCCCCCCCATCTTTTGAAAAGTACTTATTAGTTTACACAGGTAACACATGAATGCATTCTTGTGGGAATATTCCAAACATTGAAGAACTGTGTTCATGATTAAGGAGTTGGTCTCTTTTCACTCCTGCCTCTAATCCCACTGACAACCTAGAAATAGTTACCATTAATAGCAGAGTATAATTTTCTGTTCTTTTTCATGCATTTACATTCATATGTAAAGGAAACATACAAGTATATATTAGCCAATATTAAAGGAATCACAAAGTACACATTTTTTTGCTATTTGCCTTTTCATTAAAAAATATAAATTAATCGTGTTTAAACCAGAAATCATCATGGTTGGAGTTTTCCGAAGGCCTTTCTCACCTGGGGCCCTGACTGTACTATTTCATTTCACGAGCCACCACTCCCACCACCCCCTGCATTGTCCTTCCCATTGTCCCACAGTCCAGCTGCATTGAGGGAAAATGTTCCATTCAGTGCCTTCAGATTAAAATACACCTAAGATTTTTGAACAGCAGCGTGAGAAAATGGAAAGACTAACAAAGATTCTAATTAGAGCTAAACAGTATACATAGATAGGCTCCTTTGGCAGCAAGGGAATATTTCTCCTAGCCTCAGAGATGGAAATGGGATAATTGCTAAGAAAAATAGGTCCATCTAACCTATTATCCCTTATGTCTGCCAAATTCTAGCAGCTTCCTTAACCCTTCCTTTATGACCACTTGACAACTGAGCAGAAGGCAAGAGCTCTTCCCTGCAACGTTGAGCTTGATTGCTTACAATCTTCTGCCCCCAGGGGTTCTCACCCCCCCTTGATTAGGAGAAATGGCCCCCTGCTTATCCTGTCAAGACTCCCCGGCTGCACAGTGAATGGGGGAGAAATCTCATTTTGGAGACAAGCATTTTCTGTGAACTCTATTAAGCAACAAAGCAGCCAGGCTTTCACGGGGGTCACATTTCCAGGATATAATCACCAACTTCTTGGGTGCAATATAAGGCCCCTGCCGGAGTCCACTCTTTCCATGTTCGTCAATGTGATTATTTCACGATAACAGCTTTCTCGAGGGAGTCAGAGATGCTTTCTGTACATTTTAATGAGCCTGTCATCCAACCTCAATTTTTCCCCCTTACTCTTTATTTCTTCTCTGATTCCTTTCTTTCATGTTGTGAGCCACATGTGTTTGGAAGGCCGAGAGGACACAGAGATTTTAAATGTCATCCAGCATAGATGAAAATCCATTGTCTTCTTTTCTTGAAGTTTAGCAATATTGCAGGGGTTTTTGGGTTCAGCAGGGTTAAAAAAATTCTGTATCTGTGTTCTGAAGAAAAAATAATGTATAATTAATTAGTCATGGAATTTCAGTATGTTCCTAGGTAAAGAATAATCTTATTTCTCATGAAGAATTGAAACATATGTTAAGTACCATTATAATAAAGACCATTACAACAAATACCCCTGTGTAATAAAAGATTTCAGAGTCCTATCCAAAGACCCAGCAAAGTCAAGATTCCATAGTTAATGGTTTTACTAGAATTTATTAAAAGAGCTAGATGAGACACAGTGGTTCTAATGTTGACATTTTAAATTTTAGGTGTTACTTAACAGCAAATACTGAATTGGGGATCCATAGAAATTTGGTTTTTGTTTTTAAGAACAGGAAAAAAGAATAGATAAAGGGTGGTCAGAATATTTGATTTCATTTCTGTTACTCATACTACATCATATTTTCTAAACTTACACTTAATTTTCAATATGTTTAATTATCTTTTCATACACTAACTTTGATTTTTATAACTAAATCTACCCTGAGATTTTCTGTAAAAGGACAGTAGAATAGGGTTTGATTTTATAAATAAGTTTACTTTGAGATTTGCTAAGTAAAGACTGTGGATTGGAGTATATTTTAGTGAATTTCAACTAGCCATTGATGATTTTTTATTCTAGTTTTTTCAGATGGCTTTTGTTAATGAATGATGTCTGTGACTAATGCTCCCTGTAGCTTTACCTACTTAAATTAATCTGGCTCTTTATCCTCTGTAAACATATGTATGATCTGCTTCAATCAGATTTTCTGAAAACAAAGGAAAGTAGTCTCCATCTTTTCTCAGGAGGCTTACAAATGATATGCATTGAACTAATCCAATTGGACTAATATGATTATTTTTGTGTGTATATGCAAAAGGGCATAGATTACTCAATAATGTATGAGAAAAGAGAGGTGACTATTTCCCTGCCAGCTTCATTGTGTCTGGATCCAGGGGAGAAGATGTCTGTGGGCCAAGCACCCATGTGGCTGCTAGCTCCAAGACTTTTCCTTAGAAACAGTGTTCTTTCTTCCTCTGGAACCAAGGATACATTCCCCAACTCAGACAAAGATGCATAGACCTTCACTTACACCATTTTTCTAGCAGTGATGAGGGCTGGTAGGCACAGACTGAGGCTCCCACTTGGCCACCAGGGTGGCAGAACTGAGGCCTGGGTATCCAGGCTAGTTGGCTGAGGGAAAGACATGCCTTCTGTCTGAGCCTGAGTGTGGGTCCATGAAGTCATCCCTCAAACACCTCCATGGTGTGTGTTTGGTCTGTTTGGGCTACTACAATAAAATATCTTAGACTGGGGGGCTTATAAACACAGAAATTTATTTCTCACAGTCCTGGAGGCTGGAGGTCCAAGATCAAGGTGCTGGCATGGTTGCACTATGTTGAGAGACTTCTTCCTGGCATAGCAGGTACCTTCTTGCTTTGTCCTCAAATGGTAGAAGATGCTAGGGATCTCTGTGGTGTTTCTTATAAGAGTGCTAAATCCATTCAACAGGGCTCCACCTTCATGACCCAATCACCTCTCAAAGACCCCACCTCCTAACATCATCGCCTTTGGGGATTAGGATTCAATGTAGGAACTTACAGGGACACAAATATTCAAACCATGGTATTCTCAAAGCTCCTGTCTTGGTTCTCCTCTCTTCATGATACATAAATTCCTTGGTAATTTCACCAAAGCCAGGTTTTCACCATTTCCTGTTGACTCTGAAAAATATATCAACACCCAACACCATGGATCCTCTTCTGAGATCCAGACTCAACAGTCTATTGGATATATATATAGTCTATTGAATATATATATATATATATATTTTTTTTTTTTTGAGCGTACCATTGGTTCCTCAAAACTATCAGGTCCCAACATGAACTAATTATCACTATTCTCAAAGGTTCTTTTGTGTTTCTCATTGGAGGAAATGATACCACTGAACTACCAAAAATGGAACAGTAATGTAGTCTTTCCTCTTGTTACCTCCCACATATCAGGTCACTAAAGTCTATAAATTTCCTCTCTTAAATATCTCAGATTTCTCCTCTGTTTTCCCTGACCACTTCCACTACATTAGATCAATTAGCAAATTTATTTATTATTTTGTGGAGGAGGGAAGTAGGGAATTGTGTTTCACATAAATGTGGTACACTCTCTTTTGGTTGGGTTAGACAATTTTTCTTCTTCTTTTACAGCTTTTGTGAATATAATTTTAAGACCATAAATTACTTTGAGTAAGACAAGCCATTTACCTATTGATGGTATATTCCCTGCATCAGCTTATTGTTCCACTAACATTATATGAAAGTGGTTTTTAATGCACACTTTGACAGGCAAAATGCTGTACTTCTTTCTCTTAAGGTCATATTTTCATGATCATCAATAACTTCCGATGTTTTCATATATTTGTTATGCTTTTCTGTTTTTTATGTAAATTAAAACACATTTTTATGTGAATTACCTGTTCTCATGATTTTTTTCATGATAATGTAATAAAAGTTAAATAACATTTCTTTTGAGTTTGGGGAGCTCTTTATGTATTAATTATATGAACCTTTTCTGGGATGGTGGTAAAAGGTTTTCCTTTTATTCTCCCACTGGCCTTTTAAGGATGTTTATGTTACTTTCATCATTCTGAAATATTTTGCATGTAGTTTTTTTTTATTGAAGTATAGTTGAAATAAGTTGTATTAGTTTCTGGTGTACAGCACAGTGATTCGACACTTAACATACATTACACCATGCTCACCATGACAAGTAGTTACTATCTATCACCATACAACGTTATTGCAGTATTATTGACTATGTTCCCTTTGCTGTACTTTCCATTCCCATGACTTGTTTATTTTATAATTGGAATATGTAGTTTGAGTGTGGTCTTCTCTTCTTTTCCTTTATGCCTCCACAATGTTGTCTAACTAACCTCTCTCTCATGGTTTCCTTACTTTCCTCTGGGCTCCAGGCTATCCCAGAGTTATCTTTTGCAACACAAATCAGCCTGTTACTTCTCACTTAAAATCCTTCAGGGGCTTCCCATTGTCTCCATTAATTTTAAAGTGTGTAGTAATTTTAGTACAGCAAAGTAGGTCTTTTGTGATCTGCTACCTTATTGCCTCTCAGACTCACAGGCTTTCATTCATCCCTACCAGCCACATGAACCCGCCAGCACTCACATATAGCAGGGGTAGAGCTCATGTCAGAGTCTTTGTGCATAGTCCCCTTTGTCTGGAATGCCTTTCCTTTTCCTTGTCCTCTTCGGGAATTCCCTCTAAGGGAATTCACTTCAGGCTCAAGCACGGTTGATTATTCCTTTCTTTATGCCTCCCTACAGTGTATATTCCTTTTTTGTACTGTTTTCCCAATTTTTGCTGTAACAGTGTACCTGTAATCTTATTTACTTAATAGCTTTCTTTCACATATATCTATTCTTAAATAAAACTATTCAAAAAGGAAGTGTTTTCTATTTCTGCTACAAATGGAGATGCAGTGTTATTTGCAATAGATATGAGGAAAACATAAAAATAAAAATATAACTATTATAAAAATCTAGCAATTGCCCATGTAAAATCATCTTGCACATCAGTGGCAATACACATGCTACCTTTTGGAGCACGCTGCTCAATTGTACCACTTATCAAATTATCCAAAGATATATAGACCACAATACAATTATGGCTTATAAAAAATATATAAATTTAAAAGGGTTTAAACAAATCTTTAAATAATCACATTTATTTCTGGTTACCACCACAGCAAAAAGCATTACTCTTGTGCAAATGGAGTAAGTCTTGGTTGACTATACACTGACTGAATTCTAAACAGAGTGTGGTGGAAAGCCTTAAAAGTGTTTCTTAGCCCATCTTTCCTATGGCCTTTGTCTTAATTCAGGAGGGAAAGTATTAAATACAGATAAAAGGAAATGAGATCAACAGGGCAACGAAAATGGGATGTTGTGCCTCAGGGGGCAGATGTCTTTACGGAAAACTCTGCCAGGCTGAATTTGTTAGGTTATATGGTAGAATGAATATGAACTTAGAATAAAACACTGAATTATATTTAGATTTGGGAATGGTCAAAGACTATTGCTAGGCTAGACTTAATTACATGTGTCCTTTGACTTTGTGGCACTCTATATTCACAAAAATCTCAAAGGGATCCATTATTTATCTTAAAAGTTTAAATACACAATTCACATGGCTTTTCATTATTCTCTCTCTTGTTCTTTTCATCAGTAGGTGCTGATTCGTACATTTATTAGAAATGTGTTAGCAATAGTCTACACTAAAATGCTTTTAATATTTGAATTGTTGAGAATAAGTCAACATAGAAGCTGAATATTTAATAAATTGAGACTAGGAACAAAGAAAATTATTATTTAAAACTTCTTGAATTTGTTACACTTCACATCCCAGGATTATAAAGTACCAATTTTTGCTAAATACATGAATGTGCTGCCAGTACAAGAAACTTCAGAGAGAATAGTAAGCCTTAACTAGTAGTGTAAAAATAGAACTTTGTGACCAGTAATGAAAGGGTGTTTATTTCCCTGAAATGTATAATTTTAGTTGTTCCTTTTCAAATTACAACCGGATACAAAACCTCTTTTCATTCAGAAAGCATGTTATTAAGTTTTCCTTAAAAAGAAACAAAACAAAACCCAAAAGATGAATGCAATACCTTATTAACATGATTCTATATTTTAATGAGTGAGGTCATACTATTTAATTCTTTATCCTTTGTGCTGATTTTATTACCACTCACCATTCTGATCTGAGGTTGTGAGAAAGGCATTTAGTTTAGACAACGCTGAAATTGCGCTCATGAGTCCATGAGCTGTTGGACTGATAATGTTGTCCTTTTGTTCTATTATTCCATCTGTGATTTCAGAGTTTTTCTAGACCTTAGCTGAAGTTGGTGATCCCATGCCAGTGAGATTTCCCTTCCTTCAGTGAAAGGCATCTTACATCCTCAATAGGGGACCTTAGAGTCTTGCTGAGTTTCCTGTGACTTCTGTGTTTTAAAGGTACATAGTGCCTGTCCCCCAAATTATACACAACAGTGTGTTTTTTTTTTCCTTAGAGAGGGGTTCCATAGCTTCCAGAAGATTCCTCAAGGGTCCACTATTTTTAAAACATTTGAAAACTCCTGTAATACCTCATTTTGTTGTAATTTATAGTCCTAGATTAACTGTCTCCACATTATATAGACTCTTAATCTTTTTATGGTGTTATTGATAAAATTTATTTTTTTCATATTATGGTATAATATATACAATGTAATATTTGTCACTTTAACCATTTGTAAGTGCATAATTCAGTGGCATTGAATATATTCACAATGTTGTGTAACTATCATTACTATCTATATCCAAAACATTTTCATCTTCCTGAATAAAAACTCCATAGCCATTAAACAGTAACTTCTTCCCCACCCCCTAGCCTTTGTTAACTTCCATTGTACTTTCTGTCTTTTTGAATTTGCCAGTTTTAGCTAGGTACCTCATATAAGTGAAATCGGGCAATATTTGTCTTTCTGTGTCTGGCTTATTTCACTAAACTTGATATTTTTAAGGTCCATCTATGTTGTAGGATATATCAAATTTTCATTCTTTTTTGTGGCTAAATAATATCTTCTTATGTGTATATACCACATTTTATAATCCATTCATCCACATTGGGTTGTTTCCACATTCGGCTGTTGTGAATAATGCTGCTGTGAACATGGGTGTACAAATATCTGTTTGAGTCTCTGCTTTCAGTTGTTTTGGATTTATTTATTACTAGGAGTGGAATTGCAGGGTAGACACCTCTTAATTAGATTAAAAATCTAGTTTCTTCTTTTCACCATCAAGAAAAGTTTTTGCCACTGAAGCATTCAAAGTCCATTGTTTTTCCGTAATCAGTTTGCTATATGTAAGTTCTCTGATAGAATCCACCTGGGTGGCCTTCCTGATCACCCAGTGTTGTCTTGTGAAACACTTGGAAACAAAATCCATCAAAGAAGAAGGTAGTTTCTTCACAGTTTATAGTTTCCCTTGAGTACAAATCCTCTTCTCTTTCGCCCTTCATGACACAGAGAACTTTTTATTTCATGACAAATATGTCCTAGATGTATTTCTATACAATTTTCAGAATTTATTTTGCAAATTACTTGGAATGGCACCTGCTGCCAATGAACAGGGATGGAAAATAAAGACATACCATTCTCCTAGTGGAAATGATTATTCTGGGCACGGTGCTAATTTGCCAACCCTGAAAAAGTCAGTTTTGTTTATAAAGACCTTGACATATCCACAGAATTGAGATTTTTAAGTAAATATCATGAGCTTGTGTTTGCTGGTCCTTGGGGTAATTGCTTAATACAAGTTCCTCCAGAGTTCTTTATGCTTAGAAATCATATTAAGACAATGACATTAGCAAGGTATGGGAGGATAGAAGAAAAGAAATTAAATATGGATTTATAGTGGGAGCTCAGACCGAGGGATTCACTTCATAGAGGTATTTTGTCGTTTCTTCTAAACTTGTCCTTCTGTCCATCAGAGAGGCAATAGAGAGGGAATGGACACAGTCCTTTGAGACTTATAGTTAATTATCCTAAATAATGTAGTAGATACTGCCCATTAATGGGAATGGAAATCAGGTAATCTCAGGAACCTGCGGTGCCCACATCACTTCTCTCACTCCCTGCTGTCACCTTTGCTCTGGATTATTTCAGGTTCTGGAGGTTCTATTCTGGAGAACAATGGAAACACAGAATCGAAGGTTTTGGAGGTGTTTCTACTAATGTGTTTGAATTCCATCTGTGTCTCTGCCAAGTGGATTTCTGGATCCCAGAATTGTTCAGACAGTGGGCAATATGGGCTGATGTTTCAAAGTGCCATAATTTGGGAGTCAGACCAATTCATAGCTGATTTTCAACCCGGCCACTTAGGAGCTGTGAGCCCTTAAGTAAGTCACTTAAACATTCTGAGCCTTGGTTTCCTCACTGTAATTCATTTTTAATAACACCTTGCATGATTGTGAAGAGAACCAAATAGAGTAAGGTTTGTACACTCTTACCATTATTGAATGGCTGCTTTGTTCTCATTGCAATCGTGAGTACTTCACATGCTTGTCATCCCTTGTTGGAACAATAAATAGGTGAGTAGCACCTTGAGTTATCATTCAGGCTGCTTACTCCAAGAGTTTCTCAACAGCATCACATCACACCTCACCCCTGCCTTCAATTTATTCTCCAAAATATGTTTGTAGTGACACTTAAAGAAGATTGATCATATTATTTCCCTACTAGAAATATGTCGGTATCATCTTATCACCATCAGGACTATGTTTACATTCTTCTGGCTAGACTCAAATGTCGCTTCTTCTAGACAGCTTCCTGAATACCTTCACATAATGTCACTGTAAGCTTCCTTGACTACAATAGACACAAAACTCTGGCTCCCAGAGAGCGAGAACTGCCTTTCATTTTCTGTATGAAAACACCAAGCATCAGGGCGCCTGGGTGGCTCAGATGGTTAAGCATCTGTCTTTGGCTCAGGTCATCATCTCTAGGGCCTGGGATCAGACCCTGGGTCAGGCTCCCTGCTCAGCCGAGAGTCTGCTTCTCCCTCTCCCTCTGCCTCTCCCCTCTGTTCATCCTTTGTCTCTCTTTCTCTCAAATGAATAAATAAATTTAAAAAAAAGAAAAAGAAAACACCAAGCATCTTTCCTAGCCTTTAGTAGCTCTCAACTAATATTTACTGAATTAATGAACAAATGCCTGTCAGTCCTTTGAAAGAAATTAACATGTTCCCCCATATCTACTGCCCTTGACTTTTTCTCCACATGAAACCAGAGACACATATTTAGTGGGACTTATTAATATACCTGAGTGGACTCAGCCGCCCATAGGATCAGTCCAAGCTTGGCTTATGGTTCAGCTGGTAAATTGAATGCATGGGTTCATCTCTCCTCCTAAAAAACCCACTGAAATGATGATAGAAAGTACAAAGGGTAATGCAGTCTCACAAATACAGTAGGGATATCAGCAAACCAAAAATTTTAACCAATTTCTGGGAGACTAAAAATAGATGGGTTCACATTGCTAGTTAAAGCAGGAAGGAGGTGAAAGAGTTTTTTTCATGACAAATCTATTAGATTGAGCAGTGGGGAGAGGGGCAGAATCAGATGACCGAGGTCCCTAAGAACAGAGGACCAGCATCTCCTGTTGGTTTATCCCACCCTCTTCCTCTACTGCTGTGTGTGCAGTGCTGGCATTTGCCCATTGATTGAAGCCAGATAGGTCCTCTCCAAAGCAAGAGTACCACTCTTCCTGGGAAGAATAAGGCCTGTCAGATGGGGCAGTAGCTCTTCTGATCAGGATCTTCCTTCTCTACCTTACACTTCTTTTTTCAGCTCTGTCTCCTGCTGCTCTTCTCTCTCCCCCTCCCTTAGCCCTAGACCTGAATCATACAGAAACATTGGCTGTTTGAATGCTGTTTGTCTTTCCCAAATGATTTCCCTGCCTTAATGTTTTATCCAGGTTCTCCCCACTCAGCTCCTTATCATTCTTTAAAATTCCACTTCCACATCTTCTGGGAATTCTGGAGAGTGTTAGGAGGTCCATGGCCCCTTGGAAATCCTCCAATTAGAATGCATAACACATGATGTCGTTATGGTTTCTACAGCCATTATCCTCATGGACCATGAGCTTCTTGAAGATAGGAATTGTATCTTACTTGTATTGCATTTCAGTGCCTGGTCTTGTGCCTGCAGGAGGGTAGGTCTTCAATAAATGTTGGTTGGAGGAATGAATGAATGACCAGAATTTTTTCTTGTGCTTCTCATAGTTCTGGCCTCCCTTTGTGGATTATGCCACAGTTGTTTTATAGTTTTCCAGATACAGTGTGAATATACGTAGGGTTAGTCAGGGAATGGGCAAATTACCCAATTGAAATGATTTTTTTTTTTTAAAGATTTTATTTATTTATTTGACAGAGATAGAGACAGCCAGCGAGAGGGAACACAAGCAGGGGGAGTGGGAGAGGAAGAAGCAGGCTCCCAGCAGAGGAGCCTGATGTGGGGCTCGATCCCAGAACGCCGGGATCACGCCCTGAGCTGAAGGCAGAGGCTTAACCGCTGTGCCACCCAGGCGCCCCTGAAATGATTTATTTTAAAATTTATTTAAATAATAACATCGACAAGAGTAATAACACCATTTGCTGATTATTATGTGATCGTCACTGTGCTGTAAACTTTGCGCAGATAATCACCAATTTTCATAGCCACTCTACAAGATAGCTGTTATGTTTCCCTTGTATTAGTTTCCTCTGGCTACTGTAACAAATGACCACAAACTTGGTGGCTTGAAACAGTAGAAACCTATCCTGTCAAAGTTCTGGAGGCTGGAAGTCCAAAAGTCAGTATCGCTGGGCTGAAATCAAGTGTCAGGAGAGCTAGCAACACTCCTTCCAGAGATTCTAAGGGAGAATCCATTCTTTGCCTCTTCCAGCTTCTGGGGACTGACGGCATTCCTTGACTTGCAACTGCATCACTCCAGGCTCTGCCTCTGTGGTCACAATGCTCTTTCTTCTCCTTGTCACATCTCCCTCCACGTCCTTCTTGTAAGGATATATGTGAATGCATGTGGGGCCCACCTGGGTCATTTCCCCATCTCAAAACCCTTAACTCAATCCTATCTGCAGAGACTTTGCCATACAAGGTAGAAATTATAACTCCAGGGACTAGGACACAGATATCTCTTTGTTCAGGGAATATTTTTCAGCCCACCAAAGCACACTTTATAGATTTAGAAACAAAGGGATTAACTTCACTTGCCCAAGTACACACAGGCATTAAGCCGCAGTCTGAATTTGAATTTGCATCTATTTGATCTCAGAGTCTGTCTATCCCTTCTCCTCTTCCTCTACCCCTAAATAATGAGTAATACCCCCAAGACATTTGCATTGTTGCTTTACTCTGAGTCACGTTTAAATGTAAAACCCTTGTGTTCAGAGGGTAGGCCCTACCGAGAGAAATCACTGAGGACCCAGGCACACACTCTAGGTTAGCTCAACACTTGTATTTATTTCTTTCATTGTTGAAGCAGGCAGAGAGGTGCTGAGGAGGGAAGGCTGATGGGGCGCATGCCTCACGCCTCACGGGGATGGGTCAATGTCTCATTACTATGGCTGCTGCTGGCAGTCAGCTCTTGTGCCAGGGGCCTCTGCTAGCAAGATTCTTTCCATCTAGGAGACTGGAGTCATTTCCCAGTCTGTGTGTTGCAGTCTGCACAGAACCCAGTCCAGTGTCATCCCTCAGAGATGCAGAGAGGTGGATGTCCAGGCTCAGAGGTGGTGTGGTTGTCCAGCCTCTATGCTAGAATATTTCCTAGGAGACTGAGGACCACGGCTGCAAGGACTATTAGCTCCACCAGCTTTTATTTAAATTCCAAGGACTTTTTACATTACTCACTTTTCAGGTTTAAATGTGCTTTCCCTTTTTCAAAAATGTCTGTTAAAAACAGTATGTTCAAAACTAAATTTTATATAAAAATGTTTATAATATTTCTTAAGAACAATGTGTTTAAATTTAACAAAGTGTGGTGAAAACGCTCTGCCAAAACAACTTCGCTTGATGAAATAACTTAGCACAGTATTTAAATCACACAAGTCATAATTGTACACATTCAAACAATACAAATGCAGACAGGGCATTCCTTCTTTAGAGGTTATTACTGTGAATCGTGAACAATTAGGGGTGCATCCTTCCAGTCCTCTCTTTATGCAATTTTACAAAAATATCTAATATACTTTTTATTTTCAATACATGGGATCATATTTTGACTACTTGCTTTTTAAAATTGACGATGAACTTTAGAGGTGTTGACAGATCTGAACTTACAAAAAGTTGTATAGTATCCCCACATATGGGTATTTAATGCCATAATTTATTTACTCCCCTATTGGACATTTAAAGTGCTTTTCCTGTGATTAAGACAATGCTATAAGAAGCATTATTTTACATGTAGCTTGAGCGTCTGTGCAACGATACATTTAGGGGTGGATTTTTTAAAGTGGCCTAACACCAAAAATGGAAAGATTGATACCAAGCCAGATTTGAGTCAGAGAGCTCCTCTGAGAGCTCCAAAGTGTTAAAGTCTGCAGCCAGAGTTCATGGTAGGGCATAGATTACGTCTTCTGGTAATTGTACTTTATCAAAAGGCTCCTTGAGAGATGTTTCGAAGAATTGATCTTCTGACCCTTCTGACATGCACATCACTGCCCTTGAAGCTGATTGTGTTTCTCTTCATGTTACTAGGATAACTTCGTATTTCTGTTGATTCCTTTCGTGGTATGTCAGTTAAGATGTTTTTTGGCTCCAACATAGCACACTCGACTGTAGTGACTTTCCCAAATAGGTTCAGTTTGCTTACACAACAAGAAATGACATGACAGGTCCATGACACCAGTAGAGACTGGGCTCCCTCTTCTTCCTGCTCTGCCGCCTTTGCATGTCTCTTTTATCCTCATGGCTACAAAAGGGCTGCTCTGCCTATAGGCAAAGTATCTGCATCCTATACTAGACCAAGGGAAAGACTGTGGGCAAAGGGCGAGGACAGAAGCTGTATGCCAGCTGAGGCTGACACTTTTTTTTTTTAAAGATTTTATTTATTTATTTGACAGAGAGAGAGACAGCCAGCGAAAGAGGGAGCACAAGCAGGGGGAGTGGGAGAGGAAGAAGCAGGCTTCCAGCAGAGGAGCCTGATGTGGGGCTTGATCCTATAATGCCAGGATCACGCCCTGAGCCGAAGGCAGACGCTTAACGACTGAGCCACCCAGGCGCCCCAAGAGGCTGACACTTTTTAAAGAGCTTTCCCCAAAGCCTTAACCAGTGGCCTCTGCTTACATCTCACTTTCCAGAACTGAGATGGTTGTTCAGGTTGCAAAGTTTCAGGGGGAGATGAGCCTATTTAACAGGGTTCTTTGTGACCAAACTGTGTATTTGATTAATAAGACTGGAGGGAAGAATGGAGATTGGGTAGAAACTAGCAGTGACTGCCATACTTGGCAATTAGGGTGAAAATGTCTTGAAGAAATCTCTAAAAATACAGAATACTCACCATTGATTCTGTTGTAGGTACAGGCACTAAAAAGCATGGCATATATAACACTGTAACAATAATACTGCAAATAAGAAGTTACCTATTCTACCTTCCTAAAAAAAAGAGTGGTTTTCATTTTTCTAGACTTTATTCTGGTCCCACTGAATATGCACTTGTGATTTTTTTCTTACATACCTTCTACATATGTACAGTCTAGAATAAATTAAATTTAATATTGTTAATTTTTTCACTTAACATAAGTATTTTAATACTTTGCTGTCCAATTTTCTAAATCTTCATTTAAAAGGGCTGCAGTAGATTCTGCCATTTTGATATTTATTTATTATTTATTTAAATTTACAATGTTACACGTTTAGATTTTTTCAATTTTTAAAAGATAATGTAGAAAATGTTATAAGGGCTTTTTTGTGTATTGTTTTTATTTCTTTAGGACTCTTTTAGGACTTTTTCAATTTCTTTAGTACTTCATTGCTTTATGGACACTTTACGATAAAATGAACTATGGGTTGAAGCATATGAGCATTTTTATGCTTGTTGGGAAAAGAAACCGTGCAATTTTTGGAAAAAGCTTTTGCCAATTTATATTATCATCATCAGTGCACCTGTGTATCCCTTTTAACACATTAAATAAAAAGAATAAAAGGAGAAACAAAGAAAAAAAAGGAAGAGAGTTGTCCAGGATTGAATCAGCCCTGCCCTCTTCTGGTAAATCTTAAAACTTCAGGGCAGGCTTGCTCTTTCTCAAGGGCTTATTTTTAGAATGTGGTGCCTGATGCTGCTGTCAGCCACTGATCTTTCCAGATAGAAAGTGAGGACCTCAGTACTAGTTTTATAGACTCAAAGAATAGGAATGATTTGGGCTTGAAATCCACAGCAGTACCAAAGAAATGACCCACAACATCTGTATGGGAACAGGTAAATTCTTATTCTGATTAGGAATTGGTGATATTGCTTGGAAAGCAGTCTTCTGAAGAGGCCAGTACTTAAATGATGATTTAAAGGAGGGGAGAATATTTGGTTGAAGAATAAATTATTTTATCTTGCAAGTGAAGAGACTGAAAATCAGAGCAATTATGTGGCTTTCACAAATAAAAACTCCAATAAATAACACAGAGCCTGTGGTTACCGTGCCAGCCCCGGCTTTTGCTACTGGACTCCGTGGTCTTTCCATTAGATCTCTTCTTGAAAAGTATAAGCACCAAATGAGATAAGGGGGTGTTTTGAGAAATATTCAGGACAAATACGAGGAAGCAGAATTATTAGATGAGACAGCAGAGCAGCTGTAGCAGAGTGTGATTTAGGTCTGTGCCATAGTTAGTCTGCTTTAACTCACTGAAATGGCAGAACTCAAAAGGCTCTTAAAAAATTCATTTTGGTCCACTGAACTTACTGGTGGAATAAATGCATCTGAACTAAGACACATGTAGTGTTGAGCGTAGTGCTGGAGCATAGCATTGGTCTAAAACTGTTAAATAATAATCATTACCACTATTTGCTTGGCCTGGCCCAAGTGTTGTATGTATATTAATTCTTTCAGTCGTCACAACCACCCTATGAAGTAGATTGTAGTTTTAATCCCATCTTATGAAGGACCTGAGGCCTGGAGAGGTTAAGTAACTTGCTGTGATCACACAGTTTTAAGTGGCAGATCTAGGATTTGACTACAGGCAGCCTTACTGCCTCCCTGAACTACCTTTAGTGACATCTAGTGCTCAGGCTAGAAGCCCATTTTCTGGCTACTGTATAAAACACTGTAGCTTCTCTGTTTTGCATGGTTGTATCTTCTGCTGGAAAACAGGAGGTCTCCTCAGATCTCTTTAGACAGGTAACAATGTAAATTTATTGAGAGTCCATATATTATTAAAATCAGGTAATTGTTACAACAGAAGAGTAAATATTTAATTTGTTTTCTACTTAGTCATAGCCGTGGAGAAAGAGATATGTCTAGGATCTTTTCCTTCTCAAAGCCAGAGGAGAGGCAATGTAGAGACTCCTTTTTCATTCAGAAGTCAACTAATGTGTACTGAGTGTCTTTTTAGCAAAGAGTTGAGGTTACCTTGATGAACAAGGCAGATGGAATCCCTGCACTGGAGGTGCCTACATTCTTGAGGAAATGAGTGTCAATTAATTGATCACAAGGGTAAATGTGAGAACTGCTGTAAAAAAGGAAGAATATATGGTGGAGTATAATAGCACCATGATCCATTTTAATAGGGAAAGTTAGATAAGGTTTTCTAAGGAAGTAACATTTCAGGAGGAAGAACACTTCAGGAGGAGGGACTAGAGTGGGCAAACACTGTCACAGGAGGGAATATGACCCCATTAAAGAACTAAGAGATGACTGGGGCAGGAGCACCTGAAAGCAGGAGGGTCCAGGTGAGATGAAATGTACGTGATGGACTGATTGTACAAAGCTTTTTTGGATCTGTGAATCGTTTTGATCCTTGTCCCAAGATCAGTGGGGAATGATTAAAGGGCTTCAAGCTGATATGTGTGGAGGGTGGGGAGGGGGGATGTTTTAATCTTACAACAGTCTGAAGAATGGATTGAAAAGAAACACTGTTGAGAGTGTGGCTAGGAGGTACCCTTTCAGTACTGGATGGGGAGATAATGTTTTGAGTCAAAATAGAGGCAAGGCAAAAAAGTAAGTGGATTTAATAGATATTTAGGAGGTAAACTCGACAAGATTTGGTAACGGATCAGATATGGTAGATGACAGAAGGAAGCTTCAGGTTTCTTGGAGCACAACTCAATAGATGGTGTCATTGAAATAAAGAATATTTGAAAGATGGGGAATGGGGTGGCAGAGCTCCTTTTTGGACTTCAAGTGTTAAATCCAAGGAGGTATTTGGTTTGTGAAACTAGAATTTAAAAAAGATAGCAGGGAATAAAAACTTAAGCATTACTGAAGTACAAATGGTCATGGATGAGATTGCCTAGGGGGAGAGTGTATAGTAAGAAGACGGTCTGGATGAGTCTGGAAGAACTCTGCTGTTTAATGGCCAGAAAAAGGAAGGTGAGCTTGCAAAAGAGACAGAGAAAGAGGTGAAAGGTAGAGAAAAGCTAAGGAGTGGTTTCACAGAGGATGCAGAATGAACATTTTCAAAAGGAAGTAAGTAATTAGTTAACAAATATGCTAAAAGGCTACAAGAAGTAAAACTGAGAATGTCTGTTGGATTAGCTCCATGAAGGTCTTAGATGGTCTTAGCATGATGGAAGCAAGATTAGACAGCATTAAAGAGAATAGGTAAGGAAATGGAGATGGGGGAATAGAAAGGTGGTTGAGTTAGTCAAGGTTCTCCAGAGAAACAGAACTAATTATATATAAATAATCTATATGTGTAGGAAGAGATTTATTATAAGGAATTGGCTCATGTAACTCTGGAGGCTGACAAGTTCCAAGGTCTGCAGGATGAGTCAGTAAGCTGGAGAGCCAGGAGAGCCATGGTTAACTTCCAGTTCAAATGCTGACAGGCTCAAGACCCAGGAAATGCTAATGTTTCAGTAGAATCTAAAGGCAGGAAAAAGCCAAGTTCCAGTTCAGAGGCAGTTGGGCAGGAGGGATTCTTTCTTGTTCAGGGAAGGATCAACCTTTATTGTTCTATTCAGGCCTTCAACTAATTGTGTGAGGCCCACTCACATTAGGGAAGGCAATCTGCTTTACTCAGTCTACTGATTTAAATGTTAATCTCTTCCAAAAATACCCTGACGGACACACCCACAATAATGTTTGACTAAATATCTGGGCACCCCGTGGCCCAGTCAAGTGGACACAAAAAATTCACAAAAATTGTTGCTACTGAGAGACCAAATATGAGGAGACTGAAAAATACCCACTAGATTAATTGACGTGGTAGAGAGATGGAACTGAATTCATGCCAGAGATGGCTAAGAGTGCGTGAGAGGTGATGACCTACAGATGTTTCATATGGGAAGTTTTGCCGTGAAGGAGAGAAAAGTAGAATGTCAGAGTTAGAGTGAGCTTGAGGGATTTCCTTTCCTTTCCTTTCCTTTCCTTTCCTTTCCTTTCCTTTCCTTTCCTTTCCTTTCTTTCTTCCTTCCTTCCTTCTCAATGGCAGAGAATTAAAAATATTTTGAAGGGGAAGATCAACCAAAACTAAAAGAGATAATACGTATTATAAAGTTCTTGAGAAGTAGGAGAGGATGAGATCCTTACCTTTCCTTTTCCACCTTCCTGTCAAATCTCAGTTCATAATACCAATGGGAACATCTAGGATCCTCACTGGATACAACATTATTATCTTGATCTCATCACCACCATTATTAGCATCATCAAGAAACATTGTAAATTTCCAAATGGCAAAAGGTGCACTAGAAAGACACATCATTTTTGCCCTGTCTGCTCTATCTCAAACCCTCACTGAAAGGGATAGTGCAGCCTTGTCTGCCTTAGACAGAATGCACACAGTGGAAGGAAGTAGTTTTTTGCTCATCTGGGAAAATTTCTGTTTTCATTCTACATACCAAGTTGACACCATGTTTAGGAATAATGATCATAAAAACCCATTCTGAAGATGTTTCAATTTAAAATATGAAGGGTTGAACCATTAGGGTTTTTCTGAACCTTTGTGCTCAATGTTAAAAATATGTATAAATGGTAAAATTTGCCTTTATTTTGTTTAATATTTTTGCTTTCAACATTTATTGAAGAAGCACTTACGAAGCATTTGCCAGATGCTAGCAGTGTGCCTGGCACTAGAATAGAACAGTGAGCAAGAAATGCTTCCTGCTTTCAAAGGATTTGCAGTCTGGTATGACTAAGATAAATACAGACAAGTCAAGAAGTCACTTGCAAGTAGTAGCATTAGTCGTGTTGAGAACATGGTGTCACAGAAGCACATAAAAGGGCTCTAGTCTTGGAGGGTCTGGGAAGTCTTCTTTAAGATGTAATTTGGAAGCTGTGACCTGAAAATGACTGTAAAGTCCAGGTGAAGTGTAAAAGAGGGAAGAGATTTTTCTTTTTTTTTCTTTTTTTTACAGAGAGAACAACCTGGGCAACAGGTCATGGGGGAGTCATTCAGAGTCACCTCAAGTTGTTTTTTATGGCTGTAGCACAGAGTATAGGGGGAAATGGCAAAAGATGAGCCAGAAGCAAGCAGAAAATAATTTGGGAAGGGAAGATGGAGGCAATAACACCAGCAAGTACTTCTCTAGTGGTTAGTTGAGACAGGCTTAATGCATAACAATTCACTTAATCCATATAAATACGCTAAGGTAGGGAATATTGTAGTCTCCACCACAAGGAAAGAAATATAGTAAGATGCAGTGATTTACCCAAAGTCACACTGGTGACTAGTCAAGTTAGTAAGGGTGGAAGAGGAACTCAAGCAGTCTGTGCACAGAATGTGCTCTGACCACTACCCAGTACAGCCCCAGGTACAAAATTTTGGGAGAGATTCAGACTGTGTCCCAAAGCACATCATTGATGTGTAGCCAGAATTGTGTTTTGGAAAGATCACTGAGCATACTGTGGAGAACAAATGCATATGGGCAGGTCTGGAAGCAAGGGGAGAGGTGAAAATCAGAGCTGGTTGGGAGGAGAGGAGAATGGGAGACCTAAGAATTTAACCTTGAGTAACATAAAGAAAATTGTGAAATTTAAAATATTCTGTTAGATATATGAATGGTTGAGTGTTCAAATCCAAAAAGATGACTCTTGGAGATGATGTCAGCAAGATGGCCAAATAAGACATCCTTCATTGGTATCCCCTCAAAAACAGTTTGGCATCCATCCACAGACAAAAGTGCCCTTTAAAGGGGGCTGTGGGATCCAGGTGGGAGACTGTGAAACCCTGGTGCAGCCTAAGAATGAGGAGAGATGTTTTGTAAGGACAAGTCCATACCCAAGCAGTTGGTTCACTGATTGTGGTCTTAGCTATAGAACCAGAAACAGCTTTGTACCCCTGAGGACTCACCTACAGCTCTCTTTAGCTCTGGTTCTGTCACCAGAACCTTATGCCAATGAACCTAGGAAGAGTCTCGCCCACCTGCAATAGGCAAACGGATCTCAGTCCCAGCTGTAGACTCCAAAATGACCCAAGCACCAGGTCCAGAGCCTCTCAGCTGCAGTCTGGGAGCCCCTGGAGAACACTGACTTCATCAGTCATCCAAAGATGAGAAAGCTTTTGTGGAAGTCCAGGAGTCTAGTGGAGAAGTTTGAGTATACTGCTGGACCAAAAAATCTGAAATTGGATGCACTGGAGAGGGTAAGAGGAAAAGAATCTTAATGACCCCACCAAAAAACTGTTAGAACTAATCAACAAATTCAGGAAAGTTACAGGATTAAAAAAATCAACATATAGAAATCAGTTTTGTTTCTATACACCAACAATGAAATATCTGAAAAGAAACAATCCTATTAGTAGCCTCTAAACAATAAAATACATAGGAATAAATTTAATCAAGGAGGTGACCATCTATACACTGAAATCTACGACTTTGTGAAAGTAATTGAAGAAGATACAAATAAATGGAAAGATACCTGACGTTCACGGATTGAGAGAACTAATATTGTTAAAATGTCCATATTATGTAAAGCCATCTGTAAATTCAGTGCAATCCCTATCAAAATTCTAATGGCGTTTTTCACAGAAATGAGAAAAATCAATCATAAATTTATATGGAACTACAAAAGACTCTGAATATCCAAAGCAATCCTGAGAAATAACAAAGCTAGAAGCATCACACTTCCTGATTTCAAACTGTATTACAAAGTGATAGTAATTAAAACATTATGGTATTGGCATAAAATCAGACACATAGATCAATAGAACAGAATAAAGAATCCAGAAATAAACCTACACATATATAGTCAACTAATTTCAACAAAGGCACCAAGAATGTACAATGGGGAAAGAATAGTCTCTTTAATAAACTGTGTTGGAAAAACTGAATATCCATATGCAAAAGAATGAAATTGGACCTTTATCTTACACCATATACAAAAATCAACTCAAGTGGATTAAAGACTTAAATATAAGACCCCCAGACTGTAAAACTGCTTGAAGAAAACACAGGGGGTAATTTCCTTGACATTGGTCTTGACAACGGTTTTTTGGATTTGACACCAAATGCAAACAATCAGAACAAAAATAAATAAGTGGGACTATATGAAATTAAAAAGTCTCTGCATAGCAGAAGAAGTAATCAACAAAATGAAAAGGTAATCTATGGAATGGGAGAAAATATTTGCAAGCCATACATCTGATGGAGGGTTAGTATCTAAAATATGTAAGGAACTAATATGACTCTAGCAGAAAAAACTCAGACAATGCAATTAAAAAATGGACAGAAGACATGTATAGGCATTGCTCCAAAGAAGACATAAAAATGGTCAACAGGTACATGTAAAGATGCTCAACATCATTAATTATCAGGAAAATGCAAATCAGAATTACAATTATGTATCACCTTATACCTGTTAGAACGGCTATCATCAAACAGGCAAGAGATAACATGTATTCTTGAGTATGTGGAGAAAGGGAATACTTGTGTACTGTTGGTAGGAGTGTAAATTGTTACAGCCACTATGGAAAACAATATGGAGGTTCCTCAAGAAATTAAAAATGGAACTATCGTAAGATCCAGCAATCCCACTTCTGGGTATTTATCCAAAGGAAATGAAATCAAGATGTCAAAGATGTATTTGCACACCCATGTTCATTGCATCATTATTCACAATAGCCAAGATATGGAAACAACCTAAGTGTCCATTGATGGATGAATTAAGAAGATGTGGTACACACATCCTGGAACATTATTCAACCATGAGAAAGAAGTAAATCCTGCCATTCATGACACCTTACATGGACCTCAAAGACATTACACTAAGTGAAATAAAAAGGCAGACAGAGAAAGACAAATATTGTATGACCTCACTTATGTTTGAAATCTAAAAAAACCAAACTCATAGAAACAGAGAGTAGAATGGTGGTTACCAGGTTTGGGGGTTGGGGGAAATGGGGAGATGTTAGTCAAAAGGTACAAACTTCCACAAGATGAAAAAGTTCCGAGGATCTAATATATATTGCTAGGAGAGTAAATATTAAATGTTCTAGCCACACACACAAAATAATGGTAATTATGGCAGGTGATGGAGGTGTTATCTAGCTTGATTGTAATCATTTCACAATATCTATATGTATCAAATCATCACATTGTACACCTTAAACTTATACAATGCTGTATGTCATTACATCTCAATAAAGTTGGAAAACACCCCAATAAAGTGGTTGTGTCTTTGTTTAGCATTAGTAACTTTTGGGGTCTGTAAATATAGACTTGGAGCTTTGCTTAGAGTGGAAAGAGTGTAGTAAATTGCCACTGTTCTGAATGACAACACTGTGGAAATAGGGATGTGTGTATATAAACAGCAGGATAATGGTGAGGGGAAGACAGGTACCTGAGATTGATGATACTAGGGACCCTAGAGAGGAACAAGGCCAGTGAGGAATTGCCTATAGAGATGGGGAGCAGCAGATACGTTTTGGGAACTCCAATGCCCACTTTATTTTTTTTTTTAAAGATTTTATTTATTTATTAGAGAGAGAGACAGCCAGCGAGAGAGGGAACACAAGTAGGGGGAGTGGGAAAGGAAGAAGCAGGGCTCAATCCCAGGACCCCGGGATCACGCCCTGAGCCAAAGGCAGACGCTTAATGACTGAGCCACCCAGGTGCTCCATCCAATGCCCACTTTAAATTTGAAATTGGTGTATCTTCTGTGGTATCTTCTACTCCTAAACTCTCAGAACTGGTCTGGTCCATTCCCCTGCCTTGGATCAGTAATGATTGGGAAAAGAAAGGAAGTGGGGGAGGATGGGGGCTGGCTTGAGGCTGAATATGGCCCTGGGGCTAGGTAAAGCAGAGATGTAAGGTGCAGGGGGACCTGACTCAGGGTGGCACAGATAGTATATACGGGAGGAAGGGACCCCGGAAAGATGGGAGACAGGCACTTGGGTGACTTGACAGTCAAAAGTGGATAATCATTCTTGTACAGGAAGTGAGAGTTTCTTTGGCAGAACATAGCAGCATATACATTATTTTAGGACATAGTTGTTTTGAATAGTGTACATTGGCTTAAAAATCTTCCTTTGTTTAACGAGAGGCAAAAACAGATGAAAATATAAAAACCAACATCAAATAGACACAGAAGCAACCTTAGTGGCAAAGTGCAGCTGGGACAAGTTGAATGACAAACACTGGCTGTGATGAGGGAAAGCTTCGGGAACTGAGAAGCATGGTGTTCTGCTCCATGTGGTGGTTTCAATTTTCATTGAAGTTTTAGGCTTCCTTCCACTTTCTTGCTTAGGGCTCACTTGTTTATTCCTTTGTTCTTCCTCTTTTTTTTTTTTTTTTAAGATTTATTTATTTATTTATTTGAGAGAGAGAGAGAGAGAGCATGTGCACGAGCAAGGGGGTGGGAGAGGGAGAGGGAGAGAATCTCCAGCTGACTCCTTGCTGAGCATGAAGCCCCAGAAGGAGCGGTAAGCTTGGCTCACCCCTCTGAGTATGGTGGGAGAAATATCCAGCTTATGTGCTCTTGGGACCTACTATGTGCCAGGCTCTGAACTACACCTTTTACCCACATTCTATCATTCTCTCCTCTCTCACCCAGTAAGCCAAGAACTATTATATTTTTACAGATGAAGAAATTGAGGCCCAGGAATGATTAATAAATGAGGGTTTTGTGTGTGTGTGTGTGTGGTTTCAAGTTTTTATTTAAATTCCAGTTAGTTAACATACAGTGTAACATTAGTTTCAGGTGTAGAATTTAATGATTATCAGTTTCATACAACACCCAGTGCTCATCACAATCAGTGCCCTTCTTAACCCCTCACCCATTGAGTCCATCCCCCTGCCCACCTCCCCTCCAGCCCTTCCAGTAACCCTCAGTTTGTTCTCTATAGTTAAGAGCCTGTTTTCTGGTTCCTCCTTCTCTTTTCTCCCCCCGTTATGTTCATTTGTTTTGTTTCTTAAATTCCATATATGAATGAAATCATATGGTATTTGTCTTTCTCTGACTTATTTTGCTTAGCATAATATACTCTCGTTCCAGAAATAAATTTTTTAAATCACACAGCTGGTAATTGGCAGAGGACTTTAATCCCAAATCCTACTCAGATCCAAAGCTATTCCTAGAGCTGTCATACCAGTTAGATGCGCACACCAGGACAGGAGCACAACAATATTTTCTAGTATCAGCTTCTGGAAGGTATGCGTCAATCTCTAGGGTCCATGGTTCAGTCTTCAAGTCCTGCTTGAGGTATAGAACATTGTGGTAAATTAAGTCATTCTCATTTAATAGACTTGGGAGGCTGAGGTACAAAGCTTCCGTCTGTATTGTAAAGACAGTGAGCAGACAAACCAGTATTAGGGTTTTACTCATTTCAGGGGTAGATTATTTAATTCTGTGGCATACTCTGCAGAATTAGGCTTCTGTGCACTTAATTGTTTTTGGTCTCAGAAGAAACTTATCTATGAATAACAACTACGGAATGCAGCTTGTGAATAATAAAGCGAGAGGGTTCATTTTCCAGATGTTTTATCCCATTGCTGTTCAATTTACACAGAGAGCAAGGGAGCAAGGATTTCAGATTAATTACAGAAGAACACATTGAATAATGCAGGTCAGCGGTTGCATTGCTCATGGGGAAACACTTTTAATGGATCCTTTCAAAAGTAGATTTTAAACAATGTCCTGAAAGATTTACCTCCAGAATTTTAAGAAAGCACATCTTCATAAAGCTATTTTGGGAAGTTTTTTTCATTATAGTTCAGTATAAGCCACATAAATGCCTTTCACTGATGGCTCAACATTTGAGTATCTCTCATATACCCGCAAGTCTGGTGTACTAGAATTGGCGTCTGGCGTTGGAAGTCTAATGCAAGAAGTTTGGGACTGACCGAGACTACTCTGAAGATCATATTTTAATTGTTGTGGCTAAGAACATGGCTCATTGCCAGTGCTTTCAAAATCTCCAAGAATACCGCACCCCTTGTTTCCTTTCTTGTCCAGGTTTTCTAGAATTGTTCCCGGACTTCCTTACATCTGCAGAGAGGCAGGCAGGAGTGCTAAAAGTCATGCGTAAAGGCTAACCACTTGTATTGCTAGTGAGAATATTCTTCCTTCCTTCTACAACTCGCATATGAAAAATAACATTCCGACTTTATGGCAAACTAACAAGGAAAGAGATTAAATCTATTACCAGGTGAATAAATATAAATAGTTAAAAATGAGTTTTTGTTTCATTGTTTGGCCTCTGCTAGTTCAGAATTCCACTATCTGGGAAGATATAATATTGGAGAAGTAAATGCCCTGTTTGCTCACTATTTCATGGGGATTGCTGTCACTTAAAATGAATTTTTGGTACCTTACCTTCTCTTTCCCAGCCAAGATTTAGGTTGCAGAAAGGAGAGCAATAGTTTTAGAGGTAACTTGATCATTTGGTGTCGTCTCTGCAGGCTTTGTATTATTCAGACAGATTATCCAGATTCTTGATTTTTTTTCCCTTCATATTGTCTGTTTTATACCATTTTTGCTTCACAGACTAATATACTCGGTATAAAGACTTCCACAAACGTAGGCAATTACTACAATTAAATAGGGTAGCAGTTGCCTAAAACTCTTGATCAGGTGGGGTCTTTCCTTGAGCTCCCCCAGCCTCATTGCTCATATCTTTTAAAGGATTTTTATTTTTTATTTATTTTTATTTGTTAATTTTTTTTTACCCCAAAAGATTCCTTTTTCCTTCTCTGTATTTGAATATGTGTTCTGGCCAGCTGTGTGACCTCGGACAAGATACTGAACTTTGCTAAGGAGAATTTTCCTCATCTATGAAATGAGGACACGGTTTGCTATCTGATAGAGCGTTCGAGGCTTGAATAAGGCAGCATATGTGGAGCTCCTTGTGAGCTGTGCAACCTCCCATAGATGCCTATAAAATATTAATGAACTGCCTGTTCTACTCTTACATATGTGCTTTTATCTCTTCCAATTTTGATGTCCCACCATCCAATATCTCAGATAGGCTTCTATTAGTTCTTTAATGCACTGCACAACCAAACATTTGTCCCTGGCAAACTAGTTAGTCTGGATTCTTCCTGCCTTCCTGGGCAGTGGGTCTCTTCTGTCTGCTGCTGCCTGAAGGCTGTCTTCAGAGAAAGCACAACTTGCTTTTTCTGAAACCAAACACCATTCAGTTGTGAATTCCTAGTCATTATGCTCTTCATTGACTGGACACCTATTTATTGTGTCTATTCTGTCAGGCTCTGTTCTTAGCACTGAGGTATGGCCACGTACAGGACGTCTTCTGTTTGCCCCTGCAGATCTGGTCTCCAGCCTTTTCCACTCTGCCCTGTGCCCCCAGAGACACTGATCTGTAGGGACTGCTGGATTCCTTTTCAGTTCAGTTCCAGAAAGCATCAGCAGGCAGTCTGAGGGATGGAGGGAAGTTGAGACATGTATTTTCCAGGCTCCCTCCTCTAAAGGGAGACTGTGGGCAGCTGTGTCTCTCCACTCTAGGTCCTTACTCCTGTTGTCAGTCCTCTCCAACAGCCTCTCCATTCCCTGGGCTCTAGTAATGCTTCCACTATGCCCTTCAGGCCTAGGAGTGCCAGTGGCATGCCCACTCTCACTAGCCCAACTGCTGCACGGAAGTCATGCAGTGGTCCTTTGGTAAATAGTCGCTTATTAAACTTTCTCCAGTTACTCATCTGCTTCCTGTTGGGGCCCTGGTGGATTTAAGCAATAAACAAGACATACAAGACCTTGTTCTTTATGGAGTTTACATCCTAGAGGGGAAGAGAGATAAAATAGTGATATTACCTTTGTGGGGGAAAAAAAAGTTTATTTGATAGAAAGAAAGTAGGGTGTTGGGCAAGGTACAATGTTAGATAGGTTAGCAGGGAAAACTTTTTAGGAGGTGATACGTAATTTGAGATCAGACGGACAAAGTGATAAGGGAGAACAATGTGCAGGCAGAGGAAAACCACTAGCACAAAGGTCCTGAGGTAAGAATGAGAACAAAGAACACAGAGAAAGGCAGGTGGCTGGACATCATGAATTCAATGTAAGGGAGGGAAATGAGGAAGGCCTGAAAGTGACCAAGTGTCAAGGCGCCCAGCTTAACAATGATGAAAATACGACCATCAAAGAGATCTAGTTAGTACCGTACATGCTCCAAGATGTTTTGTTACATATACGGAATTGTTCTGCCTACTGTGGTGTCTAAATGGGGTGCCTCTTGATTGGACGGGGGCCCCCAAATGTGGGGTGTCGATTGGGTGGAAGTCAGTGGTGCAGGAAGTGAAAGAGTTCTCCCGAGGCAGGACAAAAGAGAAATTTATTGAATACACCACAAGGGAGCAGTGGGTTGAAAGGAGGAGAGACTGACTGTCCTGAGGCAGTGGGTGGAGCTGTTCTTAAAGGGGAAAGGTGAAGAGGTATGGCGGTGCCTGGAATTCTCCCTTTTTTGGTAACTGTGTCTAGTTGTAAGTAACCCATTGGTCAGTTAGGGCCTATGGATATTTCGGGGTAGGTCTCCTGATGGGCCTGTTTCTATTCAGCCAGGTGGTCGCTGTGGGCCCTCTCTACATTCCATTGCTCAAGCCTGTTAGCCGAAAAAAACTACACCTACCTACCCGGAGATTCCAGAAAGACAACAGATCAATAATAATTTTCACCCCCACTGGAAAACACAAGGCTTGTTTGTATCTCTGAGTTACATTTGTCAGAAACTGCACTGTGTTTTTTAAAGGTCGAGGTCCAAACATTCCACACTCCTCCTCCCCAAATTCTCTTTTTAAAAACACGCCTCGGGCTTCTGTTTCAGCCTGCCATTTTCCATCTCTGTGCTTGTCATCCAAACGCCCAGACCTGGGAATGTTCTATGCTTTTTCAAAATTACCTTCCAGAGAGCAAGCCAGTCATGCTCGCAGCTCATTACTTCTCAGATCAAGCTTCCCTTGTGATTTCCTCCCTTTAAAAATGTACAACCAGTGCCTCTGATGCAGTGTTTGCGAAATTGGCCCCTCACAGCAGGTGTCGGACTCTTGTAAAACTTTCTTATCTCACAGTCCTGCAAGCCTCTGGCTGTCTTCTCACTGCTACCGACAGCCTCCAACACAGCCACAGAGTCTACAGTCCTGGACCGCCTACAACGCCCTGATGATCACAGATCCGGTGAAGGGGAGCAAAAGGGGAGTGAAACGGACCACCTCATGATATGCTTTTTTGGCATATTGATTATTTTGAGCTGGTTATTTTTAAGAGGCTGCAGACAGGGAGAAGCGCTGGAAACTGAGCAGATGTTGCCCTTTTGTAAGATTTACATTTATAAGGGGAATCTTCATTTGTAAGGGAGTCTTCCTCTTTGTTCCAGGGGGATAAGGAGGACTAAATCTCCAGAAATGCCTACCAAAGAAAAAGGCAAGGGCTTAAGATCTGCATGACAACCTTACCATGTTTACCGTGCTTTTCCTGATAACTTAAAATAACTGCCCTCCCTCTCCCCAACCTGTTTTTTTATTTGTTTTTAGCTGGAGATGTTATTTAAGGTGTGGGCTTGGGCCCTTACCTGGGGCGTTATTCAGTTTTCTTGGGTCTCTTGTATGTATACAGGAGGAATATTTGTTATTAAACTTCTGTTTGTATTTGTCCTGTTTATCTGTCTTTTATCACAGTGGGGTCTCAGCCAAGAACCTACAAGGGTAGAGAGCACATTATTTTTCCTCCTGTATGATGGAAAACGCTTGTCTTTGAGAAAAAGTTTTGAAGCAAATTCTTTAAAACTGTAAGTAAATTTAAAACTGACACCATGTCAAGTACAATTGAGTCTCTTTACATCAAGCATAAAAAAGGCAGGTGATTTTGTGATAATTGAATCAGTACCCAGAGACTACAGTTGTATTTGGTTAGTATATTTAATTCTTGGGTTTAAGAGTATCTTCCAAGAAATAGAATTGTATCAGTTCATTCAATATTTAGGAAAAGGAACTTGTTGAAATGTTAGAATTTCAAGATAATTTTCTGGGAACTTGCTCAATGTGGGATGTGATGAGTGGAACCTTGGAACTTCTTAAAATTCATTCTATATTTGGAGCCTTGGCTTTCTGTTGAAATGCTGTGGACATTAACACATGTGGAACATTCGCAATCGTGTCTAGACCAGAGAGGGAACTTGTTGACAGAGTAAACAGTTGGGTGACTGACATCTCATTTAAATAACTTGTTTGTGATTTCCAACAATTCTGACTTCAGCATTGCTGTATGATAACCGCTAGATGGCAGGAGTGAACAATTTAAAAAACACAACATGGCTTCCAACCGAAAAAACTAGTTTTATGTATCTCTCTTTTCCCCCTCCCCACCTCTCATAAGCTCTTGTCTTTTTTTCAGTTTTTCATTTTTCCTCTTTCTGTCCCTCACTGTATTTGTGTTTCTAGTTATAATTTTAAATAACAGATCCTCAAGAATCACATAGCTGTTTCTAAGGAATCAAGAGCTGGAAACCAGTTGCATGTACTTGTAATTTGAATGATAAAGTAGAAATTATTTTCTCTAATTCAAGAGGTCTTGTATAACTGCTTTCTACTTGAGTGGAGGATAAAGCTGCAGAGACTATTGAGACTCAGAAAGCCTCATGTTTCGGTCCCATCCTCACACTGGCAGGTTGCGCGCACGTGTGTGTGTGTGGGGGGGTGTTGTGTGTGTGTGGGGGGGTGTTGTGTGTGTGCAGAGAAGTGGGACTGAAGTGGAGAGAATGAAGAAGCACAAAGACCTTCGGAGCTCTGTGTAAATGGATAAGCCGTATCACTTCTCTACTTCTCGGTAATGTTATCAAAGGAGTGGTTTGATGATGACCAAGGTGCTGTGCTGCAGTGATTCCTAAAAAAATCCACCCTCCCGTAATCGAAAAAAAACAAACCCACAACCCTACAACACAACTTGACTGCAGGCAACACTTGAGAAAAGAGCTACCATTTTACTAATCCACTGAAAGGAGGAGAAGTCATCAGTCCGAATAACAGTCATGCATTTGAGCCCCATGTTTGAGAGGTGTGGTTTAGGCTCTCTGTGTCTCTCTTTCTTGGAGTCATTGTTCTCTGCTCGGTAAATCTTCCTTTCATTTTTTAAAATTTTTCTATTCTCAAAGGCTTCTTTTGAAGACTAGAGTTCCAGTTTCTGAAGCGCAGAATTTGAGTTCTGTCCCCCTGTCCCTTAATAATTCAAAGGCAGGCGTCAGAGGGCTTCTTATATATTAGCAGCACCTCTTGGGGGTGCTCCTGGAGCACTGTTGGTGTGCCAGGGGTTTTGCAAGATCTAGCAACATATTTTTTTAAATTATTTTTTTAAACTCTGGGAAATAAGGAATTGAGGAAGACTCTGGGAATTAAGGAATTGAGGAACAGCCAAGTCTCCCTCCCTGTCACCCTCTCTCTCTCCTTGCACCTTTCTGTCTTTTTGTTTCTTTCTCTCTCACATACACACACACACAGTACTCACTAACATATAAACAAGAGAAGGAAAAATGCTTATTCCAGTTTGAAATGAAACCTGACTAAAACAAACGAGGTTATGAAAATCCTCTTAGTGATTGTCATCGTCCTGTTGATTCAATTTTCCCCTGTTGTAGAAGTTAAATATCAGGACTTGATAGGAGGTTAAGAGAGAGGAATAGGCTATAAAATGAAGTAATTTTGGGGATCATTAAAACTCACTGATAAAAGCTACATTAGCTCTAGCAAAACTCAGAATTCAGGGTATAATTGTTCATTCCAACTGTTCTACCTCTGAACTGCAGAGCAGCACATGCATAATTAATATGATTGCTTTATCCGAATTGAATAGTTCACACTCTGATACCGTCACTTGCTAGGTATAGGTTGTTCCTCAAGGTACTTAACACTCTGAGCTAGTTTTCTCATTGGTAAAACAAGATTGATAATATCTACTGCACAGCGTTGTTCTGAGGGTGAACTGAGATAACATGTGTTAAGCATCTGGCAGTGTGCCTGGCTCACAGTAGGTGCTTAATGAATAGAACTTACTAATTTTGGGGTAGTGATTAAGGAGTAGTAGATGTCGACAATGGAGTTAAACAGACCTTGGTTTAAATGGTGTACACTCTCAAAGGCTGCAAGATCTCGGGTGAGCTGCTCCATTGTCACCTATAAAAGGGTGATACTCTCACATTGTTTACTGAGTTATAGTGCCTGCCATGTGGTAATAAATCTGTAAATGGTAACTAGTATAATTGATGTTACCTGTTCATTCCTTAAAATATTTTTTGAAACCAAGCTATGTTATGTGGTTAGCACTATGTTGAGTGCTAAGAGAGAATATACAAAAGAATCATGTGATGGCACTTGCTTTCAAGAGGTTAACAGGTGAAAGCATGGTCACTTAATATAACAATATGAAATAATCAAATATCAGTAGTAAGAGATATGGTATATAGTCAAGTCTGGTGGATTTTAGAAAAAGGAGAGAATTTGGGAGCTGCCATCGTATGGAGGACATAGAGGAATGGTCAAGTCCTGGAGGGCTTTGAAGGATGTGGGGACTGGGATGCACAAATATAAAGTATATCAGATAATGACACATGTTAGGGAGAAAATAACAGGGAAGAGGCAGAGGGAGTGCTGGTGTGGGTTACAACTTCAAGTAGTATAGACAGGGAAGACCTCACTGAGATGTCCTCAGGAGATACTGCTAGTTGAGCAAAGAAGATGAAGGAGTGAGCCATGTGGATATCTGGGGAGATAGTATTCCAGGCTGAGGGAACTCCAGGTGCAGGGGTCCTAAAGCAGATACATGCTTGAAATGTTGGAGAACTGGCAAGGAGACCAGTGTGGCTGGAGTGCAGATAGTAGTGGGGAAAGGTTGGAGAGGGAGCACTGTGGGGTTGATGGTTGAAGAGAGTGAGCAGATCACGTAGGGGGCCTTGTAAGCCATTTTAAAGACTTTGGCTTAACTTTGAGTGAGATGGAAAATCATCGAAGTATTCAAGCAGAGAAATGGCAAAACCTGACTTCTATTTACGAAGGATTGTCTGCCTGCTGTTTTGAGAAATAGGCTATAGGGAGCTAAGGATGGAAGCAGGGAAATCATTTAGGAGAAATTTGCAACAATACAGGTGAGAGTGATGATGTCTTGAACCGAAATATCGGATGTGACAAGTGATTGGTTTCTGAAATTTTGGATATGTTTTGAAGAAGGTGGAAGAATCACACAAAAACAATGATCTCATGAGGTACTTCTGAGATAGTTAACCTCTGAGCCCTTTGATTTAGATTTATTACAGTTTAGAGATGAGGAGGGACACTGTAGGTTTTAAAAGTCTCTTTCCTTTACTTCTGCAACACTGTTCTGATTTGATCCTCTCTCACCCTCTGCTCTGTCTCCTTCACTATACATCTATCCCTCATCTTTCCATTCATCCATCCTTCCATCCCTCCGTCCATCCATCCATCCATTAATATCTCCATTCTTTAGGAACCCATGATGTGCTAATTTTAGGAACTGATGCTGATGGTTGACAAATGAATATAGCTCATGACCCAGCCCTGCTTTTAATCTAATAATGGGGAATAGGCAGGTAAACAAAAAAGAAGGGAAACAGTCTGACAGGAACTATATTAGAGAGATTGAAGATATGATGGGGCACAAGAAGATGCTTGGAATTTATCTGCATGTCAAAGAAATCTTCATGGTTGAGATTTCCCTGTGTTCCCTTGAATGTAAGTATTCACTGAAGTTCACTTTCTCCTTTTGAGATCTCATCCATTCCCACAACTTTATTACTCCTATTAGTATGTCTTCAAATTATTCTTCTCTAGTCTTGACCTTTCTTTCAATGCTGTCAATTAAGTTTGAAATTTTATCTTTCTTGACTCTGTGGACCCTTACCCTGATGCCTACTTTCTTCCAGTGCATTAAGGTCTCGACTTCAGTCAACTTTGGCCCTTCTTCTCTGTTTCCAGTGCATTAAGGTCTCGACTTCAGTCAACTTTGGCCCTTCTTCTCCGTTTCCAGTGCATTAAGGTCTAGACTTCAGTCAACTTTGGCCCTTCTTCTTTGTTTCCTATACCCGGACAACTACCAAATCATGTAGAATCTACCTCAGCAGTGTCTTTCTTACCCATTCTCTCTTTCTCCAATCCTCTTGCCACCAAAACATTACTTCTTAGCTTGACTGTTGTGATAGCCACATGTGATGACTGTGGCTGGTTTCTCCAATCTATCCTATAGTTGGCTACCAGACTTATATTCATAAAAGTTCACCTCAACACCTATCCAGTGCCTGTGTGAGTATGAACTCTGGAAAAACATAGCACACAGTCAGACCTTATTTCCCTGCTGATATATGTTCCTCTGCTCCAGCCAAATTGAGTGTCTCTTGCTTTCTTGCTTCTAGGCCATTTCTTAATTTCTTATATTTTTCCGAATGTATGGAATTCTCTCCCTTCTCATATCTGCCTTTTAAAATCCCGTAATTCAGAGCCAATTTCCAAATTTATTATCTATAGGTTGATTTTTCTGTCTCTCTCAATCAAATATATATATATATATGTATATATATATATATACACATATATATATAATGGTATAATAGATAAATCATATAATTGTAATGTTCACATGTAAATTCAACAAGCATGTATCTACTATGTGTTAGGGTATATCTAGGTTGATGTTGGAGATATCTATCATCTATCATCTATCTATCTATCTATCATCTATCTATCTATCTATCTATCTATCTATCTATCTATCTCTCTATCTCTCTATCTATACACTTATACTGGTAGGCACATGTTATTAATTGAGATATGGGAGTGAATTGGAAAGGTCCTTCACCTGGCCTAGGTAGGGAGAGTCAGAGAAGATTTCTTAGAGTAGGAGAAAAGTGGATTCCTAGGGCTCTTTCCTTCTCTATTTTGGAGCTAAGATTTATTGAAATCAGAAAACTTTGAGACCAGGTTCTTAGAGCTCTCCAGTGTCATGTTCTTGTTTAAGTTCTTTGCAAATTCCTCCCTCCTGAATGAAGTCCCAGTCATATCTTAGAAGTTTGCTGTGATGAAACCTGCAGTGATTCCCACTTTCTTTGTGCTTCTTGGGGAGGTAAGAGTCCTGGGAATGTACATTTCTCACATAAGGCAATTTCTGTTGATGATGGGAGTGTGAGTGACCTCTTACAGGACTGTTTGCATTGCTCATATTTTTCAGATCTTACTCTGCCTTATGGATTTACCTTATCACCTCTAGTAGAAAGGGCATGCATGAGTTGGGCTCCACTTAAAAACCTCATTTTTTCAGGGTTATTGTGATATTGCATGAGGTCCCTTTGCCAAAAACATAGCACAGTTCCTGGTCCATAGCAGGCACTTAGAGTGATATTGCTGATCTCTCTCCTACATTTTCACTATCCCACTGCTATAAGCTTCTTAAGGGCACGAATTGGACCTGATACCCCTTTAATCACCTAGTATAGAATAAGGTGCTTATTAGATGCTCAATAGCTACTTTAAACATAAAATCCTTTATCTTTTGGAAAACTGAATGGAAATCCAAATATGCTGGTTCTCAAATTTGCTGTTCATAAGAATTATCCAAGAAAGTTTGTAAAAAAATCAGATTTATGGGGCTACTCTGGAAATATTCAGTAGGTCTGGGGTGGATCCCATAAATTTTCATTTTTAATAAGCATTCTAGGTAGTTTGGTTGTAGGTGGCTTGAAATTGAAAAGCAACACCCTAAAATATGAGATTTGCCTAAGCTCACCGAACACACTCAGAAGCCAAGCTTAAATATGACTTTATTTGTATATTAGGGAGATCTGGTTGAAATATCAGTAAGTAATGATGCCGGCTAGATGGATATTCTTCTCCTCTCCTATCTATTGAAACTTCACACACCCGGGAGGCTTTCTGTTTTTTCTGGTTACTCAAATCTTAACTAAGAGACCTCATATCTTAGATAGATTTGGCTCTTTGAGTCGTATTTGGCCAATTTCAATTGATATGTCAATTTTGAAAATAGGCAAACACTTATGCACTGTTGGTAGGAATATAAATTAGTACGGACACCATGGAAAATACTACAGCGGTTCCTCAAAAAGTTAAAAATAGAGCTATCATAAAATCTAGTGATCAAACTTCTTGTTATATATCTGAAGGAAATGAAATCAATACCTCAAAGAGATATTAGCACTCCCATATTCATTGAAGCAGTATTCACAATAGCCAAGATATAGAAACAACCTGAGGTCCATGAATGGATGAATAGATAAAGGAAGATATGGTGTGTGTGTTTGTGTGTGTGTGTGTGTGTGTGTGTGTGTATGTATGTATATCTCTGTGTGTACAATGGAATATTATTCAGCCATGCAAAAGAAGGAAATTTTGTCATTTGTGACTACATGGATGGATCTTGAGGACATTATGCTAAGTGAAATAAGTCAGACAGAGAAATAGAAGCACTTTATGATCTCATATGTGGAATCTAAGAAAGCTGAACTCATAGAAACAGAGAGTAGAATGATGGTTAAAAGGAGCCAGGGATAGGAAAAATGGGGAGATACTGGTCAAAGGGTATAAACTCTAGTTATAAGATGAGTAAGTTCTGAGGGTGTGATGTATGGCATGGTGATTATCATTAATAATACTGTATTATATACTTAGAAGTTGCTAAGAGATAAATCTTAAATGTTCTCATCACAAAAAGGAAATGGTAATTATGTGATGTGATGGAGGTGTTAGCTAATGCTATGGTGGTAATCATTTTGTAATATATGAGTGTATCAAATTAATACTTTGTAGACCTTAAACTTACATAATGTTTTATATCAATTATATCTGAATAATGTTGGAGGAAAAAAAGAAAACAGAATCACTTAAGGATTTGAACATATCCCTTTTGATTTCTGCCTTTTTTAGAGCATTGACGTAGAGTAGTTTTGCTTTGAAAAATGAGGTATATTGGCACAATGTTTTTTATTTGAGATGTTAATTGTTCAAATGAATATGTACGGATGTTTCTGTCTGCAGAGCTCCATCAACCAGACAGAAATGATTTTGTTTCCATTTTTTACCTCTTGTCAACAGCAATGACAATTCTTAAAAAAGAAATGATGAGACTGGGATAGATTTTTATTATTTCAAAAAGGAAACACCCCACACATTCAGGAAAATACTCCTTAGTTTAGAGAGGTTCCCATTTGGTAAGAGAATGGATATTCCCTCTCATTCTGTGTGTGTGTGTGTGTGTGTGTGTGTGTGTGTGTGTGTAGAGAGAGAGAGAGTGAGTTTTCAAATTATATGAGATTCCAAGTGCATATGACTCATGCCTTGTTGACTAGAACTGATACACACTCCTCCCCCCCCCCAATAAAGTTTCTGTTGCTTGTATTTGTGTTTGGCATCTTGCCTACGCACCAGTGTCTCCTTCGTCTAACAACTGAAAATCCCAATCTGTATTGGATGGAGAGTATGACAATTTTAATCTCCACAGCTTTGTGTCAACTTGCCTTTCATCTCTTCTTCATCCATTGTCCCAATAGGCACTTGACATGTGAATACAGAATTACTTCCTTATACTTTTTCAAATCTCTTTTCACTTGCTGTTTCCTTTATCTAGCATAAAGGAAAGTAAAATCCTCATTGGTTAGGTGAAATCCCATACATTCTTCAGAGCCCAGCACTTCTGAAATATTGCCACTTCCACCACCAACAGTAGCAACAAAAACAACAACAATTATTTAGAGAGCAGTTACCTTGTGCCAGGGAATGTTTCATCATTAAGTCAATCCTACAAGGTAACTGTTCTTAAATTCTTATTTTTCACATGAAGAAACTTCGTAGACCAGAGAGGTTAAGCGACCTGCTAGGTCACACAGGGAGTAAGACTAAGAATCTGTGTTCGAACCCTATACAGTTGAGTATAAAGTCAATGGTTTTAATCTTAGTTTTCTGTTGTACAGTTATTCACAGTGGGCCAAAAGCTCATTGTTCAAATATGACTATAGATACTGTCTCATCAGTTTCTAACTATCACACTAGGTAGTAAGCTCTTTGAAACTGGAAACCATACTGTAGCCTAATGCCTGAGTATAATAGGTATCAAATATATATTTATTAAAAGACTTGGATAGGTGAACATCCCTTACATTTTTGAAACTTATAAATAAAGAATATTTTTAATTTCCAGAAGTGTTTTGTTTAGAACCATTTATAGTTTGAAAATAGACTTACAGAGTTTTCCTACACCCTGCAAAAAGCCATGAAAGCCACAGTTTTGAGAATAAAGTTGGTTGGCAGGAAAATAATTGATATCACTAGTATTTCTTTATTAAAACTACTCTACTAACCACACATGATCACAACTGTGGCAAAAGGCTTTTAATTCTTCCTGAGATGTATACTCATTTTATTTCACACAGAAATCAAGAAACAATAATTGTTATATGCAAAGATGCTGATTTTTCCTTTGTTGTTTGATATATCTGATACCTTTTTCTAATAAATATTTCTGTTTTAGAATTCTAAGTGATTCAACACTGAACATTCTCTTGCTTGTTGAGTGAGTTCAAAAGGTTTTTATTTCTGACCTGACTGTAATTTTACATTTGGTGTAAAAGGTCCCAAGTTTCCACATCTTGAAATATGATATAGTATAACCTTATGCAGAATTTTGGGGGAAATTTCACCTCTATCCCTGTCTTCACTTTCTCTGTTTTATAGATTTCCATTTTTATTGATCCACAGTCAGTTTCTAGCATAAAAAACAATTGCAATTTCCTAGCATTCTTGATAAATAAAATCTACTTCACAATGATTTTTTATAGCAAATACTAGGTAAAAAATTAAGTTAAAAAAGATAGACATACACATAGAGAAATAAGGGAATGAATATATAAGGAACTTTCTATCTATAACTGGCTCCACAGTAGATCCCCTTTAAATCAAATTAGTGAATATAACATGATTTTACTGATGAAAACTTAAAGTAAATATGAGTTTTCAGGAATACTAACATCTGGCAAAAGTCTTTGCTAATAATAGGCATTGAGCAAATTCATGTTGCTGAACAAATATGGTGAAATGGGTATCTCAGGTCATGTTTGCAGATTGATGCAAAATCAGTGCCGATGTCTGGAAGAACATTGATTAAATGGGGGACAGGGAGACAAGAAACTTGGCTGGATAATTAATGTGTCTTGAATGCCAGATATGGAGTTCTGGACTTCATTTGACAGAGGATAAGGAACTGTGCTAGATTTCTCTGCAGAGAATTAACTTCATGAAAGCAATACTGGAGAAGGAGAATTCAGTGCCTGTATGTGGTACAGAGGATAGAAAACGTCTGGGCTCTTAATTAGAGGACAATTGCAATAGTCTAATTGAGAGGTTCTGAGGGTTAGACTAGAATGAAGGTTGACATTTATGGCTCTCAGGTCACAATCAAACAAAATAGAAAAGGAATTCTTTAAGGTAATAGAAGGGAAAAGCTTGGATGCGTTAATTAATTCCCATGTATTCCTCGAGCCATTTTTGAACAGTGACCTATGTGCCACACCCTGTGTCTACCAAGGTTTGAGAGATGAAGGAGATGATATTTTTGCCCAAAATATAAATAATATTTTACATAAATTNCCAAAATATAACCCGATAGTTACATAAATTTAGAGGATTGTTTTTCTCCTAATAGTGACGTAAGTTTTCTCTGTAATCCTCATTTGCCCTTTGGGTTTGTGCTTAATAGTGTTTAGTTAGACTGACTGGGATTAAGGTAAAGTCTGTGATGTGCCATCTATGAAAGGGAGTCAGCCTCTAGTTGATTTAAGGGTGTTTTTCAGATCCTATTTACCGCCTCAGGCTCCCTGGCTGCTGTTTAGCTAAGGATAAAAGAACTCAGACAGCTGAGGATAAAAGAAGTGGAAGAGAAAGGGGGAAAGCATCAAACTGCAGACACACCTAATTGGCTGACTTCCAAAAACATCCTCAGGTTTCCTCAGCTTTGATGAAGTGTTAAGATCTTGTTTTCATGGACTGAATGTCTTTCAAATGGGTGATAGATCCTCTTGCCAGCAGTCAAAAAAAGAATAGAATGAGCCCTCTTAGTCTACCACTGCCATCATTTTACTTTATTTGAACAGCAATCAACTGATGAAGAGGGCTCAGACTTCTAAAAAGAAGGGAAAAAATGCTTCTTTATTACTTACCAGTCTTGGGGCTCTGTCAGCAGTACTGAGAGCACTTGCCACGTAAAATGATTTAGCAGGTGGAAAGTAGTTTATAAGTGCAATTTCCACCCCTCTCTCCCTGAAAGTGGATGACGACATAGACACCAGCAGTATCACAGAGTGTAAATGAAATTCTCTGGGTATTTCTTGCTGGTTCACTCACTGGCACAAGATGGAACCGAGTGTTGCATTGCCTGGGTTTTGGGGAGGCACTGAAGTGTGTCAGAAGGGCGTAGGTGAGTGCCAGGCACCTAGTAGGTGCTCAGTTAGCTCTTATGAAAGGCTGCAGTGTGTTTTCAGCTTTCACATCCCTTTGGGTTCACTTCTCAACCACTGTAGATTGCAGATAGACAAAAGGTGACATTTAGAACAAAAACATTGTGTTGGAAACGAAGCAAAACTAATCACGTGCCGTTTCCAGGGGTTATGAATGCGACTTTGACAAATAAGTCATATGATATGTGTGTGTGTATTTAAATATATAAATTAAACAAGGAGACAGACTGTGGTGGCTTTAATGCTGTGGCAGCCTGTGTAAGCAAACCCAAACCCAACCCTGTGTCTTAGTGATGTCAGAACAGAAGGCAATCTGAGGACAAAGCAGAAACTGACACCCCGCAACCCCTCCCTGCCCCACCATGGGATGTATGTGAAGTTCCTCAAGCATTCCTGGCTACCTTAAAGGAAAAAGAAATAGTTAACCTATAGAGACCACAATCCTGCAAGACCTGAGTCTCCCTCAGTTTACAAATGTCTTAGCAGTCTACAAGAACAAAGCATTTCTATCAATAATCTAGCTTCCAGAAGGAAATGTAGATACAACTAAATGTCCTTATAATCTGCAGCCTCCAGGAAGTTCCCAAATATCTTCATGTTAATGCCTTACTAGAGGGAAAAACAACCTTCATTTGACAGTGGCAAGGCCTCTGGTATCCTGTGAATCTTCCTTAACATATGAAAGTACTTTCTCAACCTCCCTTTTTCCTTACCTTCAGCCAGCCCTGTAGTATATAATCAGCCACCCCTCACAACACGGGGCAGCAGGTCTTCCTGCCCATGGGTCCTGTCTCCTTGCTTTAATAAACCACTGTTTTGCACCAAAGACATCTCAAGATCTTTCTTGGTCGTTGGCTCCAGACTCCACCCAACTGAACCTCACCTATATCCCACAACCTCATCGTTAGGGTTATGAAATCAAAGAGTTATAACCACCAATCACAACAGCCAACCAGCCTTTAAACTCTAACCAATCAAATAATTTCCTTTCTTTGTTTCCAGATCTTTTCTATTTAAGTCTTTCCCCATACTCCCGTTGGTGGAGTGCTCCTAACCACTTCTTGTTTGGTGTTGCCCTATTCCCATAGATTCTGATCAAATTAACTCTTAAAATTTTTAATATGCCTAAGTTTATCTTTTAATCATCATATACCATTATATATATTGCATATATTTTATAGTATATATTTGGTATATAAAATTGTCCCTTTTGTGAAAACATTTTAGACTGAAAAAAATAGAGTCACCTTTCTCCAAATTCAAGTGCATTCTCTCTGTATCTGCATGATAGTCACTGGGCAAGATCAATTGTATAAATGAAAAAGATTCACCTTCTTTTTCTTTCTGTTTGCTATTTGATCAAACACTAGATAAAATTAGTGGATTAATTTTAGACTTATACTTGTTAACTCAAGTAAAAATTGTACTACTTTTTTTTTTTTCTTATTAAGTAATAGACTAGTGTTTCAAAACTAGATGCCTTGGTGTGCCTGGGTGGCTAGTCAGTTAAGCGGCTGCCTTCAGCTCAGGTCATGATCTCAGGCTTCTGGGATAGAGCCCCATGTCAGGCTCCTTGCTCAGCAGAGAGCCTGCTTCTCCCTCTCCCTCTCCCTCTGTGTGCTCTCTCTTTCTCTCTCTTTCTCAAATAAATAAATAAAATCTTTAATTTATTTATTTGGGGGGGGCAGAGAGGGGGAGAGAGAGTCTTAAGCAGAGGCTGTGCTGAGCACAGAACCCACCACAGAGCTCCATCTCATGACCCTGAGCTCATGACCTGAGCCAAAACCTAGAGGTCGAGGCTTAACCAACTGTGCCACCCAGGTGCCCTTAGATGCCTTTCTAATTGTTAATATTTCCTTATGGTTTTAATTCCTTAGACATATCTTTTAGCCCAGACTTCTTTGACTTTGAGTTTTAAAGTTAAAGAATTGCACATTAGTGAAAGAGAGGATATAAGATAATAAGTCTAAGAATGATCTTTAGATTTTTTCACCCCAATTTCATTTATCCAAAAAGATCACATAATTGGGTGTGCAGATGTATAGGTCTGAAGCAGAGATAGGATATTCTGACTTTCTCATTATAATTAACACTAAAATCATTATTCTTGTTTCCAAAAAGAAGAACAAGGACATTTAATGATATCTGCTTGATAAGGGGCCCTTTCATACCTGATATGAAACTTCCATGGCCAGAATAGCTAATTATTTCTGCAGATATCTCACCAAACATAGGAGCCTTCAAATAGATTTCAGCATTCACATTCCCCTCATATTTTAGTAGGCAGAAGCATTACCTGAGGAGAACTTTAAGAAAAGGCAAATTCCAGTACTCCATCACGCAGATTTCGGTTTTGTAGCTTTGAGGTGGGATCCTGGAGTCTGCATTTTTCTTGGCTATTTCTTGGGATAGTCACACTTTGAGAACTACTCTGGGCTTTTGAAACTGCTCCCAAGGCAAATCTCTGTCAAATGCTCACTGTTGTCCTCCCGCCTCTCATAATATTCATTCTCCTCAGTACAAATATAAACTTCATCAAAGCATATTCTTGCTCAAAAATAAAGTGATGCATTTTTGTGGTGTTCATATTGTTATGTAATTCTTTGTGAATTTAGGAACAGCCTTAATAACTTTAATTTCTTGGTTTAAAATTTGCATATGAGTGAAGGAATTACTCATGGATAATTCAACATTTAGATGAAATGCGAAATAATTACCTGCCATTCACAGACCTGACCGCAGTGTTTTATAAATGGAGGAAGAATCTACAGTGTTTCTTTGGGAAAGGAGAGTTCTTGGAATAAATTAAAATTTATGCTGCGCCATTTTAGGTTATTCAGAAGTGTTACTCATTTATTTTAATGTGTCTTTATTGTTTTTTTTTGGTCTTTCGGAAGTCAAGTTGAGCCTCACTTGGATGAAGTTGAAAAATGGCAAAGGAAATTTTGAAGGGAGTTTTTGTTTGTTTGTTTTGCCAAACAATATATGAGGTGTTTGTAGTTGAAATGAGCTACGACCTGCTGTATTGTATAATTTGACAGAGTTACAAAATAGCTCCCTCAAACTTCAGGTGGAAGCATCTACCTGATTTCTAGAATATTCTGAATGGGCATTGTCCAACCGAACTTTGTGCAGTCACAAACTATTCTATATCTGTCCAATAGGGTAGCCACTAATCACATGTATACTTGAATCACATGTGTACTTGAAATGTGGCTAATGCAATATAGGCTGAGTTTTGAATTTTTTATCGTATTGAATTTTGGTAATTTAAATTAAAATAGCTACATGTGGCTAGTGGATACCAAATTGGGCAGCACAGGTCTAAATATTATATTCAGAATTCATCTATAGCCATATATTTAGAACTTACATATGCCAAGTCCATATAAAATTCAAAGTCTTTAAAAAAAAATTCATGTTTCTTTAAAGCACGATAACTAGAATAATGGCTATTAAATTAACCATTCAAGGAAAAGACACTCAACTTTTAGGCTTTTACTTTCCTCAGTGGAATAAAGAGGAGTGTGGCCTGAAAAGGTTTCTCCAACTTCAACACTTGACAATTTGCATTTAGATTGTTTCTAGATACTTAGTGAAGAACACAGAGAAATCAAGAATACATTTTTCTTGGCTGGATGCAGTTTTCTCTGTAGATTTTTCTTTCTGTGGGCTTTTTCACTTTCATAATTTCAGTTACCGTCTCCGCTCTAAATCTCTGCATGTGTCCACTTACTCATTCTCTTGTCCTACAATTACAGTGATTTAAGGCTATCTCTTTTTGGATATTCTACTTTTAAACTCAGTGTAAACATACATACATGTTATGTGCTGAATCGGGTGCCCTTTTCCCCATTTATGTGTCAGAATCCTAACTCCCAGGACCTTAGAATGTGACCGTATTTGGATGTAGAGTCTTTAAGAAGGTAACTAAGTTAGAATGAGGTCATTAGGGTGAGCCCTAATCGAATATGGCTGGTATTCTCATAAGAAGAGGACATTAGGACATAGATGCACACAGAGGGAAGACCGTGCGAAGACACAGGGAGAAGATAGCCCTCTATGGACTAGAGAGGCCTTAGAAGAAACCAGTCCTGCTGACATCTTGATCTTGGATTTCCAGCCTCCAGAACTGTGAGAAAATGAATGAATGCTGTTTAAGCCGTGCAGTCTGTGGGACTTTGTTATGGCTGCCCTAGCAAAATAATATCCTAAACACTAAACAATGTTTTTCATCATTTTTATCTAAAGCTTCTTTAATTTTTTTTTCCTTAAAGGATACAAACATTTTACCCATTCTACCTTAAGGAAACAAACAATATTTGAATAATGTGCTACAGTTTTTAAATCATTGGACTTTGGTGTTCCTATTATTTTTTACCTCCTGTTTTTGACAACTTCTTGTTTTTTCTTGCTTTGCTACTGAGATTCCACCTTCTTAGAATCTCTGTATCTTGTCCTTTTATGCTCATTCTAATTCTCACTAACTTCTAAGATCTGGTCCAGGTGATCTTTAAATTCAGGGTGAGCTACCACTGTTCTCAACTTCCATTGCATTTCACGTAACACTCCATTTAGCTTATTGACTTGAGTACAGGGTCCCTGCCATATTGAATTAAAAAAACAAATCCAGTTTTCCAGTACTATGGGAGCTCTTGGTATTTCATCTGCACTCCAGAAACATTTTTGGAAATAAACATGTAATAGTCTTGATTCTTTAGATCCTAGGTTCCTTGATAGTTATTCTTTCTCATGTTCTTTAGATATGCAGGGTTCACTGAGCATTAACTATATGCAAGCCACTATAATTATTAACCTTTCACTTCATTGGGGCTGTATGCCAAGGTTTATTCAAGGTGTGTTTTTGCTAGATTGCTTAGTTGGGTAACCATTCAAGCATAAGAAGTGTCTGCTTGATTGTGCCATGTTATTTAATACTGATTTGAAGTGAACTAGTTGAACAAAAAGTGAGTAACTGTGATAGTTTGATTTGTAGTGAAATAACAGACTCTTAAATGTATCTTTGCTCTTAAATGCTTCTATGCTCTTAAGTGTATCTTTCCATTCTTGGAAGATATACAGTAGTTGATTAAATTCAAAGAAGTCCTAAATCAGTATGGAAAATCAGAAATTCATATCACTTTCAGGCAGGCTGAATTCAATCTATTAAAGTTGGTTTTTATTTTATTTATTTTTTAAAGATTTTATCTATTTATTGGACAGAGATGGAGACAGCCAGCGAGAGAGGGAAGACAAGCAGGGGGAGTGGGAGAGGAAGAAGCAGGCTCATAACAGAGGAGCCTGATGTGGGGCTCGATCCCATAACGCCGGGATCACGCCCTGAGCCGAAGGCAGACGCTTAACCGCTGTGCCACACAGGCGCCCCTAAAGTTGGTTTTTATTTTAATCACAAAATGACCATTTTGGCCTTATCATACATATATCAGGTCTCTGGGCCAAATGTTCTAAGAAACTTAATAGAAGAAGTATTGAGGGACATATGCTGTAGCGGTCTCCTTTTATTTCATAATGCAGTTTAAAAAAATTTTTTTTTTATTTTACTTGTGTACATTTCTGAAAAGAAGAGTTCAAAGTGGCAATGAAGGCAAGCCTGAGAAGTAATGGGCCCTCAGTCTACAGCTTCTTAAATTGAAAAACATATGGGAATTTCCCCAGGAAATAAGATAAAAGAGAAAATTGGAAACAATAAAGAAAGGAGAGCTAAACTTCATCCCTCTCTTCAGTTCACATAGGACATAAGACCACAGACACCATCTGCTTAAAATTCTGTTGATTTGGTATATAACTTCAAAAAATCCTGAGGTATACCTGTGCCTAACTCTGTCCTCTGAATCCTTCCTCCACAGATGGAGCAGAATAGTCCTGATGGAATATCTCTTAGAGAGTTAGGATCAGGGTGGGAGTGGGGAATTAGTTGAATTTATTATCCATTTCTGTCTTCACCACACAGCATCATCAAGACATAAGAGCCTTACAATGACTTCTAGTTCGGTTCTCTTCACAGATGAGAGAAATGAGGTCCAAAGGAGTTAAGATCTGGGACAAAACCAGATGTTTTCTAATTCACGCTAGTGTCATTTTCAGCAGTTAGAGAACGCTAACAATTAACATTCATTTGAACTGAGCTACTGTTATATGAAAAGTGGATAACTGTGGTTTCTAAATATCTAGGTACAGATTGGGACAGTTCTAATTTTCACACATATCCAGAGAGAAATGTCAGGCAATTTGATCTTACAATATAAAGGTTATTCATCATTAACCTGGTTGAACACCAGAAAAGGAAATTTTGATGAATAAAATAAAGCAACTGACACCCAAGTTTCAGAAGCTTAGATAATTTAAATGAAGATGAACTTTCTCTTTTTTTCTGGTGACATTTACTGACTGGAAAGTCTGTATTGTTATCTGGAGGATTGATGTAAAATGGCATTGCATTGTTAAAAGTACTGTTTTTCATGTGACTCATACCTGGAAAAAAGTCAGTTCAATATTACAAATGTATAAGTTGATTAATGTCTGGTTATCTCAGCATATAAACTACTTCCTGGAGGAATTCATTCTTTTTCTTAACTATTATTATAAAAACAAAAAATTGCACTGTTTTTAAATTATGGAAAAACACACCCATAAATTTATTCTGTACTAGCACAACTATTATTATTTTGTGTATCCCCTTACAGTTATTTTTAATGGCATTCTTAAAAAAAAAACAATCTTAATTTTGGTCCTCAGGGGCAGAGATTTGAGTTTATTATGCTCTTTGTCATAGCAGAGTACATCATGGTCTGGGCAAGGCCATTCTCATTTTATTTTATTTTTCTTCTTCATTTTCATCCGCACTCCAATTTCATATGTCCATTAGTCATTTATTCCCTAATCTGTATTCACTGTGATGTATGCATATACATGTTCTGGAAAGATCTATAGTGCTATTTTGTTTATCTGTGCTTTTTTTTAAATAAATGGTCTCATACCAACCCCATTCACCTCATCCTATATTTTTAAGGTGCTTTCTTCATAATGCTACCATTTCTGCTCTTCAACTCCCTTTTTTGAGCTTTGTATTTCAACTATTATATTTTTCATGTTCTGAATCTCCAGATTCTGCCTCCTTGTGACTCTGTTGCTGGTTCATGTTTATAATATTTTCCCTCGTTTCTTTGAGGCTATCTATTTTATTTTAAAACTTTTGCCTAAAATTTTTATTTTAGCCATTCCATTAATTTGGCTTCTTCTACCACAGAGTGTTGCGTTGTCGTCTTCCTTCTATAGAGCTTGTGCTCCTCCTGTTCGATTTAGGGAGTAGGCTCTGGGGAGATTGAGTAAGGCGGACCACCTCTGATGTTACCACCCGGGCTGGCCCATGAGCTCTTTCCGCGGCTGTACCTCTGAGAGATCCACTCTCTCTCTCTCCCAGGGCGTTATCTGCTCTGATAGTTGCTTCTCTTGAATTCAATCACCCAGACTCCTGGTTCTATAACTTGAGCATGCCTCAGAGCAATCAAGCATGCTTGTTAAAGCACAGAATACTGGGCCGCCCAGACATTCTGATAGCGTAGGTCTGGAGTCTAGAGGAGTATTTGCATTTCTCACAAGCGACCAGTTGATGCTGATGCCGCTGATCAGAAATCACATTTTGAGAGCTACTGACTTAAGCAATGGCATAGAAAGAGGAGAAGTAAACAAATAATTAGGTGTTGGCTCATCTACCCCCACCTATTGTTTTCTGCTCCTCCTTACTAGTTCCAGGGTCCATCCCAAGGGGAAGCCTCTGCTTAGCTCTGACTGGCCCTGGCTGGTCCTCCTGTTATTTTACTGCCTGGAGCTAACTGGGTAGACAGTGATCCAGGGCCCTTTCAGACAGGATCAAAGACCACGGCAGGAAGTTCTTAGTCTATTCCTGTGATCATCCTTTGGGGCTGTTTTCTACTTGAGGCTGTCCTACTCCAGTTCCCTCCTTACCTGATTGGGAGCTAACCAAAGTCTGTCTCATCAGAGCTTTCTCACAGTTTTGTGTTCTTTTTTTTTTTTTAATTTTATTTATTCATTTGAGACAGAGAGAGAGAGAGCACGAGCAGGGGGAGAGGCAGAGGGAGAGGGAGAAGCAGACTCCCCACTGAGCCAAGAGCCCAACGTGGGGCTCTCCATCCTAGGATCCGGAGATCATGACCTGATCTGAAGGCAGATGCTTAACCATCTGAGTCACCCAGGTGCCCAGTTTTGTGTTCTTTCAAAAAAATTTTTTGATTTATTTACTTTTGGCTGAGAAAAATTGTGTATATTTAAGGTGTACAGTATGTTTTGGTATATACATATATATACACATACACATTGTGAAATGATAACTGCAATCAAGCTAATTAACATTCATCACCTTTCATAGTTACTGTTTGTGTGTATATGTGTGTTGAGAAAACCTGAGATTTACTCTTAGTAAATTTCAATTATATAATCAATTATTATTACAGTCACCGTGCTGCATAGGTCTCCAGACTTACTTGTCTTATGACTGAAAGTTTGTACATTTCAATCAATATCTCCCCGTTTCCACCATCCCCTAGCCTCTGGTTACCACTGTTCTACTCTCTATTACTATGAATTTGACTTTTTTTTTTTTTTTTTTGAGATCCCATATATAACTGAGATCATACAATATTTGTCTTTCTGTGCCTGGATTATTTCACTTAGCATAATGTCCTCCAGGTTCATCCATTCTGTCACAAATGGCTGGATTTCCTTCTCTTTAAAGGCTGAATAAGATCCCACTGTATATATATACCATATTTTCTTTATCCATTTGTCTATTGATGGACCTTTGGGTTGTTTTATATCTTAATTGTTGTGAATAATGTTGCAATGAACATGGGTGTGTAGAAGTCTCTTTGAGACATGTGTCTTTTGGATATATACTCAGTATGGGATTGCTGGATCATGTGGTATTTCTCTTTCCAACTAACTGCCCTACTGTTTTCCATAAGGGCTGTACCAGTTTACATTCTCACCAACAAGCATTCTCTTTTCTCCACATCCTTGCCAACGCTTGTTATTTCTTGTCTTTTTGGTAATAGCTATCCTAACAGGTGGGAGGTGATATCTCATGGTGGTTTTGATTTGCACCCCTGATGATTCGTAATGTTGTGCTGTTCATGTACCTGTTGGCCAATTGATGTCTTCTTTGGAAAAATGTCTATTCAGGGTCCTTTGTACATTTAAAATTTTGTTGTTGTTGTTATTGAGTTGTATGAGNTATTTCTTGTCTTTTTGGTAATAGCTATCCTAACAGGTGGGAGGTGATATCTCATGGTGGTTTTGATTTGCACCCCTGATGATTCGTAATGTTGTGCTGTTCATGTACCTGTTGGCCAATTGATGTCTTCTTTGGAAAAATGTCTATTCAGGGTCCTTTGTACATTTAAAATTTTTTTTTGTTGTTATTGAGTTGTATGAATTTCTTATGTATTTTGGGTATTAGGCCATCTGCAGATATATAGTTTATAAATATTTCCCCCATTTCATAGGTTGCCCTTTCATTTTGTTGATTGTTTCTTTTACTGCACAGAAGCTTTTTAGTTTGATGTAGTCCCACTTATTCATTTTTGCTTTTATTGCCTATGCTTTTGGTGTTGAATCCAGAAAATCATTGCCAAGACTAATGTCAAGGAGCTTATCCTCTATGTTTTCCTCTAGGAGTTTTATGGCTTCAGGTCTTACATTTAAGTCTTTATTCCCTTTTGAGTTGATCTTTGTATGTGGTGTAAGATGAGGATCCAGTTTTATTCTTTTGCATGTGGATATCCAGTTTTCCCAGCACTATTTATTGAAGAAACTATCCTTTACTTATTGTATATTCTTGGTGCCTTTGTCAAAAATTAGTTGACTGTGTATGTCTGAGCTTATTTCTNAATCCTTGCCAACGCTTGTTATTTCTTGTCTTTTTGGTAATAGCTATCCTAACAGGTGGGAGGTGATATCTCATGGTGGTTTTGATTTGCACCCCTGATGATTCGTAATGTTGTGCTGTTCATGTACCTGTTGGCCAATTGATGTCTTCTTTGGAAAAATGTCTATTCAGGGTCCTTTGTACATTTAAAATTTTGTTGTTGTTGTTATTGAGTTGTATGAGTTTCTTATGTATTTTGGGTATTAGGCCATCTGCAGATATATAGTTTATAAATATTTCCCCCATTTCATAGGTTGCCCTTTCATTTTGTTGATTGTTTCTTTTACTGCACAGAAGCTTTTTAGTTTGATGTAGTCCCACTTATTCATTTTTGCTTTTATTGCCTATGCTTTTGGTGTTGAATCCAGAAAATCATTGCCAAGACTAATGTCAAGGAGCTTATCCTCTATGTTTTCCTCTAGGAGTTTTATGGCTTCAGGTCTTACATTTAAGTCTTTATTCCCTTTTGAGTTGATTTTTGTATATGGTGTAAGATGAGGATCCAGTTTTATTCTTTTGCATGTGGATATCCAGTTTCCCCAGCACTATTTATTGAAGAAACTATCCTTTACTTATTGTATATTCTTGGTGCCTTTGTCAAAAATTAGTTGACTGTGTATGTCTGAGCTTATTTCTAGGCTCTCTATTCTGTTCCTTAGTCTATATGTCTGTTTTTATGCCAGTACCATACTGTTTTGGTTACTATAACTTTGTGGTATAGTTTAAAGGCAGAAAGTGTGATGTCTCTAGTTTTGTTCTTGCTCAAGATTGCTTTTGCCATTTGGGTTTTTTTGTGATTCCATATAAATATTAAGATTGTTTTGTCTGTTTTTCTGAAAAATCCCATTGGAATTTTGATAGGGATTGCTCTGAATCTGTAGATTGGTTTGGATAGAATGCACATTTTAACAATGTTAAATCTTCCAATCCATGGACATGAAATATCTTTCCATTTATTTGTGTCTTCAGTGTCTTCATCTATTTTTTTTCAATGTACAAATCTTTCACCTCCTTAGTTAAATATTTCTAAGTATTTTATTCTTTTTTTTTTTTGCTATTGTAAATGGGATTGTTTTCTTACTGTCTTTTCTGAATAGCTTTTTGATAGGGTGTAGACATGCAACTGGATTTTGTATGTTGGTTTTTTTTTATCCTGAGCTATACTGAATTCATTCATTAGTTGTAACAGTATTTTAGTATTCTTTAAGATTTACTACAGAAGATCATGTCATCTGCATAGTTTTACGTTCTGAGATCCACTGATCTCTCTTTCATTTGTGCATCTTCTCTAGGGTCAAAGCACAGGGGCAGAGCCAACATCTCACGTTAGTTTGTCATCCTGTCTGACTTCCTAATATTTGTATGTATTTTCTTAAGAAACATAACACATGCATAGTTTTGCCATGTTTTATTGTCTATCTAGCACCTATAATTGCTATTTTAAAGTTAACAATTATGACACATAATAATCTTAATGATTATGGAATGCTGTAATAAAGCATTACTTGGGTAAACTATATTTTATCTTATTTTTAAAAGATTTTATTTATTTATTTTAGAGAGAGGAGAGCAGGAGAGGGAGAGGACCGCTGAGCAGGGAGTCCAATGCAGGGCTTGATCCCAGGACCCCGAGATCATGACCTGAGCTGAAGTCAGATGCTTAACCAACTGAGCCACCCACATGCCCCAGTAAACTATATTTTATTTCATTATTCCTCACTTGTGGACAGTTGGGATGCTTTCCACTGCCTCAACGTTAGTAGTAGCATTAAATATATTATCTTTTTACAGCTACACAGGTATTTTTGGATACTTTCCTTTTTTTGTTGTTTCCCAGTATTCTGAAAGAGTTAAGGCAGCTTTCAGAAGCGCTTTGAAGTTCTGGGAGAATCTGGCTTTTTGTGTCTGATTCACTTTCTGAGTGGGTGGTGTATGGCTCTAACCTTGTCAATGACAGGAAAGTTCAGATTTCACACTGTAAAGAAAGAAGAAGTCTGTCCTTACAGCTCTCTTTGACTGAAGTATTTGCCTTCAGACAATGATTATACACACTCTTCCATCATCACATTGGTACTTACCAGTGTCAGTTCTTCTTTGAATTGAAATTGTAATTTCCTTTGTTCATCTGGGCTATTTTTAAACCTTGGCAGCTCACTTAAAAGGCACAAGTTGTGTTCCAGGTTTATCCTGTCCAAATTTAATAATAATGGTTATACCATTGAGTGCAACCAAAACAATCAAATGAAGGAAAAACATGTATTTTCTAATTTATTTGGCCAAAATGAATGTTCAGATGGCATGACTTTAGTTTTTATATAAACATAGCATTTTGGTAAGCAACATCTGAGAATAGGTTAGTGAATCATCATGGGAGGAAACTAGAGAATCTTTGATTTTCAAAAGGATGTTTGCAGTCATGTCATCAACCTACCACCCAAAGCAAAACTCATCTACAGTGCGCCTGATGGTCTATCAGTTTTTGTCTAAACTCCTTCCATGGCTGGATTACCACCTCATCAGAAAGTCCATTTATTCTTGGATGGCTGTAATTTAAAAAGTTCTCCTTTTTTTTTTTTAAGATATTCAATTGTTCCTTCTGTTTTTATCTCTACCTTTATACCCATTTTCAGAAATATTGCCAATTCTTAAATATTTGGTCTTCTCCAGAATAACTAGGCTGCTATATCAGCTTTTCTTATCATATGTTTTGGAACCTACTTTCTCAGATCTCTGGTTAGGGTTAGGGTTAGGGTGAATGCAAGGGTACATGCCTGGCATCCTGAAGTTCAGAGACCTCTCCAGAGAATAAAACCCAGACTTCTGCTGGGGTGACATGAAATTTGTCCTTTTAACATCTACTTAATGATACATTGACTTCCTTTTGGAGCCGTACAGAAAAAGGGTTATTTCTCCTTATCATAATCCTTTAAATATTTGAAGACATCTATGTGGTTTCCTTGTAGTTTTTCTTCTTTGAGATAAGTATCCTTAGGCCATGCAGGCATTTTGTTTTGTTTTGTTTTGTTTTTTCACAAGATGATGCTGTCTATATTCCTAATCATCTCAAGCAGTTTCCTGGATATTTTCCAATCTGTCCATGTTCTTAAAATAAGGGTTGTAGAGCAGAAAATATTGACTCACAAATATAGTGGAACCACTTTGCATTCCTGAAATCTTGACTTGAGATATTTTGCTTTACAAATATTTTAGAGCCTTTCTTCAGTTTGTTATCATGTAAGATTTCCCTGTAATATACCTATAGGTACCTATTATTTCCAGTAGTCTTATCCTAGAACATAGTTGCTGAGAGATAGCCCCTCACTCACAGAGTTAGGTATAAAATTGGTAATTATTACGCTCTTTTGTAAGGGCTCTGTCATAGGAAGTATGGTTCATAATAGATAAAAACATTATCATTTGTACCTGAGAGCTAATCTTTAATTGCAGCTTGAGTTTCATGGCCCATAATGGGAGAAAAAAAATCAAAAAAAGAACTTGTCAACATATCATTACTAATAATAGGCAGTTTTGTATGCCTAGAGGATTTGTGGTCTAATTTTTTGTAGATCATATCAGACTTAGATGAAAAGGGATCTTTCACATCATGCCCTCCAAATTTCTCAGGTCATTGACCACTCCTTATTCATCTCGACAACCTTGGAATCTTTTGTATTTTGAAAGGTTATTTGAGAGTTGATTTCACTTTTTTACTTCTTTGTTTTATTTCTTTTTCTTTTTTAAGATTTTACTTATTTATTTGTCAGAGAGAGCACGAGAGAGAGCACAAGCAGGGGGAGCAGCAGGCCAAGGGAGAAGCAGGGTCCCTGCTGATCATGACCTGAGCTGAAGGCAGACGCTTAACTGACTGAACCACCTAAGGTTTTGTTTTGCTTTCTTTTTTTTTTTTCCTTAGTTTCTACTCTACACAGGTGATTATTTTGATCATTTTGAACATCATGATTGAATTCAATCTACTTAACAGAGAGCAAAGTCAATTAATGTTTAATGACATTTATTATTCAAGTTAGCCACAAGTGTCAATCTAGCAATCCCTTAAATGTAAGGGAATAAAAAATATGTGGTATATGTAGTGGTTTGTCTTTTTTATATAATGAATTAGATTTTGAGACTTTTTAAGTTGTGAAATTTGTGTACAAATATAATATGTATTGTAGTATGTATGTAATATTTATATATATAATATGTATACAAATATATGTATATATCATATAACTCAGTTGAAGAAATAGACATTATTAATGCCAGAAACACCCTAACAAGCTCTCCCTTCCCCCATTGTGTGCACTTCCTGATTCAGACCTCCTTCCAACAACCATCCTGTCCAAAAACAATCTTAGCTTTTGTGAAAAATTACTCTCTTACTTTTTTAAAAAATGGTTTTATTATCTGAGTATGTATCCATAGGCAATACATTGCTTAGTTTTGCCTATTTGGGGCCTTAGTGTAAGTACCATTATATATTGTATCTTTTTCTATGGCTTGTNGTGTGCACTTCCTGATTCAGACCTCCTTCCAACAACCATCCTGTCCAAAAACAATCTTAGCTTTTGTGAAAAATTACTCTCTTACTTTTTTAAAAAATGGTTTTATTATCTGAGTATGTATCCATAGGCAATACATTGCTTAGTTTTGCCTATTTGGGGCCTTAGTGTAAGTACCATTATATATTGTATCTTTTTCTATGGCTTGCTTTTTTTGTTCAATTCTATGTTTGTATAATATATCCACATGGATATGTGTAGTGTTTCATTTTTACTGCTGTATGGCTGCATTATAATTTATTTGACTTACTGTCAGTATACAATTAGGTTATTTCTAGTTTTTGCTTTTTTTTTTTAATCTATTAAAGGTACTGCTGTTAGTAATACTTTTATATGTCAACTGGTGCACAGGTACAAAAGATTTCCCATCATTTACATCTAAAAATGGAGGCGCTGGGTTGTAAGGTATGTGAATGTTCAACTTTACTACATTGGACCAAACCATTTTCAAAGTAATTATATCAAGCATATATGAAAGTTCCTCTTATCCCATATCCTTGCAAATACTTGATTCTGTCAGACTTAATAACTTTTGCCAGGCTGGAGGATATATTATGTACTTCATTGTGACTGTAATTTGCAAATCTCTGATGAATAATGAAACTGAGCTTCTTTGCAAATGTTTACTGGGCATTTGAGTGGCCTTAATTTTTGAAGTGTCTGTTTAGGTTTTTTCCTTTCTGATTCATAGACTTCAAAATAATAATCTTGATATTGGTCATGAAGTGTTACAAATGTTGCAAACACCCTTTACTAATAGAATTTTTTACTACGTTTAATATATATATTTTTTGAATTGACGTTCTTGATTTTAATGCAGTTGAATATATCAGTCTTTTCCTTTTTAGTCAGGATACTTTTGAATTTTGAGTTCTGTTTAAAATATTTTCCTCTATTTGTCGAGAGCATGAAAATAATTTTTGTAAAAAGGTTTATTGCTTTGTTTTCAATTATGTTTTTGAGTGGCAGGAAACATCTATCTGTGTTATGTATGGACAAATGAAAAACAAAGAAAGATTTCCATTTCTTTGTCCTAAACATAGGACATTTGGTATTTATGGAAGAGACTTACTGTTCTATTTAGTGCTTAAAAACCAGCTTTATAAATAATCTGTTTCTGAGTTGTTCCCCCCCACCCTGCCGTGTATTTAATTGCTTAGAAACAAACTAAAACAAGTCTGATTCTTCTAGAACCTATTGTTATATTTCACAGTACCNTCCTTTCTGATTCATAGACTTCAAAATAATAATCTTGATATTGGTCATGAAGTGTTACAAATGTTGCAAACATCCTTTACTAATAGAATTTTTTACTACGTTTAATATATATATTTTTTGAATTGACATTCTTGATTTTAATGCAGTTGACTATATCAGTCTTTTCCTTTTTGGTCAGGATGCTTTTGAATTTTGAGTTCTGTTTAAAATATTTTCCTCTATTTGTCGAGAGCATGAAAATAATTTTTGTAAAAAGGTTTATTGCTTTGTTTTCAATTATGTTTTTGAGTGGCAGGAAACATCTATCTGTGTTATGTATGGACAAATGAAAAACAAAGAAAGATTTCCATTTCTTTGTCCTAAACATAGGACATTTGGTATTTATGGAAGAGACTTACTGTTCTATTTAGTGCTTAAAAACCAGCTTTATAAATAATCTGTTTCTGAGTTGTTCCCCCCCACCCTGCCGTGTATTTAATTGCTTAGAAACAAACTAAAACAAAAGTCTGATTCTTCTAGAACCTATTGTTATATTTCACAGTACAAAATAATTTCTGGAAAGTGCTAGGAAATGGTAGCTCCAAAGTGTGCAGGATAATTGTTTCTCTGAATATTCCGGAAGCCACCACTTAGTCGGGTGTAGACAAATACTTCCTAAAGTCACCTTGACAGCCACTCTGAGAATGGACTGTAGCTATTGGAGGGGAATTTCTCATTGTTTTAATCTTTCTATTTAGGTGACAATAAATAACCCCTTATAACATNCCCCTTATAACATAAAAAAAATAAAATTAACATTTAAGTTCATGAAAGGATTCCTCAAAAGAGGTAACCTATGATTTAGGATGCCCTCTTGCTTTTTGGTTATGTTTAAGACTTTGCTTAACACAAGGTCACAAGTATTTCTGTTTTCTTCTTAGAGTTTTATAGTTTTAGCTCTTAGAGTCAGTCTGTGATCCATTTTAAGTTCATTTTTATGTATGATGCAAAGAAGGGGTCCAGCTTCATTCTTTTGCA
>NC_048226.1:75983187-76021396 GCF_002007445.2 Ailuropoda melanoleuca
TTGAAAAGTAAGATATATTTCCTGTCCTTGAGGAAATCACAGCTGAGACATAGAAATTGACATCTCATCAAATACATTATAAGCACTGTAGTGTGAACAAAGGGGTAGGACACTGGAGAGGAGATAGGGACAATGCCATCTAGGGAGTTTACAAAAGAGATATTTCCAGTCAAACACCTGTAACTCTACTGTTTCGATCCATTGTCACCACTGTACCTCCAGTCCTCTTCAGCATGAGCTGGAACGCTGCCTCATCTTCCTACCTCATCTTCCCCCTGGCACTTGCAGCCACTCCTGCCTCCAGCTTGCCACCAGAATTACTGTGCTCTTATATACCTGATTAGGTCTCTTTCTTGGTTAAAACACAATGGCTTCTTATTGCATGTAGAGTCCAAATTCCTTAGCATAATGTAAAAAAGTTTAGGTCTAGATGGCCACAATCTATTCTTTCCAGATTTATTCAGCATTTCCTTTCTCTCAAACATATACTCTGTTCTCCAGCCACAACAAGCAGCTTGACATTATCTGAACCTACATTTCTTTTTCTTTCTTTTTCACATCCAAACATTTCACACACAATTCCCTTTGTAGGAAATGTCCCCATTCCCACTTTTCTAGCAAGATTTTATTTATTCTTCTGGACTCAACATAAATATCTCCTCTTCTGTGAGGGATTCTTCATTTCTGAGTGCAGTTAGTTGCTCTTCCCCATTGTACTTTTGTTGTACAAAACTCATACACTGTTATAACTCATATTTAAATTGTTTGCCGTCCCCTCTTACTAAACTGTGAGCTCCATAGTGGCAAGACCTATATTATTAATTTTGCATCATCCTCTCTCTTATACCTAGCGTCAAACCTGGAACAGGTTAGATATTTAATATAACTAGTGCCTCAATGTTTCTCCAAGTTACTGTGGACCTTAAAGATAAAGCCCAATACTGTTTAGAATCATTACAGATAATTAGGTATTGTTCCTTGTCCATCAGGTTGAGGCTGTGCTCCAGTTGTGAAGATCTGAGTTCAGGTTTTTACTTTATCACTGTGCAATCATGATCAAGCTAGTTCATTGTTCTGCATTTGGTTTCCTCAAATATTATCTGCTCTATACTATTAAAAGAATGAAATTAAGTCACTTGAAAGCTCTATAAATGAATGCCCTATATAAATGTCACTGTTGCTTCTGAAGCTGCTTCCTGTGAGGTTATCTTGTGGACTCTGCATCCTTGGAAGATAACTTATTCCATTATCAAATGATTTTTATATCATTTTCAGGAAAATTTGTTCTTCTCTCTTTATCTTGGTCTCAGAGTAGAAGAAATTACATTCCTCCTTTGCTAAGAGACTTAGGAAAACATGTACAATTTTTTCTTGTTTGAGTTTGTTGAATCAAGACCAGGGGATATAAAAACCTGGTGATTTCCTATTTGGCATCTTATTACATTTATCATCTTTTTCTTTTTATCGCTGTGTATCTGAAATTGGTTTAAGTGGCAGTAAGGATTGCTTTGTACACTAGGGACAAATGTGCACATGATTATGTGGCTTAAAACATTTAATGAGCTTCCATTTAGTATATGAAATACAAAATAAAAAGAATATATGATATGTATTCATGAAGAGCTTGTAGGGAACTGGTGCATTGAAACATTGTAATGTGAAAACAACAGTGCACCTGTTAAGAAATGCCAAAATGAAATCCTTAATTTCATGGATAAATGTATTTAAATGGCAAAATTCATAAAACAAATTGGCATTCATGGTATCTGAGGTTGCTTCACACAGGAAAATATATTAATGTTAACCTATCACAAATTTAAAGGAAATTAATATAACTGCGATTCTCAAAATAAGTTGTATCTACAAAAATAAGTTGATCCTATGAGAAATACTGGTTTCTAGCTACAAGCTTTATAGCAAATATTTTGTTGTTGTTTTATTGTTGCCTGATCCTTTTTTTTTAAATTGAGATTTAATTGACATATAACATTACTATAGTTTAAGGCATACAACATAATGATTCAATATTTGTGTATATTGTGATATGCCTGATCTAAACACAACCTATACTTTTATCATTCTCAAAGAAAATCCGAGATTAATCAATACAAATGTGTATTCCTGAAGTTATTATGAAATCAATGAATCTTAAAGTACCAGGTAGAACTGTTCGTCTTTTCAAACAATTCATGTCTTAAATGACTATTTCAAATGTATTGTTTACAATCTGCCTTTGGATTTTATACTGTGTGAATTGGGAGAACACAACATAGTAGGTCATCTAGTGGATGTCTGTCTTGATTTTGCTACACACCTGTTAGTAATTCCTGGCTCCTTCGGAAATGCCAACACACACCTTTCCAAACAAACTTCTGGATTTTCGTACTGTAGGTAAGTATATTTTTTCTTTTCTTTAATTAAGTCACTACAACGCAGTGCTGAAGAGTCTGGGCTTTGAGCCACCATTCCTGCCTCAGTCATTTTACTTTCGAAAGCCAAGAAAATGGGTACATTTTTTCTTTTTCTTCCTGAGTTGATTTGCTCAGAGTTGTCATGCAGATCAAATGAGCTCACGTATGTAAAGCAGTTTGTGGGATGCTGGGCATGGAGTGGCACAAATGCAGCTATCAGTTATGCCTCTCTTGAATTATAACTAACTGGAAAATCTGAATGGTTTGTTCTGTATCAAAACCAAATGGAGAGGATCCTGTGCAGAGTATTTATGGGTGAACATTTAATTTAATGTTCTCGGTTTTATAAAGAAGCTCTTGCCTCTGACTTGGAATAAAATGAAATAATCTGGAATCTGATGTCAAAATAGAAAAATCTGTGATTGTGTGATTGAATGATCACTGAATATTAGAGCTGGATTGATCTAGGAAAATATATTTTCTTTAAAAATAAGGCATCTGAGACCTAGAGAGGCAAAACAACTTGTGCATGGTTATATACTAAGGGGTAGCAAGGCAGGAAGCTCCTCTTTGGCTCATTCTTGTAAAGAAACATGACTCATGACTTTTTTCCTCTTTAACCTATTAATGCAGTAGGTTTATCTAATAGGGGAAACTATATTTTTCAAATGCATTTGTATCTATACCATACTTAAAGTAAGGCTCATAAGGGTGACTAAAATATTGTATAGAACAGAATTTCACTGCTAATTTATTTTTCATTTTTTATTTTCTAACAAAATGGAGATGTATCAGATTGGATGAGTTTATTTGTAACTAGCTGACTCTGATTAATTTATATGGTACCCAATTTAAGCACTCCCACTCTCTGCTCTCTGAGGGTTTAGTGTCAGGAACGGAGGCTGGCTGGCATTAAAGTCAGAGCAGATGTGCATTCACTTCCTCCTCTCCAGCTTGGCTCAAGCTGTTGGTGTAATCACTAGTCAACTCTAACACTCAATTTTTGGATCACTGCCTTAAAAAATAATAACATTCTGAATGAGATTCTGGTTCAGAAATCCTGCCCCAGATAGAATGATCCTTCTTGTATTTGCTTGGGTGGAAATTCTGGATAGGTTGGGCAGGCATGTAGTTAATATAATTCCCCTTCTTTGTGTGGAACTGTGAGTGCAGTCTCCATAAGGAAGTCTCCCTACTGGTGACATACACCTTGCACATAACATTTGTTGCATGGGTACAGCCCTGATTTCATTTCCTGTTCTGGGGATATAATACCTATTTCCCAACAGGGGTGGCTATTTGTTGTATATGTTGTTGTTGTTGTTTTTTTTTTTTCTGAGTCTCCCAGGCAAGTTTAAGCAGGCAGCAAATGCTAAAATAGGTTTTCCCGAAGTTTAAACATGCTAATGGTTCACAGCATCTTAATTGGTGGAACAATGTTTTCATTCTAGCTGAACAGATTCTGAAGAGCCTTCTTACAGTTTTTAGTTTAATTTCTCTGTTGTCATTTGGCTTAGCTGTTTCTATTAATTATGTTTTAAAAGTGGAAGGGATGCAGATTCAACAGCAAAAACCGTGGATGGTACTCTGGAGGAGCCACAGAAAGTCATATAAAAGTTAAAATGCTGAGTTGTAAACCTAAGAGTAAGTCTGTTTGAAATAGGGATAGAATAAAGATGTGTTTTAGTCATTTTAATTTATGAAGTGAAATCTTGGCACTTTAACATTAGAAGATGGTTCAAATAATCTAGAAATTGATGAAAGGATCATTCATTTGAGCTATCTATGAGAATAACAAATGTCAAATGTTTTGAGAGGAAGATGCACTAGGATTTGTTTTTTCTTTTTACAATGTTCTATCCTAGTAGGAGCTAGCTTCTTTCCATCTTGATGAAGTGCCTCCAACCTTTTACTGGGTTTCTTCTGTAGCAGGAACTCTGGATCTGAAATGAGATCAGATTTTTAAGTTGCCACTAAGTGAACATCATTTAGCATTTTCATTCTTCTAAGAGAGCTCATCAAGTAATTGGCCTCTAATAGCAGCCAAGCAGGATAAGGCATCATGAAACTAATGAAAATTTAAAATAGTCTCCATTTTCCATTGGCTTGGGAAAAGCTTATCAGGGCAATGACACACCCCACAGAAAATGACACACCTCTTAAAAGACATGCAGAAAGCAAGATAAGACTTCTGGCTCCCCAAAGCATAGCAGTGGCTTAACTTGAGAAATTCAAAGGCAGAAAGTCAGAAACTAAGATCCCTGTAACTGAAAAGAACTGAGCTTATCTATAACTAGGCATCTGCACAAAGATGTCTATGAAACTTTCACTGAAATTTATCTCCTTTTAGGTACCATATCGAACCTACATATTTCTGAATCTGTCCCAGATGATTTTTCTTAACTCTAACTTCTGGTCCTAAAAAATACTTAAGTTGTATTAATGAAGGAAGAATGGTTTTTTTAAGTTTGAATTTACCCAAAAGCAGACTCTGAGACAGGGAAATAACTATATGTATTTTATTTGGGAGGTGACCAGAAAGCATAAGAGGAGCTGTGGGAAATAGAGAAAAAAGGAGAAAGCCAAAGATGTAAGCAAGCATGAGTGAGTGGGTTGCCAGTGTGGACAGTTGGGGTTCAGTTCCTCTGGGGATCTTCTGAGAAACCACGTTGTACTTCAGTATTGTATCACCAGTGAAAGAGGAAACTGGGTAATTTATCCATCAACTCTCATTCCTCGTTGGTGTAGGATTACCTGACATCTTGGGCTACCTGCATATAAGTTGAACCCCCCCCCCCCGGTGCCTCTATTAAAAACCCTCAGATAGAGAAACAGAATCACACTTGAGAGCACCACCCTCATGACCTAATCACCTCCAAAGGGCCCCATCTCCAAACACTATCACATTGGGGTTTAGGTTTCAACATAGGAATTTTTTTGTCGGGGAGGCATAAACATTCTAGAGCATTCTGCCTCTGGGCCCCCCAAATTTGTGACCTCACATACAAAATACATTTATTTCACTTCCAAACTCCGTGTCCTAACATGTTCCAATATCAACTCTAAAGTCTAAAGTCCAAAGTCTTACTTAAATATCATTGAAATCAGATATGGGGAAGACTCAGATATGACTTGAAATATGATTTATCTTGAGGAAAAATTCCTCTCCAGCTGTGCCTCTTTGAAACCACACAAGTTAGATGTTTCCAAAATACATTGGTGGTACAGACATTCCCATTCCAAAAGGAAGAAGTAGGAAAGAAGTGTTAAATTAATTTTAAAAGGAGGCTATTACACTAGGGTGGCTTTAATGCCTTAGTAGCTTACATAAGCAAAACAAAACCTAAACCTGTAATGCCTCATGGTTAAGAAATCACAACCTAAAGACAAACCAATCACAAGCAGCCCAACTAGGCTTTACTGAAAAAGGAACCTGCTGAAGCTATAGCCAGTCGAATACTTTTCTTGCTTTGCTTGTTTCCAGATCGTCTCTATACAAGGTTTTCCTCTAGCTCCCATTGGTGGAACAATCCTAAACACTTCCAGTTTAGTGCTGTCGGATTCATACTGGTTTTTGTTCAAATAAACTCTTTAAATTTTAATACGTCTCAGTTTACCTTTTACAGAAGAAAGGAATGACAGGTCCCAAGCAAGTCCGAAACTTAATGAGACAAATTTCATTTGACCATAAGTCTCAAGAAGAATTCTCGTTGACTCAATGCTCTGCTGTTCAGACCCACAGCGGGTGGCAATGTCACTCCCACATCTCGGTGGATCCCACCCGTGCCAAGGATCTCTGATGGGATCCAGTGGCTCTGCTAAGGGACACTGTCCTTTGAAACCTAGGTGAAGGCATCATTGATTCCTCAAAACTATCAAGTCCCAAGATGCGTGAATTATCTTTATTCTCAAACATGCCTTGTTTTGTGTTTCTTATCTGAAGGAGTAACACCATCCAATTGCCAAAAATGGAGTCATAATGAATTCTTCCCTCTTATCATTTTCCACATTCCAGGTCACAAATTCTATAAGCTTAATCTCAGTGGAGTTGGTATTCCCTCACTAGTACATTTCTTATTTCTTTAGTGATGGGGATGACATTCAGGCCTTCCCAGGGAACATAGCTGGTGGCTTCTGATTTCATGCTGACTTGCTCACCCCTCTGTTCCTTCTGATCTTTTCCTCATTACTTTGCCAAGGCAGTTCTGCATCTCACTCTTGATGACATCAGGCCATTATGTCCAAGCTTTAGGGTCATCATAATGTCAAGAGTGAGTACTCCTATACCAACAAACTCTCACTTCTCCAGTCCAACAGCCTAACTATTCAAACCCATGTCCCCATTTCTTGCTAGTATGTATTTGCCTGATGCTGCAGCTTTTTTGGTGGAAAAGCTATTTCTTCACATAGGACTATACTTGTCTGTTCAGGATATGCTCGTTATTGGTCTAGATCATATACTCTAAACCAGAGTAAAATTGATTTGGGGAGCATGAAAAAAATCTTATAAATTAAAGTTATTTGTGGTCCTCCAAGGGACTATAAAACATAAACAGATATATGGTATATCTGTGGTACTAAAATTTAATGGGGGGATGTTGGTAAGGGTAAAATGTCTAAGAAGGTCCTTAGGTAGGTGATAATGAAAAAAAGATTGAGAAACATTGGTCTAGATGCTACAGCTATGGTCTCTATTCACTAGATGCTAGTAGCACTTTTCTCCTCCTTCCAAGTTGTAACAACCAAAAATGTCTCCAGACATCGCAGAGGTTCTCAAATGTTAGCACACATGAGAATCTCCTGTAGGTCTTGTTAAAACAGATTTCTGGGTCCTATACCCTGAGAGGACCTGAGAATTTGCTTTTCTAAATAATTTAAAAGAAGCATGGGTAATTTTAGTACTTATCTCATAGAATTATTTTGAGGATTAAATGAAATAAGGGTGAGAACAGCCAGAACAAAAGCCCTGCAGTTGGGAGTATGCTCAGTTTGGTCAGAGTATAGCAGGGAGATCAGTGGCTGAAGCTGAGTGAAAAAGGAGGAACATAAAGTAGATGAATTAACAGCAGTAGCAAGGTGCCATATCATGCAGGGCGTAGTGACTGCAGTAAGGCTTTAAATTTAACTCAGAGTGATCAAGACCCACTGCAGTATTTTGAACAGACCTGACTTCAATGAGAAGGTTGACCCTGTTTGCTATGTGGGGTGTACACTGAATGGAAGCAATAGAAGAAGCAAGAATACTAGTTGAGGGGTTATTGCAACTCAGGAAGAAATGCTGGGTTTGGATTTAGTGCAGAATTTGGGGAAAATATCAGGTTATGGAAAATTTCCAAGTAAGAGTTGGCAAGATACGGTGACGGATTGCAGATGACATGATAGGAAAGACAGGAGTCAAGGGCCAAGAATGTCCCCAAGGCTTTTGACCTGAATGGGAATATGCAGTTATCATTTATTGAATTTGAGAATAGTAGGGAAAGGGGAGGTTTTTGGAGAGAAGATCAGGTGTTTATTTTTGGACATGTTAAGTTTGAGGTATCTCAAATGGTGATACTGAGTAAATGATTAGATATATGAATCTGGAGTTCAGGAACAGGTCTGAACTAGAAAGACAAATGCCCAGTTATATTTCCACAGATGGTATTTAACGCTTTGACGTTGTAAGAGATTACTTAAGAATGAGTGCAGATATAAAAGAGATATCTGGGGGCTGAACCCTGTTGAGCTAAAAAAAATCAGTAGAAACTTAAATTGGAAACTAAGGTTATTATTAATAAAATGGATTATGAAGAATTATTTTGTGGAACTTTACAAGTAAGATGATTGAAAAACACCCCAGTCAAATGTCCCCTAGTAAGATAATTGGGGCAAAAGCCAAAGAAAGTTATTATCCTTCGTCTTTGGAGTTCAGGGTAGGGTAGGTTTATTGAAAAATTGAATTTGCATGTATATCCATGGGCTATAATAATTACCTCTGGAAACCAATTATAGGAATTAGGAATAGGCTAACACAGTTATTATTTTACTTGAAAGAAGTACTGAAATTTGTTTTATGCTGCATAAAGAACTTGTTTGATATATATTTCATGAGCCCTGGTTGAGAGAGAACATTTCATATTGGAATATATGAAAGCTTCTAATCAAACATTTATGTCAGCACGAGTTTTCTTTTGTGGAAGAAAGTTAATGTGATAAAAAAGTAAAAAGGGCATAATAATGCCCTGAAGATGCTAATGCATTTTAGGCAAGATAGAGGGCAGGGAGGGGCCTTGCTAATGGACAGATCTTCACAACTGGACTGAAGTCAGGAGCTTGGGGCAGAGACATGGCTTTTGACCTCTATTTCTGCAAGGTACTTTTTTTTCTTTCTTTTTTTACCCTTCTGTTCTCTTAGCTAACTCTGAGCCCATTCTGTTACACCTGCTTAATAACACAGCAGTTGTGAATGGTGACCTTTAACTCTCTTCAGACTTTTAATTTGAATGGGAGTAAACAATGAAGCTTAGTTTAAATGAATCTAGGTTCTAATGTGAGCAATTTCCAAAGGGGAGGCAAGCTGCTTTAAAATGTGTTTATTTTATTTGGTAGAATATATTTCTTGTCAGCTTCTATCTCTTCCAGCTATTCCTTTTTTTTTTTTTAAAGATTTTATTTATTTATTTATTTGACAGAGAGAGAGACAGCCAGAGAGAGAGACAGGCAGCGAGAGAGGGAACACAAACAGGGGGAGTGGGAGAGGAAGAAGCAGGCTCCCAGCAGAGGAGCCTGATGTGGGGCTCGATCCCAGGACTCCAGGATCATGCCCTGAGCTGAAGGCAGACGCTTAATGACTGAGCCACCCAGGTTCCCCTCTTCCAGCTATTCCAAACTGAGACCCCTGACAACTTTTGGCTATAGACTCATACTCTCCCCATAGTGTGGAATGAAGTTTCATAGGCCTGTGCATGACTTACACATCGTCACCAAGTCTCCCCTTTCTCTGTCCTCCTTCACCTTCTACTTGGCTGATTGGAGACTGGAATAAATCTGGTATTCTAGTAATGACCAATGGGCTCTTGATTTCAACTTCTTTATCCCTGGACCATGCTCCCTCCTCTACCCCAGTAAGTTTTTTTCTACCCATAGACTTGAGATCTGGTATACAAGGGAAGAACTCTAGGTGTGTGAGTAGCTCAGAAGACTAAACATCTCTTCTCCTTTTTTTGGTCCGGTCCCAGGTCTGTGTATTGACCCAGGTTTCCATCTCATTCATTCTAAGAAGTGTCCTTGTGTGGTGTCCCCTTCTCTCTAGAACTGGAATCCTGACCTTAGCTGTGTACTATTCGATTAGCTGGACCAGTTTCCCTGAGACTGGACCATCTTTCTGCTTGAGGTTAGCTTATTTTTACAGATGTCTTGCAAATCAACTATTTCTCGCTTGATAGTCAAGCATACAGCTGTTTTCTGGTTGCTTTATTTTACCTTCTTGATTGTAGATCACAATGCTAAATAGTTTCAGAACCTCTGGTGTGAGAGTTGGGTCTTGACCCTATGGGCTTCTTCTCTGGAATGATCTGGGAATCTGTTCCCCAGACTTCCTCCTTACTGTTTGGGTCTCAGCCTTGTCCTTATTCCGTCCCCTTTCCTCCCTCCTCTTCCTCCGTTCTGGCATGCTATGGTTTTCAATCATCGTTCAGTAATTAGATAACTTGAATTAATAAAGTATTAACACAGTAACATTCATATATTATAAAAATTTGGTTTTATCTAACATCGAATTCTAACCTCCAGACTTAAGTGGAACACAATTTCGAATCCCTTTCTGAGACTCAGATTTACTTACATTGAAGTTGTGTCAATTTCATAAGCCTTTCTGATTGAAGTGAGAACAGTGATAGATCTTCTGTGTATTCCCCATGACGATCAATGCTCATTTCCATGTACTTTCTTCCAATCAGAAGTAAGCAATTTTTCTCATGTTTTTTTTTTTTCCTTTAGCTTAGGTTAAAAACTGATTTTTGCTGGTAAATTTAATTTTACATAACCTTGGTTCTATTACTGTCTCTGATCTGATCACTTTCAAGAGAGAACTGAAACTACTCTAATGACAGCCTATTCAAATCCCTGACATCTGACCATTACATGAAGATATTTTAAGACAGAATAATAATTCCTTTATAGCCTACTCCCAAAGTTATGTGCTTCAAAAGCACCGGTACATTTGTTATTCCTGGAAGTGAGAAAAGCTCTGAGAATATTATGGCTCTGTTCTCTGATCTCCAGAGCCTTTAACATAATAATGATGCTTGCTGAATTTATGTATCATTTTTTGCATTAAAAAATGCTTCCACATATGTTTCTTGTAGCAGCCTAGCAAAATAAAAGAGCATGAATTTTGGAGTTAGGCAACCTTAGACTTAAATCCCAGCTAGCATCCTACCATCTGTGGTCTTGGTCAAGTTCCTTAATCTGTCTGCAGTCATTTTTTCAATTCAAAAAATGGGGGAGATGCTACTTATTTAGGGAAGTTGGGAGGATTAAATCATATAATGTATGCACTGCTACTGGCATGTAGGCTTTCAGTACATCCTGGTTTGATAGCAACCTTGGGAAATTGAGAGGAATTAAAAAGATAACCAACATAAATAACTTAAGGACTTTTTATGTGGGTAATAGGTAAGCATTTCCTCCTCACACATCAGTACAAGAAATGTTATTTTGGTTTCATTTTCTAAGTCAAATAAAATCTACGTGCCCCTACTCTCTATGGAGGTGAGAAGTTAAATCTCAGTCATGTGCTTTAGTGCCTTCTCACTCCTTGGATTCCAAATTTGGAGGGAGGAAAGAAGGATGCTTGTGTGCATATAGAAAGATGTAGGCGGTGGAATGGCTCTCCCAGTTCTTATAGCTCCTCTTTCTGCAAAAGCTATTTTCCATGTTTCCCTCCAGAGAGCACTGATGCTCTCTGTAAAGATCAGAAGTGCATTCCTTAGAAGTCCTGTCCATGGACCATAGGCTTGGTCACTGAAGACCTCTGCTGATCAGTGCTTGACCTCCATCAGTATTCCGCAAAGAACTATCATCAGAGATATTACCTGCACTCACGGAATGTCTCCAGGCACCTAGAGTCTACCTGTCTGGGAAGACTTCTCTTTTACTGGTCTCTGTTCCCAGCACCAGCTTTTATCCCTGTTCACTCCAAGGGTCTTCACCTCATATTAAACCTGTGAGGGAGTTATTCCTTATGCACAGCAGATTTTACTCTCAAATCTCAGATTCTCTGAGGCAATGGAGTCTAGAAGCAGAGTACCAACTTTTGGTTACTTTTGGAAGAAAGAGAAGGGAACAGTAACACTCATTCTTTTGAGCATCCTGTATTAGTGAAAATAATATATATGTTAATGCAATACTTCATTCTGCAATAATTGAGGTCTTCCATAACTTCCAAGATGTAAGTTCTTCAGCCATCACACCATGCCCAATAAGGAAAGAGGTAAATCCTGGCTTCCTACCCCATGAGGATTTGCCCCTTCCTCAACTGCAATACTGCTTCCCTGTTAAGAGGGAAGAGGTCCTTCAGTGACTGGTAGTCCTGATCCAAGTCCTCTGAGAGGGTGTTCACACATCCCTTGGCCTCAAGAAGTCCAACGTGAACATGCCTGATGTTTCCCTAGACCTTCTCAGGACTGATCCCATCATGACTCACACACCTCTTCTGATTAGTCAATACTAGAAACTCAGCTGCCCATGTTATCAAACACCAGAACTCTTATCACTACACTGCTCCATTGCTCCTACCCATCTGCCTCCATTTCTAACCCAATCTGCCTCTCCTCACAGGCTTCCCAAACCCTTCCACTGTGCCTTCTGCCATTGGAAAAATACCCTTTACCCTCATCCTATTTTTACCCATTTTCATCATCTTCTTTTTCTAACAGAAATGAGGTTTTCCTTGATGTCACTGACCTCCTTCAATCCTTTTAAATGGAGGATGTGTTTTCTCCTAACTTTCTTACCTCAGAATCTAGAAGTGGTATATATATTCCCCTTTACCTCCATTTTTTTCCTATTAACTCCAGTGAAATAAAGTCTAGAAAATGTCATCCATGGGGCGCCTGGGTGGCTCAGTCGTTAAGCGTCTGCCTTGGGCTCAGGGCGTGATCATGGAGTTCTGGGATCGAGCCCCATGTCGGGCTCTTCCGCTGGAAGCCTGCTTCTTCCTCTCTCATTCCCCCTGCTTGTGTTCCCTCTCTCGCTGGCTGTGTCTCTCTCTCTGTCAAAAGAATAAATAAAATCTTAAAAAAAAATGTCATCCATTTTTTAGTTATCATTTGCTCTTCCCCACTCCAGTCCATGGGCTGTGGGGAACAAGGATGCAGGCATATGAGGAGTCCCCAGCACCCGTTTCAGTGGCAGGAGAAGGAAGGGCATTGTGCTTAGGTTATCACAGAGCCAGAGCTTCTTTAGACAAAGAAGTGGTATCATATGTCAAAGGAATATCTGGCAACCAATATGACTTTTGAGTAAGGTAAAAACCCAAATGTATGTCAATGAGCTTTTCTACCACCTCTAGAACCAGCTTTTTAGATTAAAAAATATTAAATTTTCTATAAATTTACTTCTTGTTAATTACATATTTATGGATAAACACAGGAAACAAAAGGAACAAAACGAGAGAAGAAGATAAAAAGGAAACAAATGATGTTCCCATATACCCGGTATTAAATATAGGACTGAGGTCTGGTACTGAAGGATATATTATCATGAGTAATTGCTATATGCTGAGTACATATTTTGCTAAATGTTGTCTAAGTACAAGCTCAACATGGCTTTTTAAAAATTGAGCTTACAGGGGCGCCTGGGTGGCACAGTGGTTAAGTGTCTGCCTTCAGCTCAGGGCGTGATCCCGGCGTTATGGGATCGAGCCCCACATCAGGCTTCCGCTGTGAGCCTGCTTCTTCCTCTCCCACTCCCCCTGCTTATGTTCCCTCTCTCGCTGGCTGTCTCTATCTCTGTCAAATAAATAAATAAAATCTTTAAAAAAAGAATTGAGCTTACAGGCGTCTGGATGGCCCAGTGAGTTAAACATCTCACTTCTGCTCAGGTCATGATCCCAGGAGTTCTGGGATCGAGCTCCACTTCAGGCTCCCTGCTTGGTGGGGAGTCTGCTTCTCTCTCCCTCTGTGCCTCCCCATGTTCTTGTTCTCTCTCTCTCTCTTTTTTTTTTTTTAAAGATTTTATTTATTTATTTGACAGAGATAGAGACAGCCAGCGAGAGAGGGAACACAGTCAGGGGGAGTGGGAGAGGAAGAAGCAGGCTCATAGCAGAGGAGCCTGATGCGGGGCTCGATCCCATAATGCCAGGATCACGCCCTGAGCGAAGGCAGACGCTTAACCGCTGTGCCACCCAGGCGCCCCGTCTCTCTTAAATAAATAAATAAAATCTTTAAAAATAAAGTAAAATAAAATAAAATAATGAAAAATTGAGCTTACACCCTGAATAGCAAAAGAATAATTTCCAAATGCAATTTTAGTAGCAGTTCTGTTTTCTTGCTTGATAACTTAAAAAAAATTTTTTTTAAATTGGTCTTTCCTTGTTGTTTTGATTGACTACAAAGAAATTTTTTACCTTGTCTTGTTCTGAGAGGTCACGGTTTTGGTGGATTGATTATTTTCAAGAGTTTCCCTGTAGACACTGGCTTAAGATCTCAGCCTAAGTAAGATGAACAAGGAGCACGTTTTGCCACCAGATGGAAACCTGCGGTAATCAAAGAAGTCAGGTTTCTGTCACCAGGCACATGTCACCCAGATGATGAAAGCCCCTTTTGTACACTGTGCACCATTTCCAGAAAGCATTAGTTAAAATTGGCTAATCTTTGCTTTGCATATATTCTCTCAACCTGATTATGTTATTTTTGTGGAACAAGATGAGGTGCTAGGATCAAAATGTTAGACTCAAAATGAGATGTTTTCCATATTCATAATCCTTAGGTCATTGCCATGTTCAGAACTATATTAGATAATAAAATTTAAAAGCCCATTTTCACTCTGAGCTGCTCAGTTTTAGTAACTGTTGAATTTCACACCACCTCTTAGCCCTGCACCAACTGCCTACAGGAAACACAGAAACTTAATTATTGACAGGCCAAATATTTGCATCCTGTGGAAACCAGAGTATTCCGTAATTTAAGAATGTAGCAAGTATTTTTCCTAAAGCCAGATTTTGCGCTTAGTTGTGGGTTACATTTAAAACTAGCAGTATAACTTCTTGAACTGGAATTGGGATCTTTTATCTCGTTTGAGGTCTGAACATAGGTTATTAGCTCGTCTTCCATTTTAAAATTTTACTCTGACTGCTTCTGCCATTCCTTCATTCATCAGCTATAAAATATCAGCTTACAAGCTGGTAAGGCTTTATCTACTATTTTCTTTCAACGTATGAATAATTTCTGTGACCTCTATCCACCAATTAAGGTTTTTTTCTGTGCAAGAAGATCTCATTTCAGAATGTCCATGATCAGATTTTATTTTCTCTTGCTTAACCTGCAGTTTTCTGCAAAAGTAGTGTAATTGTTAAGTGTCTCATTTGGTGTAAACAAGTTGATTTACTTTATAAGGCCAGTTCTAGGGAAGTACAAACTGTCATATGCAAGTGCTTGAGGAATATAAAGTGCTATGAAAATAAAAAACATTACTGTTATTATTTTTTTATAGCTTATAAATGACTTGCATTTTAAGAATGACCTTTGGCAAATCCTCCAAGTTATTAGTATCATAGAAACAGCTATGCCTCACGGAGACCTTCCAGTCTGGTTTTTGTATATCAAAACAAGGCTGTTGAAGACGATTGCTATCCCCAAGAGGCAGAAGCTGGAGTCCTTTCTATGCTTTCCCAGTGGCCAGTCCATTTCATAGCAGTGCTGTGAAAAGGAAACAGAATTAAAGAAAGGGACATGAGATTAAGAAACAGTCTGCTCTGTTACCTTTCTCCTACACAACTCTGGGCAAATCAATGAGCCTGTTTGAGACTCAGTTTCCATATCTGGAAAATAAGAATGACTATACTTGCTATACCTAGCTTTTGGAATCAAAAATAATCATGAATTTCAAAGTATTACACACAGTTGGTTATTACTAAGTTTTAATTATTCGTGTATTGTTTCTCATCAGAGAGCCATGCACCCAAGCTGCACTGTTTTTAAAATTGCTTCCACTAAACTCCGTTTTAGTGTTATTCTATTAGCCAAATTTGAGGGCTATTATAAGAGAATCAAAACTCTTCTCTTTGCCTTGCTGTAAAAAAGTAATTGAGGAAATTGTTTACACCTCACATCACCTTTTTATGAGGTCCTAGAGAGGTGACATATTTTTTCTCAGAATATTTGGGTTTCTTTTAAGCACGGCTTTCTATTTATTTTTTCAGTCATGTATCTGATTGTGTGTTCCTCTTCACACTAGCTTCTAGGCAGTTCTGCGTTAAGTCCATGATTCCATATCTAGCAAAGTATGTATGACTTCATGACATCTCACACTGTCTTTAACTTATTATTTCTAGCTGTATTTTCCTTTTCTTCACAATTTCCTCACTTTGCCCTCCTCATAGGCTACACGTATTTTGAAAATGACATGATTTTTAGAATGAGGCAGTATCTGAATAGAAAAGTAATTTCTCCCATAAGATAGACTAATAATTGCTAGCATATATTGAACACTTACTGTGTGTTAGGCCCTATGGAAAACACTATATACACAGGATGTCATTTATTCTTCATCATGAAAATGGTGTTTTTGTTTCCTATATTTTAGCAATGAAGAAATTGAGGCTTACAGAGTTTAATGGACTCATCCAGCGGCTCTCCACTGATAAATGGAGGGCGCTAAATTCCAACATAGGTTTATCTGGCTCCAATATTCATGCTGATTAGTCATTACACGTACTGTATTTTCATGCTAATTATAACAATGCTACAAATGACTAATATTGTAGAATTATCAAAGGTTTTTGATGTAGTAGAATGTTTCATCTTTATCAAAAGCATCCACAATTTTAAAAAATTAAGTGTTTTAAGACTCTCTTATTCATATCTTTGCTTGAAAATTTGATAGAGCGGATCTTTTACCACACCTCGCCTTTATGCCAAAAATGATATCGATGTCTGTCTCCTTTTGTGAGTTGGTATGATACCCAAGAGAAATGCATGCCTCATAATGACATATGGAGAAACATATCCAACAATCCTTTTTTTAGAATGTAGCAAGTACCTTCTGGCACTTTCTAGCAGTCTCCTGCCACAGTTTGTTCCTTCAAGGTATACTTCATATACCTTTGCTACTCTCTTTCTTTTCATGACCTTCAAATGTTGTTATTCATTGCACTATCTTCCTGTTTCAGATTTGGTTAAGCAGAAAAGTTCTGTTCAGTCCCCTTTCTTTTTGGTATATGGTAATTGTCCTTACGGAATCTGTTCCTTTTTAATTTCGTAGACACGGTTGTAAAAAATGGTTGAGGAAATGTAAGCCGCACAGTTAATAAAAAATGGTTAACAGCAAGATCCTGGCTGGGTTAGTGGGAAGGTGATGTTTGATATCAAAACAAGGAAAGCATTATGGAGTGAATGACTTCTGAACGAGCTTCATATTGGGGGCTTGGGCACCTTGAAGCTGGAGCGCTCAGGACTTACAGGCTCATTCCTCCTCAGCAAAACCATATAAAACCCTCCTCCTGCCACAGAGTAGATTCTTTTCAGATGAGAGAAGAGCAGTGTTCAGAAAGCCTGGAAGATGCAGTGAAGTTGGGGAAGTCATTTTCAGAAAAATTGGTAATGGAGGCGGTCATTTTTAAGAGAATCGAAGGAGACAAGATATCGATAGCTTTAACTTTTGAACGGGTCTGTGTATTAGCTAATAGGACTGGGAACAGCTGGAACCGAAAGCGTATAGTTCATTACAACTCTTCGATGATTTTTGAGCATCATATTCAGAAAGAATGAAATGGCTTTACAACTGTGCCATCATTTCAGTACAAACCTGCGTGGGACAAAGATCAAGAGGGAACACAAGAGATCTGCCAAGGACACTAAATCAGACCATGAAAAAAAGAAGATAAGAACAGAACCAGCAGGAAGATTTTTTGTTCCACGTTTGCTGGAAGCTTCATTAAATGCTTACTGAAGTAGAATTAGAACTGAATTTCTCAAATTTGTCTTTTTTTTTTTGTAATTAGTTTTTGCACAGGGCCGTTTTATCTGTTATGTAATATAGGCAGACTTCCGAGGGCTAAACTTTCAGAAGATCTACAAATAAATGTGCTACCTAAAAAATGACCTATTAGCTCTAGAATATGAAAGAAACTCCTGCAAGTCAAAAGGAATTAATACTTAATGAAATATCCACAAAATATAACATTACATTACTTGTTTGACTGCAGTTTCACTCAATGATTATACCTTAGGATAGAGGTTACATAGTAAGAAAAAATGAAATATTTGTCCTCAAATAAAATTATGAAAATACTTTCTACAATTTTCACAGCAAAAATATTCTTGATGTATGATGTGGCTATTTTAAAAACATGCTTGATATGATATACAGGGAGATCTTTGAGAAGATTAAAATTAAGAAAGTTTTCATAAAATATTTCAGGATGAGTTTTTGTCCATATATGTTTGTTTTAGTTTTCTATTGCTATGTAACAAATTACCACAAATTTAGCAGATAAAAACAACACACATTTAACATTTCACGATTTTCCTGTGTAGGACGCAGGCATGTGTTATCTGGGTCCTTTGTTGAGGGTCTAATCAGATTGAAATCAAAGTGTTCATTGGACTTGTGATCTTATTTGAACACTTACGTAATTCATTTGGCTAAGAGTCATCATGGGAGTGACATCCATCAACTTGGTCACATTATGTAATGTAGTTACAAGAATGCCATCCATTACCTTTGGTACATTGTATTGCTAAGAAGCAAGTCAGGTCCCACCCACATGTAAAGGGAAGGGATTATACAAGTGGGGAGTGGACCATATACCCTAAAATAACTTATTGGGGGTTTCCTTTGGTTGTGTCTGCCACAGTGTTTAAAGTTAGCTTTTTTCTTTTTTTACAAAAGATTTTGAAGTAATTAACAGTAACTGAACCCCTGTGTGTGTGTGTGTGTGTGTGTGTGTGTGTGTGTGTCTGTATAAGTGCCTGCTTATATGTCTGTATAGAAACTTGGTGTATTACAATAGCTTATATGTGGTAGTAATTACGATTAGTTTGTACATTTTTATGTTTGAGTATATGTGTTCCTTCACTCCAAGATGGAGGAATCACCTGAATCACACTTGCAGTAAGTCATTCTTGGGACCTACCTATTTTTGGAAGGATCCTGGTAACTGGAGCAGGAGCTTTATTGGAGAGGCCTTGCTTGTAGTTAGGACTTCACAGATGGAACAGAATTTCTGAAGATGAAGTGGAACTTGGTTAGTCTCAGAAACAATGGAAGTTTGTTTTTTTGGATTCGATTCTTGGATTTTTGGAAGGCACACGGTTTGAAGGGCAGAAATATACATCTAACAACAGTAGCAAAATTTTAAGATGAAGATGAGAACAGCTGGAAGGGAGGGGTTTTGGGTGATATTACTAGTTTTTAACCTATCACATTTGGAGTTAAGCTGTAAAGGAACCCTAGAATATAGGTAGTTTCATTTGCCAGCACCATAAAACATTGATAGTTGGGGACGCCTGGGTGGCACAGCGGTTAGGCATCTGCCTTCGTCTCAGGGCATGATCCCGGCATTATGGGATCGAGCCCCACATCAGGCTCCTCCGCTATGAGCCTGCTTCTTCCNTTTGGGGACGCCTGGGTGGCACAGCGGTTAGGCATCTGCCTTCGTCTCAGGGCGTGATCCCGGCATTATGGGATCGAGCCCCACATCAGGCTCCTCCGCTATGAGCCTGCTTCTTCCTCTCCTACTCCCCCTCCTTGTGTTCCCTCTCTACTGGCTGTCTCTATCTCTGTCGAATAAATAAAAATAAAATCTTTTTAAAAAAAACATTAAGATGGCTGTATACATTCATAGCTCCCAGTTAAAATTCCTACTCTGAAGAAATAAGCAACGTATATTTGGAAAATCGTTGCTTCTCTGTAGGAGTGCTTTACACCACAACCATTTGAAGAACTTTCAAACTCAGTGTATTTTATGTCAGTGCGAATAAAACCACATTTTTAATGAGTGAAAATGTCTAGTCTTCCCATTTTTATTTTCTCTTCTACCAATTATTGCAGATGCTTGAATGAGCCTCCTCAGCTGCAAATTGATGGATACAGAGAACCGGCCACATGGAGTGTTCATATGATAGTTGCCATCTGTCTTTAAATATAACACTCTAGCATGCGTCTCTAAGTAACGTAACAAGAAAATCTCCACCTGGAACCACAATTCAATCTGAAGTCTACATTTCCCAAACATATAGATTATGGAAAGATCAAGAACTAAAGAGAAAATGAGATAACTTACATGAAGGAAAAATATGAATATTATAAAAGAAGAAAGGAGAAGTGAAAGAAAGTAGGAAATTAATTGAACAGCAGGAAGGAGATGGACAATTTCCAAGAACAATATATTCCTCCCACTCTAAAGCTGGGGAGCTTAATTTCTTCTCTTTCTTTCATAATTACTGGGAGAGCCTCTTCAGAACTAATAAATTTTATTGGTTCAGTTAAAAAAATTATTATACAGGACATACATAACCTGAATATAGTTGTTTTGATTCTTTATTAAAATTCTGTTTTCTTAGACACTGTATAAGTTAAGGTATAGTATATTTTAAATAGGTTAGAATTGCTCTAATTTTGTCGCTAAATTTGGAATGAATTAGAAGAGATTTAGAATGCATTAAAATTAACTTTATGCATATAAAATCACCTTTTGAATCTTTAAAAAAATAAAACTGGTTTAACCAAATTTAAGCTGAAGGAGACTCTATGAACTGAGTTGAGAAAAGCAATTGCATCCTGGAACATCATAAAATGAACAGGATTCAAAATAATTAAGCCTGCTCTTACTTATAGGGAGATTTCTAATTAGAAGTTTCTTCTTAGAGAGTATAACATTGTGTCATCAAACTTTACTCCCTTTTTAATATGTCCTGGATATAGACCTTCAATTAGGGAAATTCATATCCAAAATCTCCATTTAAGAGAGTAGATTTGTACTGACTACATCTCAAACTAAGTGGGATTTTGGAAACTCCCCAATTTTGTTTCAGTTCCCACGGGAACATTACAATTTACAGGCTAGATAATACTTTTTAAAGACAGAAAGTGCTTCCTCTATACTGATTTTTTTTTTTTCAAAAAACATTAGAGGCCGTAAAGGGTGAATCTTTATACTACCTACAGAGAAGTCGGTAGATATGAAGAGAATAAAGTCTTCATATTTTGAAACATCTTGTTTGTGATGAGAGAAGGAATGTAGGTGCTTAGGTTGACTCAGAGCCTTAGCTGGAATGAGAGGATGTGCAAAACCAAGTCTAAGAACAATACTTCCCCCGTTGTGGAAAGAAAAAAACCACCCACATGAAGTATGTAGAGTTTGATATTGAAGACAAATCCAGATTTGGAAGATTCTAAGTTGGAAGACTAGTATCTATCAAGATTGGAAGTCAACTATTCAATGACTAGGTGTCGCTGAGTGAAATACTCCTGGCCCCAGAAAATACACAAGAAAGGGTATTTCATGGAAAAGCCCTATATCATACCAAAAATGAGTCATTAATGGAGTCAGGAGCAAATGGAAACTTGTGATGAGTTTCTTTACTAAATTAAACTGACTTAAAAAAATGAATTAACTTCCTAATATCAAAGTAGCGTTCATAATTAAGAAACTGGAAAGCATGAGAATACTGGTTGAGGGAATAATCTGAAATCACAAATTAGAGCCAATTTAAATAAACTACATGAATCCTCTTATTGAGCATTTTCAAAATTTAGAATATTATTATAATTTTTATGTTTGCTATGAAAAGAGCTAAGTCGAGTTTTCTTTTATTTTCAAGAGTGTTAGTATTTCTGATTGATGCCACAAAGGTGAGGGGCTGGGCTTCTTCTGTTTATAAAAGCTGTGATTGGGAATATGCTTTTCAATTCATTGATTCAGTAGGAGAGAAGGAGAAATAACTGAGTAAATGAAGGGAGTTATTATGTTGCTCAAATGAGACAGCATTATGAAAGGGAACTAATAAAGATTTTGGGGTGAGATTAAATTAGCTGTGTGGCTTTACAAGTAATTTGAGCTTTCTGATTCTCAATTTCTTTGATTTGAAAAATAAAGATAATGACACCTAATTGGACATGTGGACATGATGCATATAGAGTTTGCAGAAATCATCCTGTGAAAAATGATACTGATTTTTTATTATTGAGATATCCAGTATCCTGGAGTTTATTGGAAAAAAAGAAAGGCGATTCTCCTAAATACCTTGAAATTATAGACAAAGAAGGTCCACAGTAGATTTTATTCTCTGTATAAATAAAGATGAGCTTGATAGTAGAAAAGAGCTTACATGGTTAAATTTTACAGCGAGGAATAAAGTCTAGGGCATTTTCTTTTATAGGCATCCTTTATTTGGGCCATTCTGTCGTCTGGCTCACTGTATATTGCCTTGTCTGCTAAGCTTTTGGACAAGTTAGTTGAGCTTTTTTTCTTCTACCAGGGAAGTAGAATATGAGGCAAATTCTCAACCTTAATACAATGACCTTGGGATAAAGTTAATTGAATTATTCTGTCTTGGCATGTTTGGGGAACTTCTGCTATATTATAAAAGAGATATAAATAAAGCCTTGAAAGATGGTACTTTACATTTCATTTGTCCCAGTGACTATATAAGAGCAATAATAACATAAGAAAGGCAGTCTAACACACGTTGCCATCACATGTAAGATCTAAGATTTGGATGTTAATTTAGCGGTAACAGGATGAAGGAGGAGGATGTTAGTCTGATTTAGTTTCCAGCAGTGGGTCTACCTGCAACTATGGCAAATGTGGTTTTCTTTGTGGTCCAGCTAATAGATTAGAGAACTAAACTGGAGTATAGAATCAAAATCCCAAGTAATAAGTATTTCTCTACCTGTCCTTGTTTATGCAAACATAGCGCTGAGGGGTGTTTCTGGAGGGATGCATGGTTAAAGACAGAATGTGGGTTTGAGATCTTAAGTTCCTTATATCTCTGTCTGTATATTTATTTAGATACATTATTACTTATCTGCAAAAAAAGGTTTATAATGTCTACCTAACTTCTTTTCTTACCTTATATAATTGAATGAGACTTGTATGTTGAAGATGTTTTGGAAAAAAGTTGATTATTCGATACAAGCTTAAGGTCACTAGCAAGAAGTTTTGTGAAAATTGTACAAAGAATGAGACAGAAAAAAGCCCTCTTTTATCTTTCTCTAGGTCTTTGCTTACCCCCTTTGCTTTTTTTTTTCCAGAATAAGAGGACTAGGACATGAAGTTATATTAAATATTTTTTTTCTTTTCAAAGCTTGCTTGCATTGTGACTTCAGTGACAGTAATTCAACTGAGGAGTTGAAAGAACATATGTCATGGTTAAGAGCAGGGATTATCTACTATGGACCTTGTCTCTGCCACTCACTCTGACCTTTGACAGGTCATGGAGCATCTCTGCTCCACCATTTCCTTTATGTCAGATGGGGATAATTCCACACAGTTGTCGCGAGGATTAACTGAATTATTTCATGTGTAGTACTGAGAATAGTGGCTAACACTTCCTAATTCTCAGAAATTGTCAGCTATCTTCTTCTTCTTAATCGTATTACTGCAAAGGTAACCATAATTTTTCCAGGAATTTGTGACAGCCCCAGGCTGATCCACTGGTTTTTGAACTTGTAAGGAGAATGTGGTAGGATATTTGCAATTCGTTGCTTTATGTTTAGGGGTACCAGGGCCTTGTTCTCCAGAATTGTGGCATTCTGACTCAGAATAAATGAAGACTTTTCTCCACATTATTATTATTGGGATATGAGTTCAGCTTTGGTGGGTGGTGCAAGGGTTATGTTAGAATTTGTTCTCTGTGACAAACTGAAATCAGATTAATCAAAGGAGGCTGTCATAGCAAGAGATTGCAACAGCTTGTGTGGTATTGGATGTTGAACATAACTAAGCAGTATATGTCCATGATACTCTTGCTCCTTCTGGTGCTTATGTCTATCGTGTAATAAGTACGCCTTAATCTCTATAGGTAGGAAGTGAGGCAATTAAACACTCTTCCTTTCAGCTAGGAAAGCCAGAGCTTTAGCTTCCTTATTGACATTGTGTCCCGCAGAACAAATTAAAGCTTTACAATTAGGCAAATCAGTTGCACTTTTGATTGGCAGATTGCACCTTGGGAGAAAAATCTTCCTGTACCTCTCTGTTTGTCTTCCCTACCTTCTTTTTTCTGATGACGTGCATGTCTCACAAATTATACACATAGTTTAAGACGATAATTACTCAATAAACAATAAATTCACATTAATTTGTACAGAGGAGTCACCTGCCTAAGCGGAAAGAAGGAGCCCCTCGTTTCCTTGTTCTCGTTAACAGTGCAGGAGTCACTGCAGCATCGAGTAGAAAATATATTTTGAGTTTTTGGACTAGGTAGGAACTGAATGTCGTACTTGTGCCTCCTGTGCTTTATCTCTGATGAGCAAGCCAGAAGCACTGATTGGGAGCTCCATTTCCAGACATTATTTTGAGGTACAAACGCTCACCTGAAGGTGACTGCCCTTATAGGGGCGGTCTGCATTGAAAGACCGACCTTATTTCCTCTCCTCTCCTATTTAAAAAAAACAACAAACTTTTAAATAGGAAATGGCATACACACAGAAATGCGTACAAATTATAAGTGTGTAGTTCAGTGAATTGCCATAGTGTGAACCACAACAATGTAAGCACCCCCAAGTCGCTCTGTGACCTCTTCCAGTCTCTCCTCTCTCCTTCCCCAAATGCAACCACTATCCTGACTTCTAACACAGTTCGTTTGCCTGGTTTTGAGCACTATAGAAATGGAAACACGCAGTATGTACTTTTTTGTGTCTGGCTTTGATTTTCTCCACATAATATTTGTGAGATTCATCTGTGTTGGTGTGTATGGCAGACTGTCACTGCTACTCTGCCCACCTTCTCTAAAACTTACCATTGTAGTGAGGAAGGCAGAATCCCACCTGCCTGAAGGCTTTTTTTTTGGCATCTGAGAGCCTGAAGTCCAGAGAGATTAATAATTCTCCTGCAGATCTGTCAATGACTGAGAGGAGCTTGTGCATAAAAAAACTCCCTCACTCGTTGGGTGGAATAACTCTCGGGCATGTATTTTTTACCGATTCTTAGAGATCTGCTGGGGGATTAATCTTTACCTACTCACAGTCCCAACTGGCTTGCCAATAGTCCCTTTATTGGCTACATTCCTTTTCCCGTCTCATTTCCTCACTTCTCTAGTAATGTTTCCTGAGCTCAACTTCCAAATAAATGAATTGGACTTGAATTCTCATCTCAGGCTCTGTTTCTGGGAAACGTAATCTAATAACAAGTAATTTGATCAGTTCCATTGCTCTGCAGTACACTATTATATGAATATACCTTAATAATTTAAATGTTATTATGTCAATGGGCATTTGAGTTATTTCTAAATATGGCTATTGTTAATATTGTTGCTATGAACATTTTTCACATCTTTTGGTAAATGTATGATTGTGGAATTTCTGGGTCAGAGTATATGGAATATATTCAAGTTTAGTAGATGATACCAGATATTTTTCAAAGTGGTTGTAACAATTTATACCATAAAGAGAATTCCAGTTGCTTGTAGTGTTGGAGAATTTCAGTTGCTGCATATCTTCGTCAGTATTTGTTATTATGTGTCCTTTTCATTTTAGACATTTTGCTAGGTAAATAATAATTAATATTCATTGTATTTTTATTTATATCACCCTGAAGATAAAGGATGTTGATTACATTTCCATATGTGTATTTGCCATTTGGATATTCTATTTTGATGTGTCCTTGTTATGGACTGGACTCCTCTATTGAACACTCAATCCCTGATGTGACTATATGTGGACATAGGGCCTTTATGGATGTAAAGTTAAATGAGGTCGTAAGTGTGGGGCCCTCCTGATCTGATGGATTAACGTCCTTACAAGAAGAGACAAGGAAGTTGTCTGGCTCTCTCCCCCTGCCCACATGCACTGAGGAAAGGCCATATGAAGGCACAACAAAAAGGTGGCAGTCTACAAGCCAGGGAGACAGTTTCATCAGAAAGTGGATTAGCTGACACCTTGATCATGGGCTTCTAGCCTCTAGAACTGTGAGGAAATGAATTTCTTTTGTTTAAGCTACCTGATTTGTGGTGTTTGATAGGGCAACCTTAGCTGACTAATACATATTTTGGTACTGAGAAGTGGGGTGCCGTGAGAACAAATACACCTAAAAATGTGAAAGTTGATTTTGAGGTGCACACTACACTAGAAAAAGCGAGATTGTCATGAAGGGATTGTTGGTAGAAATACGGATGTTAATGGTGATTCTGGTGAGAGCTCAGAAAGAAAAGAGGAGAGCTGGAGAGAAAACCTCCATCTTTTTAGAGGAAATGAGGAACAGGCTGGGAAGCTGCAGGAAAGTCAATCCATGCGACATAAGTAGCAAAGAACTTGACTGACGTCTTCTACTGTTCTGTAGAAGATAGAGCTTGGGAACAATGAGACTGGATATTTATCTGAGGTGATTTTTGAGTAAAATGCTGAAGGTATAGACTGGGTCCTTCCGACTGCTTATAATAAAAAGCAGGAGTAGAGAGATGAATTGAGGAAGGAATGGTTGAGCAAAAAGCAACCAAATGTAAAGATTTAGAGAATTCTCTGTGCCTCTCCATATTGCAGGAACCAAGGAGGTTTGTTCTGATGAACACAGTAAAGGTGTGGACGAAGCCATTTGATAAGGACATCGTGGGTGTGACTCAGGGACTTACTCAGCCATCCCAGCAGAAGCCAGAAATAGAGATGCAATTATACCAGCCGAGACGCTGCCAGTTGGAACTGAAGAGGAGAGAGAAAGCGGGATAGAGTGAAGGAGAGCCGTCAGACTTCTTGGATTCTACAGGACTGGACCATATAGCTATTTGGCTGTGAACTTGCCTGCCCTGTTCTTGAGGGAAAGGGACGAACGACCCCCAGAGTGATGCAGAGGTCATCAGGGCTGCCACTCACCACAGGCCCAGGGAGCTGGCTGTTTCCTGTTTCTGAAAGCCTTACCAACAGGGCTCTCACATTGGCTAAAGTGCCCCACTGGCCAAAGACACAGTGCTGCCCCCACAGAGCCATGGGGGTGATGCTGCCATACTGGTGAGCCCAGAAGGCAGGACATTAAGCCAGATGGATTATTCTAAAGCCTTAAGATCTAATGGAATTTGCTTTTCTTTCTTTTTTTTTTTTAAGATGCTTGTTCAATAAATTTATTGTCTTTAGCTGAAAAATCTTCATGGAAATTTGTGTTTGGTTATTTAGCTTTTAGCAGCCCACTCCAGAGCTCTGAGGAAGTTTGTCTTCTGAGCTACTCAGTCTTTCTTTTGGGCAAGAGACATTTTGGGATGATTCCACCTCTCTTTGTTTGTTTTTAAGATTTTATTTATTTATTTGAGAGAGAGAGAGAGCACGAAGAGGAGTGAAGAGCAGAGGGAGAAGCAGACTCCCCACTGAGCCTGATACGGGGCTCAATCCCAGAACTCTGGGATCATGACCTGAGCAGAAGGCAGATGCTAAACCACCTGAGCCACCCTGGTGCCCCCACCTCTGTTTTTTAATATCTTTCTTAGGCTTCTTCTCATAGACTGGATTCTCTTGTATAGCAGCCTGTACTTTTTTCTACATCTCCTCCCTTATGTCTGGAACTACATTGTTCTTTATTTACTGAGAGAATTGTTCTTGTAAGCATCTGCAACTTCTTCCATTAAGTAATGAATATACTCTGCAACCTTCTGACCCATGATGTGCTTCTGATGTAATTCTGCATTGAATTCCTTGTTTTCTGAATCATAACCAAGGAATCATTTTGTACTGGAGTGATAAGCTAGCCTCTGTCCACAGCTTACCTTCAGGGCCCCATTCCATTCTAATGGAATTGGCTGGGTTCTGGAATTGTTTGGGACCTGTCACCCTTTCTTTGTTCTTATTTCTCCCTATTGGAACGGACATATCTATCCTGTGCCTGTCTCACCATCATATTTTGGAAACACATAGCTTGTCTGGTTTCACGGGTTCATAGTGTAGAGGCATATTGCCTTAGGAGGAATTATACAACTCACCCATATCTGATTTACATGATACTGAGACAAGACTGATTTAACTTGAGGGTTGATGTTGGAATGAGTTAAGAATTTGGGAGCTGTTAGGATAGAATGAATGTATTTGCATGTGAGAAGAACATGAATTTTGAGGGGCCAGGGTCAGAATGCTGTAGACCAAATTTATCCCCTTAAATTCATCTGTTTAAGTTCCAACCCCAGTGTGACTGCATTTGGAGAATGCAGGGCCTTTATGGAGGTAATCAAGGTTAGATGAGGTCATAAAGGTAGGCCTTAATCCAATGGGATTAATGTCTTTATAGGAAGAGACAAAAGTGAGTTATGTGAGGAGATGATATGGTAATTAGCTTGAACTTGTGCATGTTCTTCCTCTCTCTTTCATTCTCATTTTCTCTACCCTGAGAAGGCAACTGTCAGCAAGCCAGGAAAAGAGCCCCTACCAGGAATAGAATTGGCCAACACCCTGATCTTAAACTTCCCAGCCTCCAGGATTGTGAGAAAATAAATTTCTGTTTCTTAATCTGTACAGTCTGTAGTATTTTGTTAATGGCAGCGCTAATACAGTCCTTTTAAATCTTGACTTTTTCTTTTGTATTGAGAGATTATATTTTTTTATTTTTCTTACTGATTTGTGGGTTCTTAATGTAGTCTGGGGAACACTTGATTGTAAGTGTTTCATATACCTTCTCCCACTCCATGACTTATCTTTTAACTCTCTTATGGTGAATTTTGATGAACAAAAATTAATAATTTAAGTGTAATTTAAGTAGCTTTCTATCATGATTAGTTATTTTGGAGTCTGTTTCGGAAGTGTTTCTCACTTGAAGGTCATCATGATAGTTTCTTATTTTGCATTCTATGGGCTAACATGGTGGCCACTAGTCCCATGTGGTTATTAAGCACTTGAAATATGGCTAATCTGTACTGAGATGTACTATAAGTATAAAATACACATTTCAAAGACTTCTGATTACATAAAGAAATTACATTTTGCATGTGTCATATATACAAAATATTATATATATTGAATGTATTAGATATATGTAATATTATATGTATCTATAATTATTAACACCTACCATAACTGGTGTGGAATTCTTAGTCCATGAACTTTTCCGTTAAAAATCTTTGGTCATTGGCATTTAGTGCTGTAGTTTGGAAATCTGATGTCAGTCTGACTTTTGTTCTGTCGTGTTTTTCCTGGATGCAAAGATTTTCCTTGCTCTTAGAATTAAATTTTTTCTCCAGTGTATTTCTTTTCATTAATTTTCCTTGGTAATTACACACGTTACTTGAAATTCAAGTACCTCCTCTGTTATAATTTCCATTTTTTCTCATACCTCTCCTTTTGTAATTAATATTGTGAATTTATCTTTTTGTATGCTTTTTTTTGGTCTTTTTACTTTTTGCTTATTTTAATATTGCATATTTTCTTTTGACCTCTGAGTGAATCATTCTGGCTTATCTTCTGTCAGTAATTTCGTTTTCTACCTCATCCAAGATGTTCATTGACTTAATTTAGGGTTTCGTTTTTTTTTTTTTTTAGCTTTTTTATTTCAGTCGTTTCATTTTAAAATAATTTTAGATTATAGAAGTGCTGCAAAGATAGTAACAGAGAGTTCCTGTACAGCCTTCACTGAGTTTCCACTAATGTTAACAGCTTACACAGCCATAGTACATTTATCAAAACTAAAAAGTTAACATTGCTAAAATACTATTAAGTAGGTATAGACTTAATTTGAATTTCTCCAGTTTTTAAATGTTTTAATGTTCTTTTTCTGTTCCAAGGTTCGGTTCAGGATGCTGCCTTACATTTAGTTGTTATGTCTCTTAAGGCACCTCAAATCTGTGACAATTTGCTGGTTTTTGCTTGTCTTTTGTGACCATGACAGTTTTGAAGAGTACTTTGTAGAACAGTAGTTTGCAGAATGTCCCACAATTTGGATTTTTCTGATGATTTCTTGTTTTACATGTAGCCAGGGTTTGTTTTAATCAGGTGTGGTAAGACATGCAGACATGGAAATGACTGCTATGAAGGAAGAGGTTTATTATTAGATTCCTGGAAATAGAATGTGCAGCATGCCAGGGAGTGCTGGCTACACGACGCAGGAAGCACCAGTTGGTCAGGAGGCAGGGGAAGCAAGTCCAAGAAGTGGGGGTTGGGCAGAAACACCGGCAGGAGAATTTATTGTGGTTTTGTGGAAAGGAACAGGGGATTCAGGGGAAACAGGCTGAGGATTGGTTATTTTGAATAATTTCAGTGGACTCTGGGGCATAGGGACTGTCTCCAGTTTTCTGGTGCCTGGCCCTGGGATGAGTGGGGATGGTCGGTTGGTGGTCCAGAGTGTGAAAGCCTGATAAAGGAGGTGGTGGGGATAGGAGCTCTGGATTGGTTAGTTTTCATATGAAAGGTGCACTAGGAGGTGAGTGCTTTATTTATCTCTAGGAATTGACCAGCCCTGGAAGGGTTGCCCTCAGGGTCAGCTAGACCCCCAAATGTCAAAGCATCAAAAATATGAAATCAAAAGACATGATTAATACATTTCTCATGATTGGATGGAAGGGGAGTGTCTCAATTTAGATTTAGAATTAGCAACCATGCTTTTCATGTTGAAAATAAATTTTCCTGAGTTTAGAATACTCTACTTTCATTATTTCCTAGTTTGAGTGTTTCCCGTATCTTTTTGATAAGTTGGAACTTTGAATAATTGTCTCTTATTCTCGCTGCAACTTCATTTTGTAAAAGAAGTTTATTTTCATTTTTCTACCATTGTATTTGTTGAATCAATGTCTTTCCAATGACTGACATCTTCCTTTTACCACCTGGTGATCCATATGGAAAGTTGTTTTCTTTGTATTGAAGATAAAATGACTGCAGTCTGGGTTGTGTGGTTATTTAACCAAATCTTTTCTTCACAGGTAGAGGGAAAATGGAAATGTTTTTAATTAATTTGGGTTTTTGTTTGTTTGTTTGTCTTCAGATTTCAGGAGCAGCAGCACATTGGCCACGGCCTGCTGGTAAATTTACCTGCAATGGTTTCCATTTTTTCTCTCCTTTTTTCCTACAATCTGAGTTTTTTTATTTTCTAGGACTGTTTTGCTGGTAAATTTACTATGTTATTTAAAAGAAAGTGTGAATCATATATAAAGCTCATGGAATTATTAAAATTATCGTCTTGTGTGCTGTATTAGTTCTGGTTCCCTGGATACAGTAGGAGATGTGCAAGTGATTTATTGAGGTAGTTATGGGGCATGAAATGCAGCACAGAGATTGTCCTGCTTTGAAGAAAGGAGACTAGAAGTTTGTACCCCTGCATCTGTGGGTTTTCCATTGGTGGGGGTGGGAAGTAGGGAGGCAAAGTGCAACTCTCAGGGTAAGTCTGTTCCCATTGGTTGAGGTCAGGTTTCCAGAGAAGGGCACAGCTGGAAGCCCTGAGCAGACAGCACTCACAGCTGGTGCAGGATGGGCACAGGGCCTCAGGGTGGGCACCAGCNCACAGAGATTGTCCTGCTTTGAAGAAAGGAGACTAGAAGTTTGTACCCCTGCATCTGTGGGTTTTCCATTGGGGGGGTGGGAAGTAGGGAGGCAAAGTGCAACTCTCAGGGTAAGTCTGTTCCCATTGGTTGAGGACAGGTTTCCAGAGAAGGGCACAGCTGGAAACCCTGAGCAGACAGCACTCACAGCTGGTGCAGGATGGGCACAGGGCCTCAGGGTGGGCACCAGCAGTGTTTCCTGCATGTGCATTAGCTCCAAGGGGCAACCAAAAAGATGTAGTTTCCCTCTATATTTCTGGTCACTGGATCTTAAATAAAGTAGCCTTTTCCATTATGTGTAAGTGAGCATCTAAGGTTACAAAGGACTGTTAAGTTCGAAAGTAGGTATCTGACAAAACAAAAGTCCTCAGTAGCTGTGCTTCCCATGACATGAGTTAATTTTAAGTTTAGCAGAAAATAAGTACTAAGCATATACCGCCTGTACTTAGAAGTGTTTATCAAAAATATACCTTCTTCCCAGAGGTAGTATAGTATGCTAATTATCCACCAGAGTTCCTTTTATATTCAAATCCCCCACAACCTGAGCTGTAATGGAGGTTGTCAATCTAGAAACAGAAGCCTATTTAAAAAGCATTAATAGGAAAAACAACAGCTGTTATAAATAGTACTTCCTATGCCATTGAAGTATATAGGATAAGCTACTTCTGAAACTGAAAAGAATTGGGAATATAGAAAATTTTGGTAATATATCCATTCAAAATTCAAATACAAATTTCACTTTGATACATTAATTTAATAAGGCAATCAATTAGTGCTCAATGATGAACCCTGATCTGGGTTTGGTGGGGGATCAACATAAAGAAAGCCCTCAGTGGATCTTGCAGACTTCTACCATTGTGAGAAAATCAATATAACAAATTCCCTTTTTGTATTAGAAAACTTTTTGTTCTTTTACAACATGTCCTGAGTCCTAACATGTACAGTAAATATCCATTCATCTTATAATTAAGCTATGGTTAACTTCCATAATTCAAAACATAATCATGATCAAATGTGTTCAGAGCTAAGAAAAATTACTGCCATGAAACACAGAATATCTGTTCTTAAGGAGAGATATGAAGTTGTACTTTAAGTCTGATGACCTATAGTCTTGTCTTAACATTCGATTAAGCATACTTGTTTATCTATTTTTTTAAAATTAGGCATCTTAAACTTTTCGTAGACTGTAGTAGAGTAGAATTACAGATGTGGCAGTCATGAAAATTGGCTGCTTAGGTCTCCAGCTGCAGGGAGCAGAATCGACTGATGGCTTCATCTGCTGCCCCAATGGATCCAACACTGGCTTTGTGCTGAGGCCCTACTTCTTGTGAGATGCTTTCGGCCAGTGACTGAGCAAGGGGAAGGTACTACAACAAACCCATTCTTGAGAGATGTTGGACTCCTCCTATATGTTTTTGGATCAAGAATTCCCCATTGGCTTGGTTCAATCTTTCTTGAAGCTGCGCTGCTGTCAATGACGACTCCTACCCGAACCTTCTTACTTCCCTACCTCCTTTCATAGGAGTTATAGTCTGAAGACTCCCTCCCCAGAAAAATCTCTTGCATGTATGATCTCATATTGGCATATGCTTCTCAGTGGCCCTAAGAGTGGGTATGGGAGTGGTTCAAGAAAACAGGTGGTAGGATGAGGATGTGGGACTAGCTCACTAAGCAAAGAAGATGCTACCCTCAGCAGATCGATCCTGGCACAACTTGCTGGCCCAACTACTAAATGTTCTACCAGTGGTAACCTGGTAAAACCATTCCAGTACAGGGAAATGCCTTCAGAGGGGTGTGATGATTCATACGGTTGAGAGATATGGGGGCGAAGTTTACGATGATGATAGCATTGGATTTTTAGTACAAGGTGGTGTTGCCATCCTGCCAGGGTATAATGAGAAACTGAGAGCCGGTAAAAGCTAAGTGTGGGAACGAGGGGTTCTCTTTGGTAGCTTACAAAGAGTTATATCTTCTGAGTAGATCAAAGACAGATGTACAACAAAATGAAGATTTGAGAGTCACAGAGCTCCAGAGACATTTAAATGCTCATCATCTAAGACAGGCTTGTTATGCTAAGTTCAGTTTCCGCATTGGAACACTGGAACCCTGAAACATAGCATTCAAGATTTAGGTTAATACTCTTAATAGGGTTTGCTTTCACATTCTCTACAATTCTCGTAGTTTGAACAATAGTCCACCCTTTGCTAGAAGACTCTGTAGAGGCCACTGGTAAGGTGACAAGTAATCCCTTTAGGAATGGTTCCTAGTTACTCTCCTGGCTTCCAGGCTAATTAAAGTTAAATCCCAGCAAATCCCAGCTGGTGGGCCTCATAAGGAAGAAACTATATACCAAAGGCATTATAAGGCTTAGTTGAAATGTACTGGCAGGAGCCAGAGTATTATCCCTGGGATTGGATTTCCAGGGTGATTTGTCAAGGAGCTGGAATCTATAGAACCAGCAGGAATTCATTTATTTGGTGGTACTAGCTCTGGACAAGTCTCTTGTCCAGACTATAGGGGATGAGACAAACTCACTGATAATGTGGCTCTTAGAAGCTTGGAAGAATTGAGGACCAATGCTGAGCCCCCATTATGACATGATTCTAAAAGGAAACCAACAAGTCACCTCGTGGCAACCCTCTACATTAGGCCCTTTTGTCCTAGAATGGCCAGCAGTTTGCCTTTATAGGGATAGATACATATTCTGGGTATAAATTGCCCTTCTTGCCTGCAGGGCCTCAGCCAGCACTAGAGCTATGGGATAATCCTTAGGCACTGAATCCCACACAACATGGTGTCTGACCAGGGACCCACTTTCCAGTGAGGTGGAGGAATAGGTTCATGGGATATACAGTTTGTGTCAGAAGCCTAGAATACCCTTCCAAAGGCACAGTTTCAGAAGGAACACTCTGAAAGAATGGGATACCATCTTTCAGGATACAATGCATATAGTAAACCTCCATATGGTGCTGTGTCCCTGGTAAGAATACTTGGGTCCTGGAATAAAGGCCCCCATTTCCAGTGGCCCATTGAGGGACTTTGTACTTCCTGTCTCTATAACTCCAGGGTTCTTGAAGATCTTAGTCCCCAAATCAGGCATATTCTTGCAGGGGACACAACAAGGGTCTCATTGAACTGCAAGCTTCATCTGCTGTCAAGGGCACTTTGGACTTTTTATGCCCAGAGACCAGAGGCAAGGGAGCACCATCATGGCAGGGGTTAACAACACTGAGCAGTGGGAAGATGTAGGACACTTTTGTACAATGGGATAGGAAAGAATGTGTATGGCCATCAGGTGAGCCTTGGGCACCTGCTGGTACTCCTTTGACACAATGTTACCATGAATGGACATGTAGTAGCAGCGTGACCTGAAAAAAGCATGGCTGGTAAGGGGTCACACCCCTCAGGAAGCAGATCCTGGGTCACACTACCAGGCAAGGCACCCACACCTCCTGAGATAATAGGTGAAGGTACTGGGAATTTTGAATGGAAAGTGGAAGAGGACAAGGATGAGTGCCATTTGTGGCCCGATGCCAAACTACGATGATGAAGGTCTAAGTTTATTCCACTCAACCTTTCTCAGAGAGAGAGACCCATAGGAGCCTTCATGGAGAAGCAGATCTGCAAGATACAAAGGTGGACTGTGGTAGCTCTAGAATATACTGCAGAGATCTCATGTATGGAACATAGCTGGCTGATGGCCCTGGCTGCTACCTGTAGAGTCTACACTGTGTTGGCGCTGAGACCATGCTTCCTGCTGGCTGCTCCTGCTTTAGTGACTGAGCATGGCAGGGCTTCTAAGGCAGGCTCATTCTAGTGAGGTATGGGACAACTTACATGGGTGACATATGACATACTAAAAATATTTTATATGTAAATACACACATATACTTACATACATATGGATATGAAAGAAACCCCTTAGTTTCTATTATTTCTTTAGTAAGAGTTTTTAAATATTGTGAAACCTCAGTTTCTTGGTTTAGCGATTGTGGTGGTAATTCTGCAATATATAAGGATTGTGGTGATCATTATGTTATGCCATTATGTTATCATTATGTACCAAATCACCTGAAAATAAAGTAATATTATATGTCAATTATATCTCAGTGAAAGAAAGAAGTGTCAGGAATGTCACAATTAAAAATGAGCAGAATAGACACCAAATAAATATAGTCATGATATAAAAAATAAAAATAAAAGTAAAAATAAAAATGAGCAGAAGATGGAAAAATAGACACAGAAAGTCATTAAATATATGAAATATGCCTTGTCTTCATAATTAAAGGAATTTTAAAGGAATCTCCTATGGTTAAAGGAGTCATAAAAACAATGAGATATTTTTTCACCTTTGAGACTTCCAAAATTTGGTTAAATTGACCAAGTGCTTTGAGGATATTGGAAGGATGGTGAGCTCATATACCATTTTGAGGGTAATTGTTAGTTATTAATTGTTGAAAATTTAGAGGAGGACATTTTCTACTATTTATGTAAATTTTAAATGATATTTCCTTTGATCAAATAATCCTCCTTCTAGGAAGTATTCATAGTGCATACATACAAGCACATTGAACACTATAGCACTGTTTTTAATAGTAAAAACTTTCTGGAGGCTAATATTCATTGAGTGCTTACTTTGAATTAAACACTGTTTGAAGAATTTTACATGTATTAGCTTATTTAATCTCCATAGCAGTCCTATGAGGCAGGTAATTTGTTATTCTATTTTACAGATGAGGAAGGGAAGGCACAGGAAAGTTAGGTCACTTGTCTGAGGTCTGCTTTGTAGTGGAGGTGAAATTGAACCCAGACAGTCTGGCTTCAGTGTCTGTGCTCTTAACCACTATCTACATTACTTTTTGATAAATGGCGGCACAGATTCACAATTGCTTAGCCACAGTTTTGATATTCAGCTCTGATACGTGAAAGTGCTAATTTAGAGTACACTTGTTGGAAAAGCTGACCTAACTGAATTCAAGTGGCAGCAAAGCCTGAAATGAACTCACACGAAGCTATTTATAGTTATTATCTATCCCATTTAGTGACATATTAATCAATGTTTCACTGCAAAAATATTAATGTGTTTGATCGTAGGGTGATGTCCTATACCCTGCTGGGGATGTTTCATAATATATGGCATATACCATGTATATGGATGAACTAGATATTTAGGAGATAAAAATTAGTAGCAGTGGAACATTGGGGTGGGGTGAAGGAGAGGGAGGTTTGGGAGGGACTCATGGGTTAATAACTTGCAAACCTATGGATCATTGAGCCATTCACTGAAATAGAGAAAATTACAATGGGATGGGTTTGGAGGAAGCATGAGTTCAGCTTGTTGTGCCTTTGAGACAGCAGCAGGGACATCAGCTAGGCAGTTGTGTATATTGATATAGAAGTTAAGGAAAGCTCCCTGCTGGAGATTGAAATTCATGTTTCAGAAACGGTGTGTGAGGGGCACCTGGGTGGCTCAGTCATTTGAGCTTCTGACTCTTGATTTGGGCTCAGGTCATGATCTCAGTGTTGTGAGATTGAGACTCCTGTGAGGCTCTGCGCTCAGCGGGGAGTCTGCTTGAGATTCTCTCTCTCCCTCTGCCCTTCCCCCCTACTCTCTCTCTCTCTCTTTCTCTCAAATAAATAAATAATGCTAATGAATAAATAAGATGTGTGAAATGCTGCTGACCTATCCAGTAAGACAGGACTCGATTTAGCCATTTGTAGATTATCAACAACTTTGGTATGAGCTGTTTCCATGGCATGTTATTAATGGAATCCTGACTGAAGAGTGAGTAGTAGGGTGGAAATAGAGATAAAAAATACAGGCAACACTCTCAAGAAGTTTGGCTCTTAAGGGTGGGGAGGAAGAAAAGTGCTAATTAGAAAAAGGCTGTGAGGTTAGAGGGAAGATTATTGAAATTTGAGCATGCTTAAGAACACAAGAAGGAAACGGCATAATCAATATGTAGGTTTTCTGAGTAAACGGGATGGTGTAGAAGCCAGAATGCTGGTGGAGGAAGAGGCCTGGGACAGGAGGAGGAATAGATGTTCACTTGTTTAGGAGAGAAGGAGGATGGAACATGTGCAAATTCTATGTGCACATAGAATGGAGTCAAGAAGAGGAAGAGATCCCATCAGATAGCTTCAAGTTAGTGTCTCATCTTGTGCACGTGGGATGCACATGTAGGTTTCATGACAGGAGAGGAGATTTATTAATTGTGGTGGATTTAAAGAGACCAATAGAACACTGCCTTGCAGTTTTAATTAATAATCTGTTGAGATGAGAGTTAATCACTTATTTTGATACCAAACTAGTATTTTCTCCAGCAAACCTTTCTTCTAATAAAGCTGTTAGGGTATAGGTATAAAAACATCCCCCACAGAGAGGGTTATGCCCCTTCAAGCAGACCCCTTTCTATTTAAAGAAAATGGGTTGCTGGCTCCAAGAAAGTATAATTGCCCATTTCTAAATAATTACTCTATCCAAAGTACTAAAATGAAAGTTACAGTGTAGTTTAAATCAAGTTTGGGTTCAGAGTTAGGTGGTATTGCTTGGAATTCCAGCTTTGCATTTACTCAGCTGGGTGTCCTTGGGCAGATTATTTCATTTTCCGCAACTCAACTGCCTCGTCTCATAATTGGTTGATTAATAGAGAACAGAATAGTCCGTGCACCTAGAGGTACTCAAAAGATGTGGGACCTTGCCCAGGCCCTAATAGATAGTAAGTGAAGGAATCAATAAACCAGGCAGTCTGGCTTCAGAGTCTAGGGTTCTTAAATAGTACGCAATACTTCTCAAGGAGCCCACATGTTAGCTGCCATTTTTTAAATTTATAAATATCATCTAAAGAAATACGGCCTTTTGAAGTATGCTCCTCTATTTTCAGTTTGTTCACTAAAAGTCAGTGAAGAATCAGTAGTTCATAAAATATGCTCTGCAAGACT